>NC_055998.1:88595452-88916087 GCF_018446385.1 Zingiber officinale | reverse complement strand
GTATCAGTCACAGTCCTCATACCCATCTCTGGCTCAGTATCCGGCACCACCTCAGTGGTAGGCTTAGACTTAGATGCAGCAGTTTCTGTAGTGCTACCACCTCCACCACCACCAGAGATTGGACGAATTCACATGGTTACCAGAGAGGATGCGCAATGGGCCAACAGATCCATCTTCCGCGGTACGGTTTTACTTATGCATTATCAACTGATATACTAATTGATACTGGTAGTTCGTATTCCTTTATTTCTCGTCCATTTATGAGGGAGATTGGTAGACTACCTACTCTTAGACCGCATCGACTGACCGTCTTCCTACCGTCCGATGATACATTGGACGTCACTCAAGAGGTCAAAAGATGCTTATTAGACTTTGGCAACATTATACTCACTGTAGATTTATTAGTACGGGAAATGGTCGAGTTTGACATTATCCTCGACATGCATTGGCTGTCAGCATATCATGCCACGGTTGATTGCCAGACAAGGGTGGTCACATTCTGACCTTCGAACCAACCCTCGTGAGATTTCACTAACATCAGGGACAACGATATATCGACCATTTCTACAATTTAGGCTCAAAAGCTGCTGTCACATGGCTATCAAGGATTTTTATTGTCGTTGATTAATGCTGACGACAGCAGTAGTTCTCAGCTCTCAGATGTTCCAGTGGTCTGAGAGTATCCGGATGTATTTCCAAATGAGCTACCAGGCTTGTCTCCTTGAAGGCAAGTGGAGTTTGCTATTGAGATGATTTCGGGGATCGCGCCGGCATCGAAAGCTCCTTATCGTATGACACTAAAAGAGTTCGATGAGCTAAAGGTTCAACTCTAGGAGTTATTGGACAGGGGATTTATTTGCCCTAGTGTATCTTTATGGGGTTCTTCGGTAATGTTCGTCAAGAAAAAAGATGGTACTCTGAGATTGTGCATCGATTATAGGCAGCTGAATGTAGTGACCGTCAGAAATAAGTACCCCTTACCATGGATCGAGGATTTGTTTGATCAGCTCAGAGGTACATCAGTGTATTCTAGGATTGATCTACGGTTCGGATATCATCAGTTGAGAGTCAAAGATTCTGATGTTCAGAAGACATCATTCCGCGCTAGATATGGACATTATGAGTTTTTGATAATGTCATTTGGGCTTACCAATGCTTCAGCGGTATTTATGGATTTGATGAACTACGTCTTCCTAGAGTATCTAGATCGGTTCGGCAAGTGTGCTTTTTGGCTACCCTTAGTTGGTTTGCTAGGACACATGGTTTTAGCCAAGGTACTTCGGTAGATCCTTAAAAGATCAAGGCTGTCACCAGCTGGGAGCAGTCGAAATTAGTTCAGGAGATCCATAGTTTCTTGGGATTAGCCAGATATTACAGACAATTCGTTGAGGGTTTTTCCCGCATTGCTATGCCGCTGACACGCCTGACCAGGAAAGGTGTGAAGTTCACGTGATCAGAAGCCTATGAGATAAGCTTCTAGGAGCTGAAGCAGAGATTAGTGTCAGCGCCAGTTCTGGTTTTACCCTCTGGAGAGGACGGATTCGTACTTTACACCGACACTTCTCTACAGGGTTGAGGCGATGTTTTGATGTAGCACGATAGGGTAGTCTCCTATGCTTTGCGTTAGTTGAAGGAGCATGAGAAGAACTACCCAGTACATGATCTGGAGCTAGCCACTATCATCTTTGCTTTGAAGTGAGATTCTCACTGATCATAAGAGTCTCAAATATCTTTTCACCTAGAAGGAATTCAATCTCTGACAGAGGAGATGGATGCAACTCCTGAAGGATTACGATTGTACCATTAGCTATCACCCAGGGAAACATAATGTGGTTGTCGATGCACTTAGCAGGAAGCCTAGAGGGACTTTAGCTTGCCATCGAGTTTTAGTCACGGACTTAATTCAGGGTTTCTCCGAGTTGGGCCTTGAGGAGCAGAGACAGATAGAGTAGGGTATCCTTGTTGCCATAGTTGCTCAGTCGTCGATTCGGACAAGGATCCGAGAGGCCTAAGCCGGTGATCAGCGCTTATAATCTATTGGCAGCTAGATAGCTTTCGGGCAACAAACGGAGTTCACCTGAGATGACAAGGCTATTATTTATTTCTGAGGCAGATTATGCATACCTCAATCTCACCCGGTTATGGAGGAGTTACTTCAGGAGGCTCATCGCTCCCGATTTACTATCCACCCAAGCGGAACCTGCATGTATTGAGATTTGAGGCGTTCCTATTGGTGGAACGACATGAAGAAAGACATCACGGAGTTTGTAGCTAGATGTCTAGTCTGTCAACAGGTGAAGGCTGAGCACCAAAGACCTGCCAAATTACTTTAGAGGATTCCTATTCTGGAGTGGAAATGGGAGCATATCACTATCGATTTTGTGGTGGGATTACCTAGGACACGATGAAGCCATGACGCGATTTGGGTAATCATTGATCGGTTAACTAAATCTGTACACTTCTTAGCGATTCAAAAGACCGATTCTCTGGATCGATTGGCAGAGCTGTATTGTTGGGAGATCATCAGATTGTATGGTGTTCCTTTGAGCATTATATCGGATAGAGACCCACGGTTCACGTCCCGATTCTGACAGAGTCTACATCAAGTCTTGGGCACACAACTCTATTTCAGTATAGCATTCCATCTGCAGACAGATGGAGAGTTAGAGCGGACTATCCAGACTTTAGAGAACTTGCTGAGGTCTTGTGTTATGGATTTCAGAGGCAGCTGGGAGGACCACTTGCCATTAGTGGAGTTCGCCTATAACAATAGCTATCATTCGATTATTCAAATGACACTATTTAAAACGTTGTATGGTATACCTTGTCGGACACCCACCCTTTGGGAGGAGGTTGGGGAGGCCCAGCTGCTAGGACCTCATAAAGCTCAGCAGGAGGTAGAGTTGGTCCGCACTATCAGACGGAGGATGGCCGAGGCGCAGGACTGTCAAAAGAGTTATGTTGATTGAAGATGGAGACCCCTGGAGTTCTCTACTGGCGACCATGTATTTATGAGAGTCTCACTCATGAAAGGGGTGAAGAGATTTGGCCTCCGAGGTAAGCTAGCTCTACAATACATTGGGCCTTTCCAGATTTTGGAGAAGGTTGGAGTGGTAGCTTACCGTCTGGTGCTACCGCCGTCTCTGGCAGGCATTCACGATGTATTTCATGTGTCCATGCTTAGGAGATATGTACCCGACCCAACCCATGTTTTGTCAGATATATAAGTGCCCATTCGGCCAAACGTTACCTACGAGGAGGTTCCAGTACGGATTCTGGACCACCAAGAGCGTCAGTTGCGTAACAAGATTATCCGGTTGGTTAAAGTTGAATGACAATATCATTCTGACGAGGAGGCTACCTGGGAGCTCGAGGATACGATCCAAGCTCGATGCCCCAATCTCTTTACTTGAGGTATGTGGGTTAGATTTCCGTTCAGCATTTATACTGGTTATCTATTGCTAGTACTTGCTAATGACAAATAACGAAATTTGGGAATCAAATTTTATTAATGGGGGAGAATATAAAATACCGTAACAAAATAAGTATAATAAGGTTTAATAGATGAACAACCTTAAAGGAATTTTTAGAAATTTTCTGAAAATTTTTTGGAGCTCGTATAACGTATTTTGAGGGAATGAATTTATAGGCTTGGGAAAAGTCTATTTGGAATACCCAAAAATGAGAGTTGATTGAGAAATAAACTTAGGTTTTGATTTGCCTAAACTTAAGTTCAAGTTATAAATACCTTATATCTCTCCCGTTTCTTTCCTCTTCCTCGATCTTCGCCGACCCTCTCTTCACCCCCTCGTGCCACCACCCGACGCGCTTATCGGCGCCAGCCAATCGTCGGCCACCGGAGGTTTGAGCTCTCTCCATTTTCCTCTTCCGATCTCCTCTTTGCTAGCGCCTCACACTCCGCCTGTCTTCGCCCACGATGTTACCGATCATTGCACCGTTACCGACCCTCTTCCGGTTGTGGACACCGAACACCCATCGCCAGTCGAGTTTTCCTAACTCCTCTACCTTTCACCTAGAGTGCCGTCAGCCATGCTTCTCTTTGAATCACCACCCCACAAAAGTCGATCTCTAGCCAAGGGGGAATCCAACCCCTAGCTCCGCTGGATCTGGTTGTCGTTGAAGGCGTTGGAATTTCATTCTGTTTAAATTCCCCTGTACAAAAATTGTACAAGTACAGAACTATTCCTAGAAACCCGCATGTTCGATCAGACATGTGTTTGATCAATCAAGAAAGTTCTTGACAGATAAAAGCACACCTTGATCGACGTATAAGATCGTTGGCCTCTTATGTTGGTATTCAAAATCAATACTAAGAAAACTGGACTAATTACACAGCGGAATTAAAGAACTAGTTGTACCTTTTCTTTGTAGCTAAAGACCTCTTGATCTTCTGTCGTATTCCTTTCCTCTTCTTGGACATCGTGTGAGTGATGATCTACCAAGACAACACCACCCTCCTTCTCTTCTCGGTTTCCAAACCGCCGGCTCTTGGAAACTTAAGAAAAGTATAAGAAAAATCAAGTTAGAATTTTGATACTTTCTTAAGGAATTAAGAGAAGACTCATGCTTTAATCAAATGTGATTAAACCTTGAAGAGCAAAAATGTGTCAAAGTTTGAAAAGTTGAACTAAGTTAAATTAACACACTTGAGAGAAGCAAAAGTAATGTCAAATTTGGAATTCAGCATTTTCTTATGGAATTAAGGGAAAAGAAAACCTTAATCCAAATTGTCACTCTTGGAAAGAGTAACATGTGCCAAAACCTAAGAAAATTGGATTTAATTTAACTTGACACAATTGAGAAAACATAAGAAATACCAAATTGAGATTTTGGTATTTTCTTAGGGTAATTAAAGGAAAATCTAGGTCCTAATATAAGATGTTTACTCTTTGAAAGAGTAAAATATGTCAAACTTTGAGGATTTGAACTTAAGTTAAATGGACACATTTAGAAGAGGATAAGAAATATCAAGTTGGGGTTTTGAAATTTTCTTAGAAGGTTAAAGACGAATCTAAGTCTTAATTTGATTTTATTTACTCTTTGAAAGAGTAAAATGTGCCAAGTCTTGAGGAATTGGATTAAAATTTAATTTGGCACAAATGTAAAAAAGAAATACCAAGTTGGAAATTTGGTATTCTATTGAGGGGTTAAGAGAAAATTTAAACCTTAATCAAATTAATTACTCTTTGGAAGAGTAAGTTGTGTCAAACCTTGAGGAATCACATCAAAGGTAAGTTGACACACTTGGAGAAAGGATAAGAAATGTCTAGTTGAAATATTAGTATGTTCTTAAGGGATTAAGAGTAAAATTAAGTCTCAATCTAAATGTTTGACCATTAAATAGAGTAATATGTGGTAAACAAATATGTGAGGATTGAATTCTTAATTTTAATTGTCACAAATAGAAAAAGGGAGTAAAAGAAATGTCAAGTTAGGTGTTGGCATTCCTTCAAGAGATAAGCAATCTAGGCTTAATTTTAAGATTTTAGCTAAGTTTTAAGGACACTTAGATAGGTTATCTAGGTATATTTTATTTATGCTAAAATGCCATAATTGATTGCCTATTATATGTCATGACATCATGTGTTGCATTCATTTTTATTACTAAAAATACAAAAATACCATGTCATGTCATACATACTGTTGAACCCCGTGGTTGTTTTGATGTGATCAACCAAGTTGGTTAGGTCTTGCTTTGTGTTTGACCCCTGTGTCTGAGTGTGCAGGAGCTTAGGAGCGCAGGAAGTAGAGCGGAAAATGCAGCTAGCGAGAAGGACGACATGGGAAGGGAGCTGACGGGCTCGGTGCGTCTGAAGGACGAGAGAGCTGTGGAAGAGTACACCGGTGGGCAAGAAGAACGTGCACGGCGTTCGAGGGACGTTAAGCTGGGGGGAAGACTGCTCGAGGAGAAGGTCGGAAATTGGGTTCGGGTGAGCCTTATTTCGGTTGGCCGGAATCACCCAAAAGAACGGGACTTCGGAAGACGAAGCAAAGGAGCAAGCAAGCTGGAAAACGTTGCCAGCCAGCTTGGAGGCACCTCCATCAGGCTTGGAGGCACCTCCAGCTTGAAGGCGCCTCCATCAGGCTTGGAGGCGCCTCCAGCTTGAAGGCGCCTTCAATGCCAGTTGGAGGCGCCTCAGACCTGGCAGAAGTGAACGTTGGCTTTTTGGATAGAGTTTTATCCACTCTCTCGATGGAGGCACCTTGGACCCCTATTGGAGGCACCTTGGACATCCGAGATAGGATTTCCAGAGGCTATATAAAGGCCTTTGGAACTAGGAATTAGAGATCAACTGTTCCATCAACTCTGTAATCAATTCCTAGCAATAGTTCTGAGCTGTAAGAGTGTAAAAGGCTTCTCCGCCTTCAAAGAAGGAGATTTTTCTACTGCGCGCTTTTCATCGCCCTGGATTAACAACCTTCTTGGTTGTAACCAGGTTAACTCCCGAGTCTCTAGATTTATTGTTTTAGTTCTTTTATTATTATTGCTATTGCTTTTATTTCGAGTTGAAAAATCCGAGGAGGGTAGTTTTAATTTGTGCAGGCAATTCACCCCCCTATTGTCGGCCTCCGCTGCACCAACAAGTGGTATCAGAGCCAGACCGCCTCAGAAGGACAAACCGTCGACTGAAGCACAATGATCAAGACGATGGCCGGAGCGAATATTCATCCCCCGAAATTCGACGGAGACTTCGCGATGTGGAAACGCCGAATGGAGGTATTCTTTAAAACCGATTTCGATATTTTACTAACTATGAAATATGGTTTTGAAGTTCCGAAAGACAAAGAAGAGCATCAGTGGAGCAAGAAAGAGCAAGCCGAATTTGTCGCCGACGGAAAGGCAGAGTTCCACCTGCTTAGCGTGCTGCCACCACAAGAGGTAAGTCGGATCGGAAGCTATGACTCCGCGAAAGACCTCTGGAAAAAATTCCTGGAGCTTCACGAAGGTACCTCGGAAGCTAAGCTAGCGAGGCGCGACATCCTCCGGACCCAGTTAACGAACCTTCGGATGAACCAAGGCGAGAAGGTAGCGCAACTCCAAGCAAGGATCAAAGAGCTGATCACGCAACTAACCAATCTTGGAGAAGAAGTAACGAACCGGGACTCAATCCGGTACGCGCTCAACGCCTTCCCCAAAACTCCATAGTGGGCCTCCTTAGTAGATGCGTACTACATCTCTAAGGACTTCGAGATAAGTACTTTAGAAAATTTGTTTTCTACATTTGAACTTCACGAATCTCGAGTTGTAGAGCCCAATGGAGTAGAGAAGACTCGTCAGAACATTACCTTAAAGGCAAAAACAAACGCTTCTGACTCTGACGCATCGATTGACGAAAACGAACCTGCGTTAATGGTAAGATGTTTTAATAAGTTTTTCAAATCTAAAAAATTTAGATCGCAGTCGAGTAAACGTCATCAAAAGATAAGGATAGTCCGTTTCTACAATTGCAACGAAGAAGGGCACATCAAGGATGACTGCCCAAAGTTAAAGAAAAAGGAGAAAGAGAAGGTAAAGACAAAGTACAAGAAACCAGAATCCTCCAAGCACAAGAACCTGAAGGCCACTTGGTCAGATTCGTCATCCTTCGAGTCAGACCTTGAAGAATTCTCGGGATTAGCGCTAATGGCAAGCCATCAGCTGGAAGAAGAGTCAACCTCAGAAATGAGCATAGATGAAGGGGGAGGAACATCAGAAGAGGAAAGCTGCAGTGAAGGGGGAGCATCACCAAGTCAGGTAAGTAAGGTACGTGCTCTAACCCCTACTCAGTCGTTTAAATTTATCAAATCTCTTTCTAAAGATTTGTTTAAATTAGAAAAAGAAAATACTGAATTGAAAATGAAATTAGCAAAAGCATGTCCACTTGAGATGTACGATAATCTAAAATCAGAACATGAAAAATTAAAAATTGAAGTTGAAAAATTAAAAAATAATGCAAGTTTAAGTAAATTTCCAAAATTAAAAATTAGAATTTATGGAAAATTGAATTGGTACATTAGAAACCATCAGGGTCAACTTAGAAGAGTTCCCAAGAACTATGTACCCCATAAATTCTTGAATAATCCTGTAAGAAGGAACCTCTATTGGGTTCCGAAATCTGTGCTAAATTAATTTATTTAATTAAGGCTTTCAAGAGAGAAAATTAAACAAAGAATTTCTTTATAAAGCTTTGTCTAAGGAAGTGGTTGTTGCTCCAATAACCAAGAAGGCCTAGTACCTCGCCACAACCTGGAAGCTGAAATATTGAAATAAAATGTTTAATTAACTTTTTGAAAAAGCATTAAACTAGCATTAGATTCGAGATAGGATTTCCAGAGGCTATATAAAGGCCTCTGGAACTAGGAATTAGAGATCAACTGTTCCATCAACTCTGTAATCAATTCCTAGCAATAGTTCTGAGCTGTAAGAGTGTAAAAGGCTTCTTCGCCTTCAGATAAGGAGATTTTTCTACTGCGCGCTTTTCATCGCCGTGGATTAACAACCTTCTTGGTTATAACCAGGTTAACTCTCGAGTCTCTAGATTTATTGTTTTAGTTCTTTTATTATTATTGCTATTGTTTTTATTTCGAGTTGAAAAATCTGAGGAGGGTAGTTTTAATTTGTGCAGGCAATTCACCCCCCCTCTTGTCGGCCTCCGCTGCACCAACACATACATCATGTAGCCATAACATGTTTTTCTTTTGAAAATTACTTATTTTAATGTATGCCATGTAACATCATGCATTATGTTAATTTTCTTGTAATTAAGGACAAAAGACATTTATTATAAAGGGTAAATATCCCAACAAATGAGATTATACCAAGTGACATCCTAGGTGGATGATCATAAATTTCATAATGCCTAGATAGATATGCATAATCCCTCACTTTAGGGTAAAACCAAATATACATCTCACAAAGAACTATAAGGTGACTTGTATGTGTTTTAGTACACATTAGATACAAGTGAGATGTTAGGATGGTGAACAAAACTCAAGATGTTGATTTAGTGCATCTTGTTGAGTTTTAGGTTCATCAAAACACATAGTTATGTGTTTTCCAATCATTAGGAAAGCTAATGTACAAGTCATGTGCATTGAGCCCAAAGAACATGGTTGGATATTGGTTTTGAAAATGATTTCAATAGGTTTTTGGAAAACCTTGGTGAAGACTATTTTTTGATAGTATTCATCATTGAAAAGTTAGACACAAACTAGGAGAAAACATTGAAGTTTTCAAGAGTTTTCAAATTTGTGTCAATCTTTTGAAAATAGGAAGTATTTTTATAAAAAAAAATATTTTTCCTTGATAAAGTATACCCTAAATAATGACTACATGAGTTTTTATGATTTTTAGATTTTTGTAGAATTTTTGGGGAGTTTCTGAATTTCGCTGAAATTGGATTTCAGAGAAATTAGAAACCCAATCGATCAGCCGATCGATTGGATTGGGTTCAATCGATCAGCCGATCGATTAGGAAGCCAATTCCCGCGAATAGAAGGGTAGTGAATCGATCAGCCGATCGATTGACCCAGGCTGGATCGATTAGTCGATCGATTCAGAGGAAATTTCTGCGAGTAGTAGCTTGCGGAATCGATCAATGGATCGATTGAAGTGAATTTGATTGATTGAGTCCCAACTTCAATCGATTGGAAAGTCTGATTTTGGCTGGAAAAGTCTGATTTCAGCACTTCAAGTCACTTCGAGTCCCGCTAACTACTCCAAACCCCATGGAATACATTTGTACACATTTAGGGGGAGGGGGTTTCATGATGAAAATAAGTATGGATTGGTTAAGAAAAACCAAAGTGAAGTTTAGGATAAGGTTTAGTTCCAATTCTGAATTGTGGAACCTTAAAACTTCAAGTTTTGATTTTCAAGGGTCATTAACCATTCCTAACCCTTTGGAATACATTTGTATACACTTAGGGGAAGTTTTCATGATGAAAACAAGCATGGATTGGTTAATGTAGACTTAGGTGAAGTTTAGGTTGAGGTTTAGTTTCATTATTGAATTTTGAACTTCAAAACTTCGAGTTTTGGTTTTCCTAATTATTTAGGAACCCCAAGTCATTGTTGGTGCAATGATAGAAGTTTGAGCATGTTTTTAGGGGGAGTTACTCTTTGAAAACATAAAAATCTTTTCAAAGACCTTGGAAGGGGGTTAAACCTTCGTGATGAATTAATACTCATGGTCGAGTATTGGGGAGCAATGGAAGATTGGTTATCTACATTACTAAGATGATAAATGCTCTCGGATGAGCATTGTGGAGTAGATTACTGCTCAAGGGGGAGCATTGGGTTAATGAAAGGGATATGACCCTCATTAGTAAAGTGAAAAATACTCTTGGATGAGCATTGAGAAGAAGATTACTGCTCAAGGGGGAGCGTTGAATACAATGAATGGGAGTTTCATTGGGAAGTTGATGCATGCTCTAGGATGAGCATTATAAAGTGAAGTAGAGCTCAAGGGGGAGCTTTGGCGGCAATGAAGACTATGAGATCTCCATTGTGGGGTTGTTAACAACATGTGAGGTTGTAAACAACGTAGAGTTAACTCTTATGGAGAAGAGTTTGTTTTATGGTTTTGATGTGTGACAAAGGGGGGGATGGAAGGTTAAGTTAGGCCTTCATCCCAAACAGGGGGAGTTTGCCCTCTACGAAAGGGAAAGAATGAAGGAAACCTTCATTCATGCCTTGTCATGAAAGGGTTAAGGCTATGGGAGTTAGCCTTGTGATAAATTAAGGCTATGGGAGTTAACCTTGAGATAAAAAGGAGGTTAAGGCTATGAGATTTAGCCTTGTTATAAAGAAGAGATTAAGGATATGAGATTTAGCCTTGGTATAAAGGAGTTAAGGCTATGGGATTTAGTCTTGTGATAAAGAAGAGGTTAAGGGTATGGGATTTAGCCTAACTTAGAGGTTTGTCAAACATCAAAAAGGGGGAGATTGTTGGGTAATTTCCCTAGGTCAAGTTTGACCAGTTTAACTAAGCTTGAGTTGAGTCAAGCTTGAGTAGGGATTTGAGTTTTGATGTTTGACAATATATGGAGATTGCTAGGGCAATCGTCCGATTTTGAAGATGCTCAAAAGGTTGACCAGGGTGATGAGAATACAAGTCAAGTAGGTCAAGGTTGACGAGAGACTTGACTGGGAAAGTCCTAACTGGAGGTTAGGCGTATGGAAGTCCTAACTGGAGTTTAGGGAGTGGTGGAAGTCCTAACTGGAGTTTAGGGAGTGGTGGAAGTCCTAACTGGAGTTTACGCAGTATGGAAGTCCTAACTGGAGTTTAGGCAGTGGTGAAAGTCCTAACTGGAGTTTAAGCAGTATGGAAGTCCTAACTAGAGTTTAGGCAATGGTGGAAGTCCTAACTGAAGTTTAGGAAGTATGGCAGTCCTAACTGGAGTTTAAGCAGTGGTGGATGTCCTAACTGGAGGTTTGGTAAATTAGAAAGTCCTAGTGAAGCTAGGCAGGAGAAAGTCCTGCCTTCCTGGTGAGGAGCCAGACAACAGGAAAGTCCAAGTGTGATCTTGGTAAAGGAGAAAGTACTGGTGAGGAGCCAGGCAATTGGAAAGTCCAAGTGTGATCTTGGCAAAGGAGAAAGTCCTGGTGAGGAGCTAGGCAACGGGAAAGTCCAAGTGTGATCTTGGCAAAGGAGAAAGTCCTGGTGAGGAGCCAGGCAAGTGGAAAATTCAAGTGTGATCTTGGTAAAGGTTGTAAGTCCAAGCATGTGGTCTTGGCAAGGTAAGTCCTAGTGTGACTTGGCAAGGAGAACTCGACAACTAGGATGAGGCCGAAGGAAGCTCCTGAAGGCAAGGCATGGAGGATGGGAGATATCCGAGGGGCGCAAGGCTGATGAAGGAGGCTAGAAGGCTAGTTCGAGGTTGGTCAGGTGTGGCCAAATGCTAGGCATGGAGACCCAACAGGTCACGGTTGACCAGGAGTTGGGTTTGGGAATTTGGACTTGAGTTTGAGTCAAGTCTAGGCTGGTCAATCGATCGGGTGATCGATTGAACCAGAGTCCAATCGATCGGTCGATCATTTGGGATGTGAAATCACTAGCACAGAAGCTTTCCCAATCGATTGAGAGATCGATTGGGAGCAGCCAATCGATCGGTCGATTGATTGGATAGCAGGAGTTCTCGCGCGATCGCGAGAGCACAGAAAGGCTCTGAATCGATCGGGCGATCGATTCAGGCAATCCCAATCGATCAGTCGATCGATTGGGAAGTGACCGTTGGGCAGGAAATGAGCGATGGACGGCTGGGATGGAGTGGTACTGATGTGGCAATCGATTGGGGATGGATTGGATCGATTGGGAGCACTATTTAAAGCCTGGGCGAAGCGTTTTCTTCGTCATATTTTTGCGATATGTTTTCTGCGAGCTTTGTGCAAGTTTCACAGCGATCTCTCCAGCACTCACGCCAGTTCTTGAAGGCACTTGGGGAGCATCTCCAAGGTTTAAGAGGCAACACCAACTAGCAAGAAGAAAGGTGTATTTACTTGTATTCTTGTAGTTTCTTCTTGTATTTGTGGTTGTGTTGTGTGTGAGTTTATACGAGGCTTTTACGCCTCCAGCTGCGACCGAGAAGGAGTGTTTTATAGTGGAGATAACATGTCGTGTGTGGATCCTTGGATTAGTCACCTCATCTTGAGGTGGATACCAAGTAAATCTACTTGTTAGCATTGTATAGTTTGTCTTCGAGTTGTATTCCGCTGCTAACCATCAAGACGAAGCAAACGACGCAAGCGCGCGACAAACCGCTATTCACCCCCCTCTAGCGGGCACAAAGGTCCCAACAGAGATGAGAGCTTCGGATCCCCCATTTAGTTGAGGTGGGAGGATAGGTATATTCCGATAGTATCCTGTCCACTCGATCACTCAGGAGTAGTGACGGTAGAGTGCACAGTTGTCATAACCCTACCCACTTGACCTCATCATCATGATGATGGTGGCTGACTGGCGTCAAGGGTGACCATGTCATTTACACCATATGCATGGATTGCATTTATTTGTGTGTGATTGCTGCATTTTGAATGCTGCATTTTGATGGTTGCATATGATTTACATGCATACAGGAGACATTATGTATTTGGCCTGATGATCCTGCATTTGTTTGTATGGTTCACACCCTTATGTTAGGATAGGAGGTTCTGGTAAGTACAGTTTCTTCCGTTGTCCAGTCTTGCATTACCTATAAATGTTCAAGAGACTGTACTGCATGACTATTACTGATAGTTATATTTTACTATGCATGTTTGCTTGATACCCGCTGAGTTCATTAAACTCACTCCGTTGATTTATTCCTATTTCAGGTTGAAGCCGTCAGGAGGTTCCAACTACTAGTCCCCTCTCCATGTCGCAACGATTTCTATTTTTGGTCTTTTGTTTCCTTGCCATGTGATCTATAAACTTGTGATGTGTAGTTCTTATACTCGTAGATTTTTATATCGAGTTTTGGGTATGCTACCCTTGTTTTTCGCTACGAAGGTTTTCTAGGTGGGTTGGTTTTCCTCGTTGTAGTGAGGTAGGTATTTAATATATCTGCGATGTTTTAAATATCGTTGCGTTCTTTACGTTTTATGTTGACAACCAGAGGTTATCTTTATTAAACTGCGTGGTTGTGATTTGATGTATGACTAGTCAGCCGAAGGCTGTACTATAATAAGCTGTGCGGAATGTGTTATTTACTTTATGATATATGTTCCGACCGTGTTGGCTAAGGATTGTGAGGCCCTGAGGGCTATGTATTTCAGGATTCATATTGTCACCGGTACAGGGAAGATGCTGCCAGATTTTCGTCGACAGGAACCCCCTAAGGGCGTGACACCATCGGCATCGATGCCCAGTTGCCAGTAATCTGCACGATTAGAACCAAGAGAGGGGAAAGAGAAGAAGGAGAAAGAGGGCATTGGTGTGAGTCAGGGCGGAGATGGCAAAGGGAGATATGGGGATCGGGAGAGGGAACGAAAAGAAGATTAAACTTAGGGTATTTATTTATACCTTAAGTTAATTAATCCAACTTTGGGTTAATTAAATCAATCAACTTCCACTTTAATTAGGATATCAAACAGACTTTCTCCTAACCCATTAGATTTATCTCCTTAAATATGTCATACGTACTCCATTTAAATCCCGAAAAATTACTAAAAATCTCCAAAAAAAAATCCAATAAAGTTATTTCTCCAATAACACATATTATTAAATTTACCGTATCTTACAGTGAAACTAACCAAAGCTATCTTGGCATATCCTAAACTAGTTAGACCAAGGTTTATCAATAAGAAAATTAAATGTCTAATTTCAACTTCCACTTTAATTAGGATATCAAACAAACTTTCTCCTAACTTATTAGATTCATTCCCTTAAATATGTCATGCGTACTCCATTTAAATTCTGAAAAATTTCTAAAAATTCTCAGAAAATCTAATAAGGTTATTTCTCCAATAACACCTATTATTAAATTTACCGTATCTTACAGTGGAACTAACCAAAGCTATCTTGGCATATCATAAACTAGTTAGACCAAGGTTTATCAAGAAGAAAATTAAATGACTAATTTCTTAAAAAAACTTTGTCTAGAAGTGGTCATTGCTCCGATATCCAAGAAGGTCTCTTAAGGTCAAATTATTTTTAAACTAAAATTTCAAAATAAATCATTTCATAAAATTATAGAATACACTTAATTAAAATATAGATCAGATTAGATAAATAAGGATATAAATTAAATTAAATTATAAATAAGATAAATTAAAATTAAATAATTAAAATAAAATAAAGTAAAATAAATAAATTAATTAAATTAAAGTAAAATAAATAAATTTATAAAAAATAAATTAAATTAAAATTAAATAATAATTTACAAATTTAATTGTAAACATCTTTTAAAACTTCTTTAAGAAAATCTTTTAAAAATTACTTTAAAAATCCTTTTAAAAAAATTTTAAATTAATTTAAAAATTATTTTTTAAAATTAAAACTATTTTAAAAATTCTTTTATTTAAAACAACTCTTTAAAAAAACATTCAAAAATTATTTTTAATATTTTTTATTTTTTTAAAGAAAAACACTTTTAAAAAATCTTTTTAAAAAATTATTTTAATCAATATTTTAAAAATTATTTTATCAATATTTTAAAATTATTTTATAAATATTTTAAAATTATTTTAAAAATCTTTTAAAAATTCTAATAAAAATATTTTTTAAAAATCTTTTAAAAAATCTTTTAAATATTACTTTAATAATATTTTAAAAAATTATTTAAAAATAAATTAAAAATTATTTTTAAAATTAAATATTTTGAAAATTATTTGAGAAAACATTTAAAAATTATTTTCAAAATATTTAAAATCTTTAAAAAATTATTTTAAAAAATATTTTAAAACAAATTTTGAAATATTTTAGAAAATTATTTTAAAAATATTTTGGAAATTATTTTAAAATTCTTTTGATAATTATTATTAAAAAACTTTTGAAAATAACTAAAAAAAATTAATTAACAATAAATTAAAACTTTAATTAATCTTTATTTAATAACTTAAACCTTAACAAAGTTAACTCAACTCTAATTAAAAAAAAAACTTAATCTAATTTATCTAAAAATTCAATTTTAAAGTAACATTTACTAAGGACTGAATTTAATAAAAATTACCATAATTAAAAAGTTAAACTAAAATCTAATGATCTTACCTTAATTAGCAAGTTTGGTTAACATTAATTGAAAACTTAATTTACTTAATATCTTAATTGAATTTATCCTAATTAAAACTTTAAACTAAATTAATTTAAGTCAATCAAATTACTAATCAATTATCTTAAATCTATAACTTAATATTATTAGTTCAAGATAAATAATTCAATTAATTAATCAAACTTAACTCATATAATTTTTTTTCAAATTTACATATTTTCTGAAAATTAGTATTCCAACATAAATCTCTTAAATAATTAGATAGAGCTTCTTGATAATCATAAGTGTCAGATTAAGGGGGAATGTTAACTTAAAGGAGAGGAAAAATTTAAAAATCTTTATAAATATTTTAAAAATACTATTTGAAAACTTTTAAAAAAATAATTTTATCGAAAATAAGGTTTGAAAAATATATTATAAAAATATACCTTAAAAATAAATTTAAACTATTAGTTTGGATCTACCCCTAACACATTTAAGGATAATTTTAAGATAAATATTATTTTCAAAATAATATCTGGTTAAGGGGGAGGATTTGTTTGGACAACTTAAAAATATTTTAAAATTTATTTTGAAAAACTTGGTTTCAAAATTACTTTGAAAAACCCCTACAAAATAATTTTTTTACAGTTTTTAAAAAAGGGCTTGCAACTATTATATTTTAATTTTTTAAAAATACTTTATGGTTGACAAGTATTTTGAAAAATCTTTTTAAACTTTATTTGGAAAATATTTCCTAAACTATGTTGCTTAATCTTTTTGAGAAATGTTTTGTAAAATACTTTCAAAACTTGCTTTAAAAAAATACTCTTATACTTTTCAAATATCTGTTTTAGAAAATGGTGTCTTTCAAAATACTTGCTATGGTTTATACTTGATTAAACTTTTAATCCCTCCCTAACTGCACCAAGAAACCTTTACTGTGTTTACAAACTTACTTTGTTTATTTACCTGTTTCAAACTTTCTCTTGCTTAGTTGCATCTTTTTTTTTTCGATGAATGGGGGGGGGGGGGGGTAAGAGTTTAAGTAAGAAAAACTAAGGCAAATATGGAAATATCTGAAAAACTTAACCTTAATATGAACAAGATAATAAAATAAAAATAAAAAATCTATTAATTTCTCTTAAATCATTTTCATATTGTTATTTCTTATTTCATTATTTTTCTAACTTTAATCTAAGTTGTCATTGTATCAAAAAGGGAGAGATTGTTGGTATAGTTGGCACCAATGATCATATAAGATATAACAAATTCAATAATAAATGTTATTGGAGTAATAACCTTATTGGATTTTTTAGGGATTTTAAATTTTTTTGGGGATTTAAACTGAGACCATATGACATGTTTTAAGGGGTAGAGTTATTGGACTTAAAGAAAGCCTATTTGGAATATCCTAAGTGGGAGTTGATTAATTCCATTAACATAAGGTTTGATCAGAAAATCTAGGTTTTATTTCTTTCTTCCGCATTTTCTCCTGATTCTTTCCTCTTCCCCGATTTCGTCGACACCTCCTCTCCTCTCACAATTTGTCGCTGTCCTCATCGTCCCAATGTCACCGATCGTTGGGGGGAGGGGGAGCTATCGTCGGCCTCTCTTCGGTCATGAGTAGATTGGTCGGCTTTCCAGTCGGTGTCGTGCCACCCCACTCTTCTTGTGCCTCTCTTTCTCACGCATGATCTTGCATCTCACGTCGACGACATTACTACTGCGATGTGTCACTTCCACAACTGTGGTCACCCCCTCAGTTGTGCCCTAGCTTCCGATCTATCGACGCTAGCCTGAGCACCACCTGATGTCGCCTCTGCCTGATTGTCTAACAAAGTTGTCATCACCTCCTTGGGTAGCACCACCCTTTCCCTATCACGGGGCTATGGACGACTATTGTGGGTTGTCGTCAGAGCTAAGATGTTGTGGGAAAGCAAGCTGCCACCATCTCACAACGCGTCATCGGTCGATCCACTACTGCCCTGCCGTGACCACCACCCAATTTCCTTTTCGGCCCCAAGAAGGTACGTGGTAACGTTTATCATTCTTTCTCTCTTTGTCTAACTATTAGCATATTATGTAACCAAGCTACGTGTTCTGGATAGCAGATCTACAACTGCGATGAATCCCCATTCTGTATTGATTCCCGGCCAAACTGCTAGCCAGCGATTCCTGTGGTGGTGAGGGCAGCTGACAGAACTAAACTACATGCCATGGCATGAAGGTAACAAATAGAGGAGTTTGAGATTTTGGGATTCTGCTTTGATTGTAGTTAATGTGGATTGAGAATTGTGATTTTTTTTGGAATGTTTGTAATTGTAGATCATCCATTGTAACTCTGGATGTCACTATTCATGGGCGGTCCATGGCTCCGGCCATCTTTTCGACCTAAAATCACTCTTTGATTGTGAGCTACCAGTAACTCACTTGAGTTTGAGTATGTTTTGGAGTTGATTCATGATAGTTATTTGGTGATTGATTGAAACATTAGTTTGATGATGTTATTAGAATCAGATTGTTAAAATGGATTGATTAACCTTTATGAAGTGGATTTAAGTAGCTATTTGATGTATGAAGGGATTTGGATATAATTGTATGATTTGTTGCAGGACATTGATATGAGACAAGTGTTCCGAAGTGGAGACAGTTCAGCACAGTCTACCGTTAAAGGCGGGTATCTGTTCCTTGACCTCTACACAGTTCTTTGAACTTAGTGCATGATTATTATTTGATAGATTAGGCTGCTTTACCTTAAATCAATTTGTATTGTTATCCTGCTTGATACTTGTGCTTGACCTTTGAGATGATCTATTTATTTTATATACAATCTTGGCTTTTGAATATCTATATGTTAGTTAGAGCCCTAGAGCCAATCATATGATGATTATTGTATGGACTCGATGTATCATATTCCTATATACTTATAAAGGTATTTCTTTATGGTTATTATACTTGTATTGGTGCCAAATAACTAAGTATAATAGCGTCCTTGAGTAGAAGGTTCTTATCTATATCAATCGATTGGTTGAATCGATAGTGAGATGATATAGAAAACACTACTCTTAATCATTCCTAATCAAGTATTAACATTCAGTGACAATGTTAATGCGCTGAGACTAGCATGTAGGTCAACTCGATGACTTGATCTCACAAGTCATGGATATAGAGATATCAAGTTGACACATGGGTATGTATTGGAGAATGTATACTGAATGACCCGCCATGAGAAAGTATCATGGATCGTTATATGAGTGTCATATACTTTCTCATGTGACTATTAGTATGACTATCAGTCCTTGGACCTGAAGTCACCATGGTTCCCTACATAAGGAGGTGCATACTTTGACTTCGTCAAACGTCACCCGTAACTAGGTGGACTATAAAGGCGATTATTGGGTATGTAACAAATTATGCGGAGGGATATGAGTGATGTAGATGAGATCTATCCCTCCTATATGATGGGAGAGACATCATGATTCTTGATAGAGTGAGACCACTAAGTGCATGACCATGCCCAAATGAGTCAATATGAGATATTGAGCTCATTTGATTGGAGTGAGTTTACTTGGAGTTCAAGATATAAATTGATTAGAGGATGACACGGTCTATGCCTTATTTGATCAATTTAGATGTCAAGGATAGAAGGACATTGTCACATATTGTGAGAGTCACAATTAGTAGTCACAAGGTGATGTTTGATCTCAACATTCTTGTAACTTGGGTAGTAATGATGTGTTGCTAGATACCGCTCATTACTTATGCTCATATGATGGAGAATAGGTTCATATAATGAACCAAGAGGATTAGGTTCATGTGATGAACTAAATTAGATTAAGAGTAATCCAAATTAGATTAATTGAGTTGGACTCAATTTGATTCATGTGTCCAATGAGTCTAATTTAGATTATGACTCATTGAATCAATTTAATTTAATGGATAGAGATTCACTAAATTAAATTGACTTGAATCAAAGGTTGGATTGATCAACCATGAGAGATAAGAAGTCAAGTTTGACTTAACTTGAGAAGGAAGATGAATGGTCAAGTTTGACTTGACCAAATACCACCTCATTTGTGACTTGACATGGGCCGGCCAATGATGGTGTTCCACATCATCAAGGCCACATCATTGTGTGCCACCTCATGAGGAAGACCAAGAGCCATGACTCTTGGTATTACATGGAGGTTTAAAACAATAAGTGGTCGACCACTTGATGAGGGGGCGTTATGCAATTGTGTGCTCATTCAATCCATCATCTTCTTCCTCTCTACACTCTCTTCTACCTCTCTTCCTCCATTGTCGTGACCACTAAGAGTGCTAGCACACTCTAAGTGGTTTTCTCCACCTTTTGTCCATGTGGATACATATAGAGGGGTGTACACTTGACACCCTACGAGATCCGACAACTCTTGGACGAGCGGGATAAGTGAAGGGCTTCGCTACAAGGGTAACTCTCTTTTCATGTAGATCTAAGGTAGATCTAGTGTAGAAATATGTACATGATTTAATTTTAAATATATCTTCGCACGGATCCGTGACTAGCTTCGGGGTTTCCGCAACGCAAAAAGCAGTTTTTGCGGCTCGAATTGCTAACAGTGGTATCAGAGCCACGTGCGAAGCATGTACTTGTTTTGTATTTGTTTTTTTTGAAAATGTTTCAGATCTGTAAGTTTCTATAAGTTTACTATTTTTATGGATTTTGTGAGTAATTTTCTCGTAGAGGTGAAGCAATAAGTGCTTGGACACTTGTAGGCTTCAACTACCGAGAAAAATCTTCCGAAACAGCAAGATCTCACCCAAATTGTTTTGGGATAGTGGCTTAAGGCGCTGTTAAATCAAGATGGGACACTCACGATATTCATTTCGCGAGTAGGGGTGCTGCCCCTAACCCCGCAAAGGGCATTGTCCCGCGATCGCGCCTGAAAATCGCTAATCGGGACCGCCGGGAAGTTGTAACTCATAAAATTCATAAAAACAGTAGTAAAATTATAGAAATTTATGTAAAATATATAATTTAGAATTATGTATGATATTGTGATGATCATGGCCCCAAAACCCCAATTTGATTGGACAAAAATTGTGTTGTAATTCATAATATGGCCCGCCCGCCTTTTTTGTGTTGTACGTGTTGTATGTGATTTGCGACCTGCGCGTCGTGCCTCCTTTATTTATATTCCTGTTATAATTAGATTTTAGACTCAAATGTAACTCGAGTTTCATATTTGTAATATACAAAATGATGCGGTGGAAGGTCCACTCAAGAAGGAGTTACGAGGAAGGTGCTGTCAACACATGGCGGTCAAAGGAGGTGCTTGAAGAAGCCGTTGACCCTAGGTTGACCATCCGATCTTCTCATTGGCTTGAGAAGATCGTAGTAGGTCCATGACCTCATCATAATATATATATATATTTGCTTCTGTGTATGTGATGCATGTTAGTGTAGGGTAATTAGTGCTTTAATGCGTATATGATACACATTCACAATTAGATTAGATCTTAATCAAATCAACTCTAAATGCCTACCAAGTTTTGATACCCATCACTACCTCGATCATTTGTTGTTGTTGTTGAATTTGCCAAAGCAGAGCAACGCATATTATCTTGGTAGGGTACAGAGGTACAATTTTGGTCCCGCCTATCAAAGCTTGGGTGAGAACAAATTCAATTAGATTGAGTATAACTAGTTAACTCAATTTGATCGGGTATAACTATAAGCATATTCCAACGGTTGGGAAGATAGGATAAAGATCACATTTATACTAAATCTTTGGTGATTTAGCCAAAGCTAACTCTAGGTTTTTTATAAATGAGGATTTTGATCATATAAATAAGAGTTACATAGAGATGTAATTGATAACTAGTTATCTACCGATCATACTAAGTCTTGGGCGATTTAGCCAAACCTAACTCAAGGCATAGTATGATGTGGATCTTGTCCCACGAGAATTATAGCTAATTGGTATGAATCTAGTAGTGTGGTTTGACCACATCCATGACTTGATTCTACAAAAGGCTCTATAATTAAGTGGGAGCATCATTTAGTTAAAGGCCTAATTAAATGATAGATGGAATATGATATTTACTTTGTGCATTATTTCTGTTGTAGATTGTCATGTCGACAAACACGAACACTTTCTCCCTGCGTTCTGTCCTTGACAAGGACAAGCTCAATGGAGCTAATTTCCTGGAGTGGTACAGGAATCTGAGAATTGTTCTCACACAATAAAGAAAACTGTATGTCCTGGAGCAGCCCATTCCTGAGGCACCTCCTGCCACTGGCACGCGAGCTGACCGAGATGCTTATAAGAAGCATCAAGATGATGCATTAGATGTGTCATGCCTCATGCTCGCGACCATGAACTCTAAGCTTCAGAAGTAACATGAGTTGATGTCTGCTTATGATATAGTTGAACATCTTCGTCAACTATATCAAGGACAAGTGAGGCACAAGAGATTCGAGATCTCCAAGGCACTGTTTCAGTGCAAGATGTAAGATGAGACTCCCGTAGGACCATATGCGCTCAAGATGATTGGGTACATAGAGAACCTACAGAGGTTGGGATTCCCACTTGGCCAAGAGCTGGCCACTGACTTGATCTTGCAATCCTTGCCAGAGAGCTACAATCAATTTATCATGAATTACAACATGAACGAAATTGACAAGCCACTACCTGAGCTGCTAAGCATGTTACGAACTGCTGAGCTCAACCTTAAGAAGGTAAAGCCCAACTCCATTTTGATGGTGCAAAAGCATAAAGGCAAGGGCAAGCCTAAATGTAAGGGAAAGTCTCAAGCCAAGGGCAAAGGCAAGGTAATGAAACCTAAAGGAGGGGTTGCTAAGGATGCTACCTGCTTCCACTGCGGCCAGACCGGACATTGGAAGAGGAACTGCAAAGTATATCTGGAAGATCTTAAGAAGAAGAGAAGTGAGACTTCTACTTCAGGTATATATGTTATAGAAGTCAATCTATCTATTTCTGCATCGTGGGTATTGGATACCGGATGTGCTTCTCATATTTATACTAATGTGCAGACGCTGAGAAATAGCAAGGCATTGACGAAGGGTGAGGTGGACCTACGAGTAGGTAATGGAGTATGGGTTGCTGCTGTTACTGTAGGAACTTACTATCTATCTCTGCCCTCTGGGTTTGTACTAGAATTAGATGAATATTGTTATGTGTCTGCTCTTACAAAGAACATCATTTCAGTCTCTTGTTTAGACAAGAAAGGCTTTTCTTTTGTAATAAAGAACAAATGTTGTTCCGTTTACTTAAATGATATGTTCTATTGTAGTGCACCTATGATAAACAGACTCTACATTCTAGACGAACCCTATCTATAACATAAATACCAAAATGTTCAAGTCAAATGATATGAACCAAACCTATCTCTGACATTGTCGCTTAGGTTATATAAATGAGAATCGCTTATCACAGCTCCATAAAGATAGTTTGCTGGACTCATTTGATTTTGAATCATATGAGACATGCGAGTCATGCCTACTGGGCAAGATGACCAAGACTCCCTTTAGTGGACACAGTGAAAGAGCGACTGACTTGTTAGGACTTATACATAGTGATGTATGTGTCCCTTACAATGTCACTGCCAGAGGTGGTTATAAGTACTTCATTACATTTACTAATGACTTCAGTAGATATGGTTATGTGTATCTGATGACACATAAGTCACAATCCTTTGAAAAGTTCAAAGAATTCAAAAATGAAGTACAAAACCAGCTAGGCAAGAGTATTAAAATACTTCGATCAGATCGAGGTGGTGAATACCTTAGCCATGAGTTTTGTGACTATCTAGCTGAGTGTGGGATTCTATCCTAACTCACTCCTCCTGGAACACCACAGTGGAATGGTGTATCTGAAAGGAGGAATCGAACCCTATTAGATATGGTACGATCTATGACGAGTCACACAGATCTTCCTATATCCTTTTGGGGATATGCTCTAGACACAGCAACCTTCACACTTAACCGTGTTCCATCCAAAGCTGTGATAAAGGCACCATATAGGATATGGACTGGGAGAGATGCCCATGTGTCTTTTATGAGGATTTGGGGTTGTGAGGCTTACGTTCGACGTCAAGTCTCGGACAAACTGAGACCCAAATCCGACAAGTGCTATTTTATTGGATATTCCAAGGAAACGAAGGGATATTACTTCTACATTCCCAGTCAATACAAAGTGTTTATGGCTAAGACTGGGGTATTTCTAGAAAGGGACTTTGTTTCTAGAAAAACTAGTGGGAGTACGTTCGATCTTAAAGAAGTTCAAGATATGGACCATAACACTGAAGCCTTGATAGAAGTTGAACTGGAACCACAAAGTGTTGTGGATGATGAGATTGTTCCACAAGGAATTAAGGAACAACAACCAGTTCAAGTAGACCTACCTCTTCGCAGGTCTAATAGGGTACGTCGTCAGCCTGAGAGATACTCATTTCTCTTGTCTGACGATGATGACGTTGTGCTCGTTGAGAATGAGCCTATCTCCTATCAAGAAGTTGTGATGAGACTAGATTCTGAGTCATGGCTAGAGGCCATGAGATCCGAGATGGAATCCATGTACACCAACCAAGTATAGACTTTGGTTGATCCACCTAAAGGCGTCAAACCCATTGGGTGTAAGTGGATCTTTAAGAGAAAGACTGACATGGATGGACTTATTACCTATAAGGGTCGTTTGGTAGCTAAAGGTTTCAAGCAAATTCATGGTATTGACTATGATGAAACCTTTTCTCCAGTAGCGGTGTTTAAGTCCATTCGGATCATGCTTGCTATTGCAGCATACCACGATTATGAGATCTGACAGATAGATGTCAAAACCGCGTTTCTGAATGGAAACTTGCTCGAGGATGTGTACATGACACAACCTGAGGGTTTTGAAGATCCACAGCATACTGGAAGAGTATGCAAGCTGCATAAGTCCATTTATGGACTTAAGCAAGCTTCTCGAAGCTGGAATCTTCGATTCGATGATGCGATTAAAAGTTTGGTTTCATCAAGAATGAAGATGAACCCTGTGTCTACAAGAAGGTTGTTGGGAACACAGTTGTCTTCCTTGTATTGTATGTGGATGCCATACTACTCATTGGAAATGGCATCCCTTTGCTGCAGTCTGTAAAGACTTGGCTGGGGAATTGTTTCTCAATGAAGGACTTAGGTGAAGCAGCATGTATTCTAGGCATAAAGATCTATAGAGATATATCTAAGAGATTGCTTGGCCTAAGTTAAAGTACATATATTGACACGATATTACTACGGTTTACCATGCAGAATTCCAAGAAAGGATTTCTGCCGATGTCACATGGTGTGAGTCTTTCAAAGACTCAAAGTCCCTCTTCTAGAGAAAAGAGAGACCGCATGGATAAGATCCCTTATGCCTCAGCCATAGGATCTATCATGTACGCCATGCTATGTACTCGTCCTGATGTTTCGTATGCTTTGAGCATGACGAGCAGATACCAGTCAGATCTAGGTGAGCGTCACTAGATAGCGGTCAAGAATATTCTTAAGTACCTAAGAAGGACTAAACACTATTTCTTGATATTTAGAGACAATGACGAGCTAGCTATAAAGGGTTACAATGATGCCAGCTTCCAAACTGACCAGGATGATTATAGATCGCAGTCTAGGTTCGTGTTTTGCTTGAATGGTGGTGTTGTGAGCTGGAAGAGTTCGAAGCAGGACATAGTTGCTGATTCTACAACAGAGGCCGAGTATATTGCTGCATCAGAAGTAGCAAAGGAGGCAGTTTGGATCCGTAAGTTCATTACTGAGCTTGGGGTGGTTTCTATCATAGCAGATTCTATAGAGCTCTATTGTGACAACAATGGAGCAATTGCACAGGCTAAGGAACCTCGCTCACACCAGCGGACCAAACACATATTACGACGCTTCCATCTTATTCGAGAGATCATCGATAGAGGAGATGTAAAGATTTGTAGAGTACCCACAGAGGCTAACGTCACTGATCCCTTGACCAAGGCTTTGGCACAGAGAAAGCATGATGGCAACACTAGGTCATTGGGCCTTAGAGCCTACACTGATTGGCGCTAGTGCTAGTGGGAGATTGTTAGTTAGAGCCCTAGAGCCAATCATTTGATGATTGTTGTATGGACTCGATGTATCATATTCCTATATACTTATAAAGGCATTTCTTTATGGTTATTATACTTACTTGTATTTGTGCCAAATAACTAAGTATAATAGCCAGACCTGACCACGGTTCGGAATCGACGGTTCGACGGTTCGGAACCGACGGTTCGACGGTTCAGAACCGCCGGTTCGACGGTTCCAGGCAGGTCGACCCTTAACCTTAACCGCCCAAGACGGTTACGGTTCACGGTTCAGAACCGCCGGTTCATGGTTCGGTTCACGGTTCGTCACGGTTCAAGATTAATATGTTAAAAAAAATTAAAAATTAAAAATTAAACATTAAACATTAAAAATTAGAAATTAAAATTTATTGAAAAAAGGGCTTGCACTTATTTAAGTTGCCTACGTATCCCTTTAGGGGAATCAAAGCCCACGTAGTTCTTTTACATTTTTATCCTTTTACATTTTCATTCACTTCCATTTCCTGTTCCTGTCGTATTTGTTCCTTCAGTATCAAAATCTTCAACTTCGTCATCTGAAAGTTGCATTCCTTGGATTCTTTTCTCCGCTCTGGTCCAATCGTCCAGTAATGCTTGGGCTTCCAATGAGTCGGGAGACAAAGTTGATCGTCGTTCATTGCCGCCGGCACTGAACGTCTGCTCCACAGCAACAGTTAACACTGGACAAGCTAAAATTTCTTTTGCGATCACGGAGAGAACGGGAAAGCTTTGAGCCTTCTGTGACCACCACTTTAAGATATCGAAGTTTTCGCTATCTGCTTCATTAAAATCAAAAGAAGTCGTAAAATAATTCTCAAGTTCCTGTGTGGAACTTGAGGATCCTCGTGGACGTTTTGTCCGTTCTTTTAATAAGAGTTGTGTTTTTGTAAGTTTTAAATTACTACTAGTAGTTTGTTGAATTTCATAAATATTAATTTGTGTTCCATATTTTGCATAATATTGATTATAAATATCATATAAATAAATTCTAACATTATATATAATATTAACTGGATCAGGGGAAGAAGAATCTTTAATTGGAATTAAAGCATCATAATATAAAGTTAACATTTCTTGTAAAACTTCTAATTTAAATCTAGGATCTAAAGCAAATGCAATTAAATAAATTTCAGGAATTAAATAAAAATATTTTCCCATTTAGTTTTCATAGCTAAGATGCAAGGAGATAAAGATTCATTATTAATATGTTCATTTAAAACTAATACTATATTAGAAAATTTTCTAAAACTAATTGAGCAGTGGGATAATAAACACCGGAAAGTTGTTCGGTTGCATCATTAAATACTTTTAAAATTTCACAAATACTACTACAAATATTCCATTGTTGTGAAAATAAATATATATTAGTATTAGTGTTTTGTGCAAAAAATGAACATAATAATTCTTTATATTGAAATGAATCTTGTAATAATTGGTATGTTGAATTCCAACGTATTGGTACATCACGTGAAATTTTTTAGGTCTCATTCCATTAATTTTACAAAACCTACCCCATTGTTTCATTATAGATGGATGAGACCATAAATAAGAAATTGCAATTCTAATTGGTTTAATATAACTTTCTAAAATTTTTAAACCATCTTGAACACATAAATTTAAAACATGGCATACACAACGAATATGAAAAAATAAACCTCCAATAATAGGTTGACAAACAAATTTTAGATCATCTATACAAGCGGTATTAGAACTAGCATTATCTAATGATATTGAAAATATTTTATGAGTTAAACCATATTCTTCTAAAATTAAACATAATAATTGTGTGATATTATGAGCATTATGTGATTCATCAAAAACTCTATAAGCTAATAATCTTTTTTGGAGGTTCCAAGAGTTATCGATCCAATGGCAAGTCACACCCATATACGAATGTGTTTGCCAATGATCACTCCAAATATCGGAACATAAAGAAACTTTATTATCTAATTTACTAAATTCATCAATTAAATTCTTTTTTCCTTGTTTTACTAATTTTTTAATTGTACGAGTAAGTGTAGTCCTAGGAACACGTTTAGCACATGGATTAAGAGATTCTTTACAAAAATCTTCAAATGTGCATTTAGATCCAAAACTAAAAGAAAGATATTCTACGGAAACAAATTTAGCTAATGATTCTCTTAATTTATTATCCGAATATAAAAATAAACCGGAATCGGTACTACCGCTAGTTGAAGAAAATCTTGATAATTGTGTTTGAGAACGGTCGAGTCCATATTCCGTCGGGTGCTTCGTTTCTACATGTCATTTCAACGACCCATAGCCGCCGCCGGCTTGGAATTTGTAGGAAGCATTGCAGTGCTTACATTTTGCACGCATTTCTCCCGACGGAAGAGTGACCTTCTCAAAATGTTTAGTAAAAATAGAAGACTTTAGAGGAGGAAGTTCCCGAACCTTAGAAGTAATTGCATCGGTACTTCCTTGTGTTTCGGGTGTCGGATTCGGAAGATGCTCGATCTCATCATCGGTGGATTGAATGTTGGGGTCCTCCTCCCGCAGATTCATTATTTGCTTTCCCTTCCGAGCTCGAGATGATGCACCTCCGCGGCCTCCTTCCATTGTAATTGAAAATTGAAAACGAAAGCGTGTAGAGATTAGAGAATACGAAAATGAGATTAAGAGTAGAGAAGATGTGTGTGAAAAATGATGAAATGAGCTCTCTATTTAGAGAGTTTTGATAGTAACGGACACTAAATCATAGCCATTGATAAAAAAATGGTCAAATGATCCTAACCGTTGAAAAAAAATACCCAAAAAACTCTCCCAACGGCTACGAACCGCCGGTTAACCGGCGGTTCCAATGGCTATGAACCGCCGGTTAACCGGCGGTTCAAGCCGTTTAAAAAAAAAAAAAAATTATTTGCGGCTGAACCGCCGGTTCAACCTGCCGATTAACCGGCGGTTCGCCGGGTTTAGAACCCATGAACCGGAACTTGCCCGGCAACTTGCCGGGCCGGTTCCGGTTCGACCCGGCGAATCGGGTCAACGGGCCGGTGGCCCGTTGACCCGGTTATGGGCCCGGGCCGGGTTCGGGCCAGACCCGGCCTGGGGTCGGGTCTAATAATAGCGTCCTTGAGTAGAAGGTTCTTATCTATATCAATCGATTGGTTGAATCAATAGTGAGATGATATAGAGAACACTACTCTTAATCATTCCTAGTCAAGTATTAACATTCAGGGGCAATGTTAATGTGCTGAGACTAGCATGTGGGTGAACTCGATGACTTGATCTCACAAGTCATGGATATAGAGATATCAAGTTGACATATGGGTATGCATTGGAGAATGTATACTGAATGACCCGCCATGAGAAAGTATCATGGATCGTTATATGAGTGACATATACTTTCTCATGTGACTATTAGTATGACTATCAATCCTTGGACCCGAAGTCACCATGGTTTCCTACATAAGGAGTTACATGCTTTGGCTTCGTCAAACGTCACCCGTAATTGGGTGGACTATAAAGGCGATTACTAGGTATGTAACAAATTATGTGGAGGGATGTGAGTGATGTAGATGGGATCTATCCCACCTATATGACGGGAAAGACATCATGATTCTTGATAGAGTGAGATCACTAGGTGCATGACCATGCCCAAATGAGTCAATATGAGATATTGAGCTGATCATTTGATTGGAGTGAGTCTACTTGGAGTTCAAGATATAAATTGATTAGAGGATGACACAGTCTATGCCTCATTTGATCAATTTAGATGTTAAGGATAGCAGGACATTGTCACATATTGTGAGAGTCACAATTAGTAGTCACAAGGTGATGTTGGATCTCAACATTCTTGTAACTTGGGTAGTAATGATGTGTTGCTAGATACCGCTCATTACTTATGCTTCTAAATGGGTTTAGGAGCATTGCCAACGTTACAAGAACCTATAGGGTCACACACGAAGGGCAATTAGATGGAGAATAGGTTCATATAATGAACCAAGAGTATTAGGTTTATGTGATGAACCAAATTGGATTAAGAGTAATCCAAATTAGACTAATTGAGTTGGACTCAATTTGATTTATGTGTCCAATGAGTCTAATTTAGATTATGACTCATTGAATCAATTTAATTTAATGGATAGAGATTCACTAAATTAAATTGACTTGCATCAAAGGTTGGATTTGATCAACCATGAGAGATAAGAAGTCAAGTTTGACTTGACTTGAGAAGGAAGATGAAGGGTCAAGTTTGACATGGCCAAATGCCACCTCATTTGTGACTTGGCATGGGCCGACCAATGATGGTGTTCCACATCATCAAGGCCACATCATTGTGTGCCACCTCATGAGGAAGACCAAGAGCCATGACTCTTGGTATTACATGGAGGTTTAAAACAATAAGTGGTCGACCACTTGATGAGGGGGGGTTATGCAATTGTGTGCTCATTCAATCCATCATCTTCTTCCTCTCTACACTCTCTTCTCCCTTTCTTCCTCCATTGCCGTGACCACCAAGAGTGCTAGCACACTCTAAGTGGTTTTCTCCACCTTTTGTCCATGTGGATACATATAGAGGGGTGTACACTTGACACCCTATGAGATCCGGCAACTCTTGGACGAGCGGGATAAGTGATGGGCTTTGCTACAAGGGTAACTCTCTTTTCATGTAGATCTAAGGTAGATCTAGTGTAGAAACATGTACATGATTTAATTTTAAATATATCTTTGCACGGATCCATGGCTAGCTTCGGGGTTTCCGCAACGCAAAAAGCGGTTTTTGCGGCTCGAATTGCTAACACTATACTCTATTGTATATAGACATTTAGAGTATGTACCGTAAGGGATGACTTGTTGATTGAGTTATCATACTGATTATGCATATAATGTTAAATGTACACATGATTGATATGTGTTGTAGGAGTTTATCAGGTTGATTGTCCATTTACATGTTTTGTGTGTACACATGTCTGGTGTTTACTATTAGAGGATTTATGTTGATTATACCTATGTTATGTGTACATGTGTCTGATGTGATTATTAGAAGTTTCTTATTGGTTATACCTATATGGTTGTGTGTATACATGTCTGGTATGACTATTGGAGATATCATGTCGATAATACCTATGTTAGTGATCATATCTGTTTGGTGTGATATTGGAGGTATTATGTTGATTATATCTACATTGTAGGGTATGTACATGTATGATGTGTACGTGTTTGGTGTTGCTACTTATTGTATTTGTTGTTTAGTAGACACTATATGGATTTACCTATACTTATAGATATAGGTGTTAGATGAATCTGAAGGTACTTATGATGATGGAGTTGTTGGATTGATGATGACAGGCTCTGTATTATGATTATTTACATCATGCTCATCATTGTATTACATGCTGGCGGCCATTGCTCATTTGTGGTATGAGCTAGTTGTCAGTTATTTCCAGCTGACCATTCGGCCACTAAGGGGAGGATTGGTGATATGGAGTGGAGCTTGTACTTATGATGATGGAGTTGTTGCATTGATGATGACTGGCTATGTATCATGATTATTTACAACATGCTCATCATTGCATTACATGCTGGCGACCATTACTCCTTTGTGATATGAGCTAGTTGTCAGTCATTTCCAGCTAACCATTCGGCCACTCAGGGGAGGAGTGGTGATATGGAGTAGAGCTTATCCTGTCATGCCACTCGACAACCTGTGTAGTAGTGCCATAGAGTCACACAAATAGTGACCCTCATTGTTATGTAGATAGATAGCTACTATGCATTCTACCCATTTCGGCCATATTGATGTAGTGGTAGCTTAGAGACGCGAGCAGTTGTCACAGTCCTGCCCGTTCAGTCACTTAGATGTAGTGGCGGCTGTGAGCTGGGTACAGGAGTGGCGCATATATGTATGCACATAAGCATATGATGCGCGGTGCATCCCTTGGAGATATATTTGCATACATATCTAGTAAACGCTAGCTACATGTGATTGTGATATGTTGCACTTGTTTGAGATATGATTATTGCATATAGATGCCATACTTCATACATATTTATTTATCCTACATGTATATATTGTCGGTTATATTATTCGGGTTTTACGAGTAGATCTGTTGTTGATCCCTGATGAGTTTACTGATCATTATACCATATGTGTGATTTCAGATTGAGTATGTGTATTTATTATGTTAGTTATGATTATGTGCATTGATTATGTCATATATGATCATGTTTTTTATTCCCTACCGAGAATGTATATTTTGATCTCCATGTTTTATATATACCATGCACTATCTTGTCTATTACCTACTAAGTGACCCACACTCACCACCGCATTTGTGTATTGTCTTTCCTTAGGTGGCAGGTATATGATTGTGGAGTCATTTGGAGTATTCTATCTATCGGTCCCACGTAATATTTGAGGATGGTTTCTGGTTTTGTTTCCTATTTTACTTACATTACGATTTATGGTCTTGGCATTGTATAACTTGACTTTATTTTAGAGTTTTACTATGTGGTGTCTTGTATTTATTTTGTTGTGTTTAAGTCGTGCCAGCATGTATTGTATCTTTTGATTTGTGTGACTTTCCTATGTCTCCGTTGTGTTTTTAGTATAGTCATGTGGGCTGCTTATTATACAACTACGTGGTTATGTTCTTATTATTCTAGTCATATGGGTTGTGTTTATAATTACGTGGTTGTGCATGTTCCAGCCGTGTGGACTGTTGATAGCTTATGAGTAGGTCGAGTGGCTAAGTTTGCATGTTTCATTTATCACTGTTATAGGGGAGATGCTGTCCATTTGTCGGGCAGGGACTCTTCTAGGGTATGACAATTTATTAGTATCAAAGCCACAAGTTTACGAGGGTTATTTCCTGTGTTTTGGATTTCATGTCATGTTTTCTCGATGTGACTTTTCATGTTTTGGGATCAGGCAGCGATAGGACATCTCCAAGATATAGGAGGTATATTTGTATATGTTATCATATACTTCTATCATTACTTGTCCAGTTATTTGTAGTGTGTATGACATGTGCGGGTCAACTACTGTTTAGGTCTACCTAACCTTGTTGGAGATCAGGGACTACAATCTCAGGGGATTCCTTATACTATATCACCAGTATTACTAGTTTCTGTTACTTCTAGTTGGTTGAGAGTTTGAATCACATACTAACTTATGCTATTATTAGTAGGGTAGTGGATAGTAGTTGCATACTCATGTTGGCTCAGTTAGTGAAGTATCGATTTACTTATATTAGGTCAGTAGAGTACTGATTCATTCTTGATCGATTTACTCTTGTTGGTATGGTTGGTAGAGCACCAATTTACCCTTGTTGATTTGGTCAGTAGAGGATTGATTTACTCTTGTTGGTTCAGTTAGTAGAAGACTGATTTATTTTTGTCGGTTCAATCAGTAGGGGATTGACTTACTCTATTTCATAAAGATTTTGACCTTTGGGTTACTTATACTTGGTTAGATAACCTGGAAGGTATGTTTGAGTATATGACTTGTACAGACATAGAAAGGACTGAATTGGATGTATACCTTTGTTGACTTGACCAGCCTATAGAGGATCGATGTATCATATTCCATGGGGGCTTTGACCATGAACTGTCTGTATCTGGTCAGATAATTTAGAAGGTACATTTAGGTAGATAACCATACTTATGTGGAAAAGTGTAGAGCCAGTTGCTTAACAACTATGGGATACAACCGTTACTAGGATGTATAACTTGGAGAGTACATTCGGATATATGGTTTGTATTAGTGCAGGAAAGTTAAAGTTATCTGCTTATCCTTTACGTGACCAGGCACCACGTGAAGAAAGGAGTAGAAGATGATTTTTGACGGTCAAGACATCACTTGATGATTATTTTGAGGTGTTTTTAAATAGAGTATCTCTCTACCTCTTTTGGTGGCATGATGGTTTATAAGGCGATGGTCAGTGGACTCACCTAACGTTGTTTCATGGAAGATCCTGACTCATGAACTGATTGGATATGGTTAGATATCTTCGATGGTACCTAGAGATATATAACCTATAATGATGCGGAGAAGGTGGTGGTAGTAGATCAGATGATGATCTTTGAGGGGTAGATTATCGATTGACAGTTATTTCTATCAGCTATCTAGTAATAGTGCTCCTTTACCATTGGGTGCATGACTTGTCACTAGAGGTTCCTGAACTTCAAATAGAGCAATCACAATATGATGGGTTACAAGATAATAATTAGTTGACTCAACTAGTATTGTCTTCATTAGATAGCTCAAGACCTTAACCATAGGATCATTTACTACAAGTCTTGAAGGCTATATACAGATCAGTGTTGTAATGCCCCAAAACTAATTGTTTTAAATTAAAAGTAATTATTTAATTAGTTGGGTATAATTAGAATGGAGTTTAACTTAAGTGGCAAGTTTTAATTATATTAATCAAATAGGATATAGTATATCCAAATTTAAATAAATTTCATGACCTAAATATGCATAAAATTTATATATAAAAAAAGAAACTTGGTGAATGTAAATTATAAATTTTGTACGGCTTGGATGAGTATAAAATAAATACATATGGTTATTAGATACCAAAAATATGGATAAAGGTGTAAATAATTAAAATCTAACCTAATTAGATTATTTTAAGGAAAAATAAATATGTTTTCATGGATGATTTATCAATAATTAAGTTGAAATGAATTTATGGAGTTTATTTAAATTTTTATGAATTTTTAGAAAATTATTTTAGGTTTTAAGGGATATAATTGAGTAGGAGAAAGTCTGTTTAGAAATATCACAATTAAATTGGGTTACTTTAATTAGCCTAAGCTAAAATAAATTAAATTACCTAGGTATAAAGTCCCTAACCTAAGTTTTTCAGCCAATACCTCTCGCTGCTCCACGCCAAATCGCCGAACTTCTCCTGCTCATCTCGGCCGCTTCGACGAAGCCATCCACCTGAGCTTTAATCGGTGACGCACCACGCAATTGGTTCCGCGGAGGACCTCCTGACCGGATGCAGCGAAGGACTTCCTGACCGAACGTAGATCCTCGTCGGCGTGGTAGCATCGAGCGAAGGTTTCCGATGGCGGCAGGAGAAGGAGCAAGGCAAGTATCTTTCCTTATGTAACTGGGAGATCTCTGAGGTATGGGAATAGAACCAAGGAGATGCTGGAATGCCTTTTTATGAGCTCTGATGGTTTCATTTTGTGATGTTCTTGTCCGATCTAGGGTTTCCGTGATGTCCTCTACAAGGTTTTTGATCGGGTTCTCTTGTCGAAATGACTTCCTGTATCCAATTCTTGAAACTTTTAGTCAAGAGATGATGTTTGTGCCTCTGTTCTGTTGCTTTCTGTTTCCTTGGTTTGTCGATGGTAGATTGGATCTGAGACGACGAAGTTTTTCTTCTCCCTTTGCTTTTTGCTAAGGCCTTTGGGGGTTCTGGATAGATTTTTCTTGTTGTTAGGGTAAACTTTCATTGAGGACGTTTTACTATCTTTGTAGTTTTCGAAGATTCCTCTCTGTGTCGAATGGTAAGTGGTGTTGCGATTTTCATGATATCTTTGTTTAGCTTGTGGGTTCTTTAATGTTCTTGATGCAGTAGATACTTTTACTAGATTTCCATAAGGATTTTAGGCATTTTTAATCGTAATTGATTTGCTTTGAGATCTTTTAATGGATCGAGTATTTGGGACCGAATTTTTGGTAGATACGGCTAAATTTTGATGAAGTGTCACTCCTTCCTAAAGCTTCTAAATGTTTGGACAGAATGTTGGTATTTTAACCTTGATCGCAGATGCATTTGTTTTCCCTATTGCTTATGACATGTTAGACTTAATTGGAAGATAGGAGTTTGTTTGGATGTGGTTCTGTTTTCACTGAATCGTAGTGGTTTTGTTTGGGTTCTATTCGATCTTGTTGGATCACCGAATTACAGTGGTTCTGTGTGGTTTTCGAGAATTGATTTGGTGGATTTAGTGTGTTTCCATGGTGGTTTCATGTTCTCCGTGAGTTTTGGAATCTCAGGATAGTGTGGTTGGATTGGATTTAAATTTGATGGAGATTTTGGTTTCTTATGAGTCAGCTGTGATTTTCGTGGATAGATTTAGTAGGCTGTGAGTTGATTTCAATACAGTTACTGCTCCTTGTGAGGTCTTGGGAATTTCTTGCAGTGTCTCTGTTTTTCCATAGCAGGTATTGACTTAGGTGCTTAATTCAGTTTTGGTCTACCTTTCTGTTACATGTTTTTACTGCTAAATGTAGAGTTCCTCTAAATTATGAAGATAAGCATGATTAAGAGGTGAATAGAGATAAGATCCTTAAGCAAAGGTTCTATACTACAAATGTTCATGTTTAATTGCAAGTAGGATATGTCCAAATTACATCCATTGCCTAGGGATGTATGAATGGAATGTGCTATAGATAAAAATATGATGTTGAATGGTTATGATTTCTTATGTGGCTAATTGGACGAATATGAGCATATGTGGTGACAGTATGGGTTGGGTGACCCGGGATGAACTCCGGCCCTTCCAAATATGACTGATACTGTAAGTTATGACTGAAACTGTAATTTATTGTTAGCTTCAGCTATATGACTACATGTTCTCTAGGAGGTACCTCTAGGTTCATGGGACTGTTGACTCACTCTAATTGTGGTTACCAGATATGTGACATATTCACCTTATTAGCTATGTAGGACTATTAGTGTGTGATTTACCTTTCTTTGTTGTATCGTAATTAGGTTATGATTTCTTACTTATGAGATCCCTAGCTGCTATTTTTGTTATCTCATGGATGTCCTTTTATACATATTGGATTGTGCTTGCTGGGCCGTAAACTCATGATGTCTACAATGCAGGTGAGGATGATTTCCAAGATATGTCGGAGGACCCTCGGGCGGAGTAGACGAGGAGGCGGGATGGACACATGGCGATGTCCAGATATTAGGAGTGCTGAGCTTACTCCTTTCTAGGGTTCTTGGGGGATATTGAGGATTTATTGTTCTTTTTGTTAAACTCATATGTGAGGTGTTGTTCTTTACCTTTTATAAAATGAGACTTGTGATGAGTTTATTCTACGAGTACCTGCATAGTTTATGATTAGTGGGTGGATATTAAAAAAAATTGAGAGTTGAATTTGGGATGTTTCAAGTGTGTTCGACATTTTATTGACATTTGTCGAGGGACATTTATAGACATGATTATGAGTGTTGTAGAGATACCCTCTTGATGGGTAGACTCTCGGTTAGGAGGTTGAGTAACCCTTTGGACTTTGGATTATCTTTCCTTTACTATGGATATTTGAGTATTTGAAAGGATGAGATTTGACATACTTGTAAGTAACCCGTGATAGTTTTGATGTGATCATCCAAGTCAAGTTAGGTCCTGTTATGTTTTGATGTCATGTGTTTAATTGTACAGGAACTTAGGAGCACAGGAGGTCGAGCGAAAGACACAGCTAGCGAGTAGGATGGCACAAGAGAGAGTCGACGGGCTCGATGCGTCCGAGGCACGAGGTGTTACGGAAGAGTACGCTAGCGGATGAGAAGGAGGCGTGTGGCATTTTCGAGGGACGAGAAGCCGGAGTGGAAGATTGCTCGAGAAGGCCAGAAGATGGGTTTAGGTGAGTCCTATTCTGGATGACCGAAATCACCCAAGCAAGCAGAGATGAAGCAGAAGACCCGAAGGAAAAGTCAACCAGAGGTTAACTGTGCTCCGGGCGCCCGGACCTAGGGCGCCCCAGGCTCGCACCCTGGTCGAGCCGGTTCAACCCGATCTAAGTGCCCGGAGTGGGTCCAGGCGCCCAGACCAGAAACTTTATCGAAATATCAGTTGTCGCGATTCGTTGTGATGGGATAAAATTTTATCTCCCTCCAGATGCCTGGAACCCTTCCTGGCACCCTGATCAGAGCTATAAATATAGCCTTGATCCCAAAAGCTAAACACAATACTTGTAAATGATTCCATTTGAATTTAGTTTTGTAATTGTGAGCTTTGACTGCTGTAAGAGGTTTCTCCGCCTGAAGGAGACTTTAGTGGGCTTTTCAATGTCTTGTATTAGCAATTATCTGATTGAAAACCAAGTAACTCCTTTTGTACCTCTATCTTTAGTTTACTACTCATTACTTTTTATACAAGTGTTCATCAAGCTGTAAAGTTTAATAAAGGTTTTGTTTCTTTTATATTTGTGTAGGACAATTCATCCCCTCTTACTAGCCGACAAGGGACCAACAATACTCTTTGGATATTTTTGGATAAGATTAGTAGAGTTTTTATACTCATATCTCATGGTTAGATGCTGAAAACGATGTTGTTTATCATGAAGAAGTTTATGGGATTAAACTTTACGATGGAAGCGCATCCTATGAGCTTGGAGGCACCCTCAACACTGCTTAAAAGGAGAGTTCAACCAGCCATTGAGGAACAACACTTCTACACGATCTTTTGACATTCTGATTACTCTAACTTCGTCCTATTGTTTAGCTGCGACGCTACTATGCCCAACTACTACCAAGAAGGTGTACGACGCTGAGCTCGATCTGATAATCTTCAAGTGTTAGATAACGAGATTTTGTTTAAGTACTTAATCATTGCAAAAAGGAAAGTGTAGATTGTTACACTTGTCCTTGATTCATTATTGTACTCAATCCCCTCTTCTGGCGGTTCCGAAAGAGGTTTTTATTGGATTGTCCATCGGTACAGTTCAAGGGATTGTTGGTCTTGGAATAAGAGTCGCCGAATGCTTCAAACCAAGTAGCTCTTTTCGTGTTTGTGTTTTTGTTCTTTTCTTCTTCCTTTCCACTTTGAGGCACCAGAGTGACGTCAGCTTGAGCCGAGCGATGAGACAAAGACCGAGTGTCCGATCGGAGGATGAGAGACACAAGAAACACAAATGTCTAGTCAGTTGCGCTTGTAGCATCTTTCGACTAGACTTGAAGAAGAGGCTTGTGATAGAGAGAATAATATAGGGCCTCCGAAGTTGAGGTCAGAGTTAAGAAAGTCAGCTGATATGGTGGTCAAAGTCAAGGAGAGGTCTACACTCGGGTTGGCACGGTCATGTGTCACGGTCAAGTGGTCTAGCCGATCGGACCTCTGGCCCAGTCGGATCCCGAGTCCCTGAGGATCGATGAAACCCCCGAGTTGTATACGTGCCATTCAGAATTGAGTCCTCTTGGTCACTCGAGGCTAACACAGTCACATGTCTCAGCCGATTGGTTTGGCCGATCGGACTATGGGAATACGACCTGATCAAACTCTTTGGCCGAGCGGAGGTCGAGTCCTCAAGAGAGTCATCATTCCTAAGCTGACCCAACCCCGTCTGTGAAGAAGGTCTGATCGGATGACCGAGGGGGGGGGGACTCGATCAGCCTACCAGCTAAAAATATTAAGGGTCCATCAACCCAACGACCTAGTATTCCTTTTTAGCATTTTGTGTAGCGATTGTTAAAAAATCAAGGGAATATTTCATGTGCAAGTAGTACTCCAAAAGTTTCTACTCTACGAATCATAGAGGTGGTGGTTCCATTTTTGGAAAAGTATCAGAATGCCAGAAGGGTCGATCCTTTTTGGGAAATGCATTGATATTCATGCACAGAGGAAGATTAACACTATATTCCTCCTAAAGGGCAGATACATAACATTACACACTCATAGACTACTGTTCATTACTACTGTTTATTGCATTCTATTTCCTCTCAAATACTTGTCTTACTTGAGCATCGGAGTGCTTGCATAGGGACCCCTCCCTGACCCGGTTGCTCACATTTTCTTTCCTCCATGCTCTTTTTTGACACATAGGATCGCTCAACGCCCTCTGTATCCAACTCAAAGTCTTCTCATGGTCAACATCAGAGCTACCTGCCTAGCGCGCCATCTTTCCAAATTTCAGATAGGATCAAATTGTATGACACATTTCTGGTTCAATAATAAGAAGATTGATTAGTTATACTTTCATGGTATTTTAATTGGTGTTATTTATAAGGGATGCAATTCATGATGTAAATATAATAGATAACAATTTTGTAAATAGAAAAAATAATGATTTTTTATCTTTTGCTAAAAAGTTCTATTTTAAAAAAGATAATGCTTTTGCTTTGCAAAAGCGTTGTCTTTGTAAAACTTGACAACACTTTTTATGCGTTATTTTTGAGTGAACTTTTAACAACAGTGCTTTTAACAACACTTTTTTAGCTACATAGACAACACATAAAAAATGTTGTCTTTTAACTTTTTTCTTGTAGTATCGTATGGGTGTATTTGGTAAAGTCTAGATTTAGTGGGAGTTTGTATTATATATGTTTGGTTATGTAATTGAAACTTATGTATTTAGATATTTTCTAATAAAATATAATGTTTAATGTTACTTCATTACACTTTGTATAACTTAAGTTAAAGTTTTGATCTCACTTAGGTTAAGAAGGATCAATTAGAAATTGACATGAATAGATCACCTTATATGTAATTTTCGTGTCACACACTCATGATTGATTTATGTCATTTGATTGATGTACGAAACCATTGATAGTTTAGCTATTATAGATACAACAAAGACTACATTGATCCTATGTTTAGATAATTATTGGATGACATTGTTAAGGAAGCCCTATGGCTTAGGGTTGTAAATAAATTGAACGTTCATGAACAAGCTTAGTGTTTGGCTTGGTAAAAGCTTGTGTATATTCGTTCAATATACAAAAGATCAATTAAATAAATAAATTTGAATAACTCATTTAACTAAATGGACAAACTTTAACACATATGTTCAGCTTGTTAACATTCGTGAACAATGTTCGTGAACATATTTGTGAACAACGTCCATGAACAATATTCGTGAACAATATTTGTGAGCAACATTTATGAACAATGTTCATGAGTTATGTTCATCAATAAATTTTTTATCAACTTTCTAAATAAATAAAAAAACTTTCAAAATAAACAAACAAATTTATATTATCAAACTCAATAGCTAATCAAAAAAGCTTAAAATCTAAAAGTTTCAAACAATTAAACAAACTTGAATTGAGAGCTCGATAACATCTAAATGAACCAAGCTCGTGCCAAACTTAAACCATGCCCAATCTCATTAAAAAGAAACCAAGTCAAGTTTAAACAATCTTTTTAACAGCTTGGTTCATTTTAGGCTCGACTCAGCTTGGCTCAGTTAACTTATCAAATAAACTTAAACACCATAAAGCTTGTCTCAGTTCAGCTTATTTACAACCCTAAGTATGGCTATGATGACAAATGTTATGAGTTCATTAAAGTTAACACATTATAAGTTTGCACATATGACCCAGTAAAAATTTATTAGAATTTTGGTGTCATAATTATAATTTTAAATGTCCAGTGTCATTAATTAAATAAGTCATAAATTAATATGGTTAAATTTAGAATTAAGGATTGACTTAAGGGCTTAACTATCATGAATATAATAGTATGAATATCACATATGTAATTTCTGATTTATTGAGAGGCTAGATTAGAAATAAGGAAACTTAGAAAATTATAGATATGAGTTATCATCCCAGTTTACAAAATAATATTTTATGTTTTGTTTCCCATCGGTAAAACTCTTTGGCTATTAAGGAAATTTGCAAATTGAAGATTATTGTCCAAAATTAACTGTAAACTATGGATTCTGGTATGCTTCCACAAAACTGATTGATACAGGGAGTATGAAAAGCTACCATGGGTGCAAAGAAGGTCAAATTGGCATGCTAAGTTGGGTCAAAGACAAGGGAAGTCAACAACCATCTCTTCCTCACTGAGCTACCGCTTGAGCCAACTGCTTAGTCTTCTAAGGCCCACCTGCCAAAGCCAACCAGCCAATCTTTCAAGGCCAACCCACCAAAATCGATCGGTCATTCTTCCAAGGCTGGCCCGTAAGAGCTGATCGGCCAATCTTTCAAGGTCGACCCACTAGTCTTTCTGACTGATTAAGCAGCATATGAGCCCCTATATGGATTGTCAAAACACATGGATTATCAGAATATGTGGGTTGTCAGAACACATGGATTATCAAAACAGATGGGTTGTCAAAACATGTGGAGTAATAGCATGATCCCCACAAGATCTGTATAGTATAAGACATGGGATACATGACCCTTCGACATCTGTGATGTGACTTATTTTTTATTATAAACATGATATTTAATTAATGCAGGGATTATAAAGTGTTATAAAAGGTTCCTCCCTTGCAGGCACAACATGTTTTTCATCCACACACAAACTCAACACTCCTCCACTACACATTTGTCATTTTCTCCTCTATTGCACTAAGTTGAGTGTTAGACTGATTGTGTCAGGGACCCCTAGCTTTCTTACTGATATTTCTCTCTTCTTTTCCTCCTCATGATCTAGCAGGCTGCTTGGTTCGAGGGTTTCCTTTGGTCAATATTCCGGCCAGCTTATCGACTCTCTATCCCTCACCGATTTCATACAGGATCATTGATTATTATATTTGTGATTTCATAATATCTAAATAGAGTTTAGGGTTTATTTTAAGATTTCTCAACCCAATTTTTCCATCATATGACACTTATAATTCCAGTTGACATTGATCATATTATAGTAGGTATGAATCATAACTGCTATAATATAAACAATGTATTTATAATCATAACTCCATCATAACTGTTGTAAGGATATCTTCAATCATTAGAGCTTTAAATGAGTTTTTTTAGTCCCCAATGTGCCATCATATCACATAAAAAATATAAAAACATATCACTCTTTCCACTATCAAAAAAACTTTTATATAATATTTTTGTGAACCCTACATTGTCAAATCATACCTCTTTATTTCAAGTGGTCACACCCATATTACTAATTTCGAAAGAGAAAACAAATTTGAAATTTCACTATTGTTCTTAAATTAAAAACCTCAAACTCACGTTTAGAATGATTCAAACTTTTTCATTTCACAAACCTCTTCAAAATATTCATTGAAGATATCTAATATGGTGATGAAGAGAGGCTCTGCCCAAGATGGATCAAAGTAGGGAAGAGCGTGCTGAGGTGGAGGTCAAAGTCAAAATAGTCAAAGGCCCAGGACCATAGATCAGGTGCAGTTGGCTGAACAAACCTTCAGATCAGGCGAAGTCGGCTAAACATGCCTCCAATGTCGGTTGAACGTGACCGTTTGAACGATCATCCTTCCAATTATTATGACTGGGGTTAAGAGACAAATAGTAAATTTTCTGTCCCATCGTCTTTGCCGATCAGACGACATGTCTAATCAAACAAAAGTAACTCTCTGACAACAGGAAAGCCGAGTGAAGGATAGGTCGATAGCTCTATTTAGTACGACAAGCTGGGTCGTCCCTGCCAAGTGGCTTTCAGTTGGCCTATAGTGGGACCCACTTACATATCTCATTGTCCTCTTATAGAAGTTTGTGCCGCTGGCAGCAGAGCATGTTCAGCGTGCAAATCGTACTTTGGAAGCTTCTAGCTTGTTATAACAGAGATTTGTGTGCTCGCTTAAGGAAAGGTGTCGGAGACATTTTTTGACTTATCTTTTTCTAAAACGCTTTGGAAAACATGCATACGGTTTAAGATACGTGCATAGATGTTATAGTGACACTAAAAAGGGGATCTCCATCCACAAACGGAGGTATGTGATACTTCATTGTTTTGCATATTTTTTGCTATTGTTCACTACTACTATTCCATTCTATTAAGTCGGATACTGACTTGAGTGTCGGAGGGCCAAGGTTGGGGACCCCTTCCCAACCTGCAACTAACGCTCTTAGTTTTGCAGGATATCATAAAGTTTTCATCAATCAATCGTAGAGTCACGTTCCTAGCTTACCATCTTCTCAACTTTCGGGCAAGATCATATTTGGCATTGTTTGTGGGAACTACACCTACATTCGAAACATAAAGATGGAAGATACTGGATGACTCACCACAGTGACATTAACTCAAGAAAAGTTGGAGATACTAATCAATGCCTGAACTGCAATGATGGTGCAGCAGCAACAGGAGACCATAGTCGATTGCCGAGAATCGAATGACCTGGTTGTATCAGCGATACACCTGCGAGCTGATTAAAGAACCTGACTGAAAGACCTTGCAGGCCATAAGGTGAACCACCAGTGAGCACTGAACGCGCTGATCCCATACCACAGGACATTATTCCACACACCCTATGAAGAGCAAGGCTGAACTGAGTGGCGGAAGGATCATCTTTCAAGAATGTGTCAGTCTGGGATATACAGAAAGACAAAGCACCCCACATGATGAGTCTCCCGAGCAGATCAACATGCAATTCTCCTAAGAAATCTTTGACGATCAGTTGCCACCTCACTATAGACCTCTGATGATCGAAGAGTATACAGGGTCAACTGATCCTGAGGATCATCTCATCAAATTCGATAGCATAGCTACGCTCCACCAGTACACTGATAGAGTCAAGTACTGAATACTCCTCACCACACTCTCCGAATCAGCACATAGGTGGTTCAAATGCTTGTTGATCAACTCCATCTGCAGCTTCAAAGACTTTCGAGCAGCTTTTCTTTAGCATTTTGCTAGTAGCCGCCATTATCAGAAGATGAATGTGAACCTGTTTATGAATAAGCAAGAGCCTAAGGAAGCATTGCGGACTTACATTAAAAGATTCAATCAATTGGCCACGGGCATCCCATCAACCACTCATCAGGAAGCTTGCGAGAGACTTCAATCACCTGCTCAGAAGGGTCACGAAGTACATCAACGTCGAAGAGGCCCAGTCATCTCGAAAAATGAAGTGATCCCTGAGTCGGTGCATGTCCTAAAGTGCCGAATGGCCCACACTCAGCCACCGCTAAAAGGACCCCGAGCGAGCACAACTCAACAACATCAGGAGCGCTCAACCCATGCAGTCTAGCATGTTAAGGCCGAGCGGGTAAAATTCACCAAGTCCCGACTATGGACCCCACTTTTTTTGCTCGTACCACCACTCGACAACTCACAACACGAGGGATTGCTATCATCTCAACCCAAAGTTGGCCGACAAACTCCTCAAAGATTCCATCGTCGATCTCCATCTCCTGATTGCCACCATCACTATCGATCGGGCGAACAGCATGAGGAGGGCAGGGTAGCACCCTAGCGGCACCAACCGCAGCTCCAGCGAAGGGATAATCAGAGGCCTGCTCAAGCGTCTGTTGAGCGGCCACACCTGTCAGCCTGGGAAGAAGTGAATCACAGTAATATCGCTTGGGGTTACATCGACATGATCACGGGAGGCCCAACCAATGGTGATTCCAATCGAGCTCGAAAGTCATATGACAAACAGTTCAAAATTCATGTAATTAGGTGCAGAAAAGAAAAACCACAGGGACCAGAAATCAGTTTTGGTCTCTAAGATTTGGAGGGAGTAGAAGTTCCTCACAATGATGCCTTGATCATTAGGACAGTAATTGCTAACTATAACATTCACTGCAATTTTGTTGATATAGGTAGTTCGGTGAATATTATATTCAAGAAGGCATTTGATCAGCTTCAGATCGATCAGAGTGAACTTCAACCCATGACAACTCCACTATATGACTTCACGGGTAATGAGGTGTTGCTGATCAGACAAACTTGGCTGAACATATCACTTGGAGAAGAGCTACTCGTGAGGACGATGATGATAAATTTCATTGTAGTGAATGCTCCATCTGCTTATAATTTTATATTGGGTAGACCAGCACTAAACGAGTTCTGAGCGGTCGTCTCCACGTTCAGCCAAAAGATCAAGTTTCCTGTGGATAACTTAGTCAGCAAAGTTAAAGGTAACCAGCTTGCAGCTCACCGTTGCTATGTGGAAATGGTGAAGACTGAGTTGCGAGCCACTCAGAAGGCCCAACTGGAGGAGCCTCCCTCACTGGTCTATGAAGAAAAAGAGGAGGTTCAAGTGCACCCCAGCTGATCAGAGGCCACAACCTTTATTACGGTTGATTTAGGCATAGAAAGAAGGCTGAACTGGTTGTCTATTTAAGGCCAAATCATGATGTATTCTGTTGGAATCCTAAGGTTGTTTTGGTGTGATCAACAAGTTAAGTTAGGTCCTGTATGTTTTTAACCTTGTGTCTAAGTGTGCAGGAGCTTAGGAGCACAGGTAGTCGAGCGAAAGACGTAGCTAGCGAGAAGGACGGCACGTGGTGCGTCCGAGGGATGAGGCGCTGTGGAAGAGTACACCGGCAGACGAGAAGAAAGCGTGCAGTGGTTCCGAGGGACGAGAAGCCGGAGCGGAAGACTGATCGAGGAGCAAGAGACGCAGCTATCGAGAAGGTCGGCACAGGGTGTGACCGAGGGACGAAGACTGCGGATGAGTACGCTGGCGGACGAGAAGGAAGCACGTGGCGATTCCGAGGGACGAGAAGCCGGAGCGGAAGCCTACTCGAAAAGATCGGAAGTTGGGTTCGAGTGAGCCCTATTCCGGATGGCAGAGATCACCCAAGTGAGCGGAACACTCGGTCTGAGGTGAATGGAGCCAGAGCAGAAGACCCAGGCTGGAAAAAGTAAACGGGGTTGACTTTTCCAGCCGGGGCACCCGGACCCCTCCGGGGCGCCCGGAACCCTTTCGGGCGCTCGAAGTTGACTTTTTGATTAAATCACGTCAAACACGATTTGAACATTGGGGGATAAATTTTTATCCCTCCCAAGGCGCCCGAAATCCCTTCGGGGTACCCCGACCAAGGCTATAAATATAGCCTTAGTCCAGAAGCTTTTCAACAATCAGAACTCAAGCAATTCTTTCAACACTTGTGCACTTCGTCTGTAGTTTAGCTTCTTTTTGTGCGCTTCATCGTTGTACGAGGCTTCTCCACCCGAAGGAGTTTTTAGTGCAATCATCTTCCTTGGATTAACAACCTCTCCGGTTCTAACCAAGTCAAACTCGGTGTGCCTTGTCTTTTCTGATTTATTTTGTTTTAGCTAATTTATGCAAGTATTAGTTTAAGAGTTCGAGAAGAGTTTGTTTTTTATTTTCAGGCTATTCAACCCCCCTTTTAGCTGGCCGCCGCGATTCAACAAGTGGTATTAGAACTGAGGCGCTTCAGGAGGACTAACCGCCAATCGAAGCAAAGATAATGGTCGGAACAAGCATCTACCCGCCAAAATTCAAAGGGGATTTCGCTACCTGGAAAAAGCGAATATTCCTTACAACTGATTTTAAATTAATTTTAATAATGGAATTTGGCTTTGTAGTTCCAGAGGGCAAAGAAAAATATCAATGGACGAAAAAAGGAATAGGGCGACTACGTAGCGAATGACAAAGCAGATTACCATCTGTTAAGCGTTCTTCCGCCACAAGAAGTCAACCGGATCGGGAACTACGACTCGGCAAAGGAACTTTGGGAGAAGTTCCTTGAGCTGCACGAAGGAACGTCTGAAGCCAAGCTCGCTAGACGGGATCTACTTCGCAATCAGCTCACCAGCCTGCAACTTGGGGAAGACGAGACAGTTGCGCATCTGCACTCGAGAATCAAAGAGATCATCACCGGACTTTCGAATCTCGGAGAAAAGGTAAGTAACCGAGATTCGCTAAGATACGCTTTAAATTCTTTTCCGAGAAATTCAAAATGGGCATCACTAGTAGATGCCTTTTACATTTCGAAAGATTTAGAAAAAATTACACTAGAAGAATTTTTATCGACATTTAAAGTGGACGAATCAAGATGTGCAGGTATGAAGGAGCCCAAGAACAACGTCGCCTTCAAAGCATCGAGGGACGAACCCGAGTCAGAATCTTCTCTCGATGATGAGGAAATGGTAATGATGGTAAGACGATTTAAAAAGCTTTGTAAATCTAGAACTACTAACCATCTGTAGGCAGAAAGAAAAGGACCATCCGCTGCTACCACTGCGATGAAGAAGGGCACGTCAAGGAAAGCTACCCCAAGCTGAGGAACAAGGACAAGGATAAAGGTAAAAAGCCTGTCCAAAAGCACAAGGTCCTAAGGGCGACGTGAGACGATATGTCGTCCGAATCAGAAGTCGAGGCGTTCTCCGGACTCGCATTAATGGCGAGTCATCAAGACGACGACTGCGATTCAAGCTCTTCTGAAATGAGCATTGAGAGCAACGATGAAGGGGGAGCTACATCTGAAGAAAGCAGCAGTTCAGGGGGAGACACGGACAACAAGATAGACAAGGTAAGTGAGGTACGATCTCTTCCTCCCGATAAACTTTTTAAGTTTGTTAAGTTGCTAACTAAAGATGGCTGCAAGTTAGAAAAAGAAATTAAAATTTTAAAAATAATATTAGCTAAATCCTGCCCTTTAGAAGAATTAGATAAAGTTAAATTAGAAAATGAGAAATTGAAATCAGAAAATGAAAATCAAAAAATTCAAGTAGATAACTTGAAAAATAGTGCATGCCTATCTAATACAAATTTTAGAAAGTTTAATAATTTAAATTGGTAGTATAGATATCACAAGAGACGAATTAGAAATATTTCAAATAAAATTGTCCATAAGAAATTCCTAGTTAATCCAGTAGGCCGAAACCTATATTGGGTTCCTAAGTCTTGTTTAACTTGAATTTTTAATCGGATTTAGAGCTTTCAGCAAGAAAATTAGACATTAAAATTTCTTTATGAGGCTTTGTCTAAGAAAGTGGTTGTTGCTCCAATAACCAAGAAGGCCTAGTTCCTCGCCATGACTTGGAAGTCAAAATATTGAAATAAAAATATTTAATTAACTTTCTGATAAAAGCGTTAAGGTGGAAACTTAATAATGCTTTAAAAAGGTTTTTAAAACATTTTTTTTAATTCTAAAAAAAAATTTACTTAAGATTTTTTTGCGTAAAACTTTTACATAAAAGTCAAAATAAAGAAATTTATGCTTAAAATCTTTACTTAGAAAATTTTCAAAATATTTTTTGAAAAATTCCTTACGTCAGAATTTTTCTCTCTCTCTTATTTAAAGCTTTACTTAGATTTTTTTTTTTGAATTTTTCATTAGAAAATTTTCTTACCAAAATTGTTTTTTCCTTAGAAATTGTTTAACTTAGAATTTTCTAAAGAAAGTTAGAAATATTTTTTTAACCCTTGGATTTTTTCGCAACCCCATTTTTTATGTGATCAAAGGGGAAGAAGGAAAAGTATAACTCTAGGAGGAGGTAGACCAAAATTTAAATTTTCAATTTTTTGCACTTTATTGCAAAAATAGTTAGTTTATTTTCATGTCTATTTTTATCCTACCTTAACTTGAGTTGCTCACATCAAAAAGGGGGAGATTATTGGAACCCCAAGGTTGTTTTGGTGTGATCAACAAGTTAAGTTAGGTCCTGTGTATTTTTAACCTTGTGTCTAAGTGTGCAGGAGCTTAGGAACACAGGTAGTCGAGCGGAAGACGCAACTAGCGAGAAGGACGGCACGCGGTGCGTCCGAGGGACAAGGCGCTGCGGAAGAGTACACCGGCGGACGAGAAGGAAGCGTACGGTGGTTCCGAGGGACGAGAAGCCGGATCGGAAGACTGATCGAGGAGCAAGAGACGCAGCTAGCGAGAAGGTCAACATGGGGTGTGACCGAGGGACAAAGACTGCGGATGAGTACGCTGGCGGACGAGAAGGAAGCACGTGGCGATTCTGAGGGACAAGAAGCCGGAGTGGAAGCCTGCTCGAAAAGACCGGAAGTTGGGTTCGGGTGAGCCCTATTTCGGATGGCAGAGATCACCCAAGCGAGCGGAAGACTCGGTCTAAGGCGAATGGAGCCGGAACAGAAGACCCGGACTGGGAAAAGTCAACGAGTTGACTTTTTCAACCGGGTGCCCGAAGTTGACTTTTTGACCAGATCGCGTCAAACACGATCTGAATGTTGGGGGGATAAAGTTTTATCCCCCACAGGGTGCCCGGAATCCCTTCGGGGCGCCCCGACCAAAGCTATAAATACAGCCTTGGTGCAGAAGCTTTTCAACAATCAGAACTCAAGCAATTCTTTCAACACTTGTGCACTTCGTCTGTAGTTTAGCTTATTTTTGTGCGCTTCATCATTGTACGAGGCTTCTCCGCCCGAAGGAGTTTTTAGTGCGATCATCTTCCTTGGATTAACAACCTCCCCGGTTGTAACCAAGTCAATCCCGGTGTGCCTTGTCTTTTTTGATTTATTTTCTTTTAGCTAATTTATGCAAGTATTAGTTTAAGAGTTCGAGAATGGTTTATTTTTTATTTTCAGACTATTCAACCCCCTTCTAGCCGATTGCCGCGATCCAACATATTTGTGTGGGTATGAGCTCCCCGGTATCTCGCCAATAATAGTGCAACATGAATTGCACGTCTGACAATCAAGTAGAAGAAAAGAGATTTCAGCTCAGAACAAAATCAAATTATCTGAGCAGAGGTGGAGAAGCTGCTGGATGCAGGGCACATCCAAGAAGTGTAATTATCGAGCTGGCTTGCCAACATGGTGCTGGTTTCCAAGTCGGGCAACAAGTGGCGGGTCTGCATGTTGGTGCAAGGAGCACTAAATGATCAAACCTAAGTTTTGATTATGGAAAAGAGTCTAAAGTTAAGGTTATTTGTTGCCTAACAAGTGTGAATGAACTTGCAGGAAAGTCTTAAGTGTTCTTAGACAAAAGTCCTAGTGGATTCTAGGTAAGTGGAAAACCCTAGGGGGAGGTAACCCTATATTTTATGGGGAGGTAACCCTAGGTGTTGGAAAGTCCTAGCTCCGGTTAGGCAAGGTGAAGTCTTGGCGGGTCAAGCACTTTGGGCGAAATCCTAGAGTTGGGGACTCTAGGTGAAAATCCTGGTGGTCGCGGACCAGGTGGAAGTCTGGACAGATCATGGAGCGGACGTTCAGCATGAAGACCTGAAGTCTCGAACGATGAGCAAAAGTCCAAACGGTTATAGAGGACCGATCAGGCAAAAGGTAAACTCTCCTAAGGGGAGTAGGTGAGGACGCGTTCTCCCGAAGAGGGAACAGTAAGTGTCGATTCAACCTAGAGATTCAGTAAAATTTAAAGTCAGCATCGGACAGTTAGAGACTGTTAAATTCATATTTTATATATATTATGTATTGTCTGGACTAACTTTATTTTACAAAAAATTAATTGGCTGAAAAACTTGGTCCAAGCGTCCGGAAGGGGTCTGGCCACCCAGAGCTGGTCCGAACACTCGAACCAGCCTCGCCTAGGGTGGGTGGTGCGTGCCCAAGCGGTCCGGGCACCCAGACCCGAAAAATAATCCATAAGCCTACATGGAGTGCGTCGATTGGCCGGGACAACATGGTTCAGGTGCCCAGAGGGGTTCTAGGCACCCAGAATAACCTATATAAGCAAAATTCAACCAGGAGCTTGACAACGACATTCAGAATGACTTTTGCACTTACACACTGCTCCGATAAAGCCTCTATGACGTCCAAAAGCTCCGACAACAACTCTGCTGAAGCTTTCATCCTACAAAGTCGTCGGTATTTTTAGTTTTCTAATTACATGTAATTGTTTCAAATGGTACTTGTAATCTTTACGATTGATTAGTGATTGCTCATCAAAAGACTCTCACGTGCGGGCCTTGGAGTAGGATCCGCCACAGGCTCTGAACCAAGTATATCTTGATCATGTTAGCATGGTTTGTTTGTCATTTTTATCTTTATTCGGCTATATTTTCCTCGACTATTCTAAACGAATGTGAAAGCCATGAGAGTTATTCACCCCCCTATAGCGTAACGATCCTATAATTGGTATCAGAGTGAGGTCGATTCAAATTGGTAAAACCACCATTCAAGTAATTTTTTTTCTGTGGTATTAGTCTTTTAAATTTTTTGGAGTCGATCGGAATCGGTACAGTTGCCTCTTCCAAATCAGTTTTATCACAATCTAATTTTCTTCCTTCTCGAAGTTGGTGCAACACCACTTGAGTTCGTTTATTTAAAATTCTTTATCCCACACTACTAAGCCAAGACTTAGTCTTGGGACAAGTTCTATATTTTTTTTGTTGTACAAGAGCTCCTTTTCAAATGGCCCACCAAGAACGTTATATAGCATTGCAAGCCCTCCCCACTTCTTCGACGAAGACTTTGGCTACTGGAAGAACCGAATGGAGTACCACCTCAAGACACAAGTCGAGATGTGGATAATCATCCAGACGAGATTCACATATCCCACCGAAGATGGAGTCCTCGTCCCGTGTGACAAATGGGATGCACCAACTAGAAAGAAGATTGAGGTTGACGCCAAAACTACTTAGACTCTACAATGTGGCCTGACAAAAGAAGAGCTAAACTGAGTTGGCCCGTTCTCAAGCGCAAAGGAGATGTGGGAAAAGTTGATCGAGTTGCACGAAGGAACTTCTGACACAAAGGTAAGCAAACATGATTTAATATTAAATAAACTTTATAATATAAAAATGCAAGAAGGTGAATCGGCAAGCCAACTTCACGTGTGGATTCAAGACCTGCTCAACGACCTCCACGAAATTGGTCAGAAGGTAGAAAATCGCGATGTCATCAAGTATGCACTCAATGCATTTTCGAGGAACACTTTATGGGCATCCATGGTAGATGCTTACAACGTATCCAAGGATCTTTCCTTAATAAAATTAGACGAATTATTTTCTGAATTCGAGCTTCACGAAAAAACTAATACTACACGGGTCGAGAAAGGTATTGATTTGATTACAGGAACAAGCATAACACGGGAGCCAAAATCCAAGCGCCGGACCGAACTTGAGTCCAAAGATGAACTAGACTCAGAAGAAGATGATGATGAAATCACTGTCGAGCTTGTCAATCTTGTATGAAAACTCTACAAGAAGAAGAAAGGATTCACCAAAAAAGACGTCAAGAAGGTGATTCAATCAAAGATAGTGCAACCGACTCCAAAAGTCAAGTCCGAAGTAACTTGCTATGACTGCAACAAGAAGAGACACTACAAGCCTGAATGTCCAAACCAAAAGCAAGAAATAAGGAAGGTGTTGAAGGAAGCATGGTCTGAGTCATCGGGAGAGTCGGGTGAAGAAGAACACGAGCAAGCAAGCTTCGTTGCTCTACCAACACAAGCGTATATTGCTGAAACAGAATCCGAGTCAGAAACCGGAGCAAAATCAGAAACCAAGTCCAAAAAGGCCATGGATCCGTATTCATTTCTGAAGAGCCAAACCACTTTGTAAGTTCTCTGTTCGCTAGTACTCAAATAGACGAATTATGAAATTTAATTGAATACTTGTTAATAAAATTCGCTAAATCCAATCTCCTGGTCAAGTCACTCTAAAAGGAGGTAATAGTCCTTAAGGAAGTGACTAACTCGAGTTCTTTGACTGAGCAAAAAGGAAACTCAACTCAAGTCCAATAACTTGAGGAAGAGAATTCCAATTTGAAAAGTCAAGTTAAAGAACTTAAGGACACGTTGAAATGGTTCACCTTGGGTTCCAAGAACCTTGACCTAATTCTTGGAAAAGAAAGGGTCATATACAACCAATCTGGACACGGATATAAGGCCAAACATTGATTCAAGTCTTACTTATCTTTAGTGAATCGATCAAATAGAAGAATAGTCCAAGCATGAGTCCCCAAGTCTAACTTGATTAATCAAGTTGGACTTGGTCAATATTGGATCCTCAAGGATCAAATCCATTACCTTGATAGATCCTATCAAGGTTATGATCCAGGGAGAGCCAATAGAAAGACCATCTCCGTTATTAAATAAATTTGTTTGATGTTTGCTTTACCACTTTTAATTATCCATGCTTAAATTAGAATAGATAAGGACTTAGGCTTAATCTACACTTGACTAGTTAGACTTAGGATTTTTATAAAGGAAATTAAATATTTAATTTTCTTTAAAAGGCTTTGTCTAGAAGTGGTTGATGATCCAATACCCAAGAAGGTCTAGTGCCTCGCCACATCTTGGAAGCCGATTATTGAAGTAAATATTTAATTGACTAACTGTTAAACCTTAATTTAACTCAAATGTAAATCAATCCTTAGATTCAAATTTAAAGATTAAATTAACCATCTCACAAAACTTATAAGATTCCCTGATTGCAAATCTAGAAAATGGTGAGATGGACCTAGGTTTAAAATAAATAGTAGTTAGCCAAACCTAAATTAATTAAACTCAATTCAATTATGTTAACTTAATTTAAATTCAACAAAAATTAATTCAATTTAACTAACCGAAGTCAATTTAATTAATTTCAAAATTGTAATTAACATTAAATTCTTAATTAATTTCTAAAGTATAATTAATTTCACATTTTTAATTAAATTCAAAAGAATAATTTATTTCAAAATTATAATAATTTCATAAATTAATTAATTTCAACATAAACTTTAAAACATAATTATTTTCAAAATTCAAACTGAGTTACTCTTCAAATTAAAATTTAAACTTAAAATATTTTAACTTTAATTTGTTAAAATTCAATAGTCAATATTTTTCAAACTCAAATATTTTAATATTCAATATTTTTGAAATTCAAACTTAAATATTTTAATATTTAAAATTCAATATTTTTAAAATTTAAACTTAAATATTCTAAAATTTAATATTTTTTAAAAAGTTCAAATTCAATATTTTTGAAGTTTAAACTTAAATAATTTTCAGAATTCTCTCCATTTCACTATCACCCATAAGATTCACATGTTTGATAACCTAGAAAGGGTGAGATGGAAAATCAGGAAAATAGATAATTACTTTATTCTAATTTTTCTTAGACTCTAGGGCCCTCAAAACTTAAATAATTCTCTTAAATTTTTGTTTAGCATTGATCAAGGGGGAGTGAAAGAACTCAAGTTAAATTAAATATTTTATTAAAAAAATATTTTCTCAAAATTTAAAGTATTCTTTTCAAAATTTCAAAATAGAGTTCTTTAAAAAGTTCAAAGTAGTTTTAAAAGGAAATTCAAATATTTTTATCTGAAAAAAAAATATTTTGAACTAAGTTTTTATGTATGTAACTAAGTTTTTTTTAATCTTTTTAAAAAGCTAAGTAATTAACAAAGTTTTGATAAAGATAAGTAGTTGATAAAGTATTGTTAAGTATTTGAAATCATTTTTCTAGCTAAGTATTTTTATAAGGAATTTTCAAAACTTAAATTTATCCAAGTTTTTCGAAAAAGTTAAGCATTCAATTAAATTTTATTTTAAAATCTTTCTAAAGCTAAATATTTAGATATTTTTTTTAAATCTTTCAAAAGCTAAGTATTCAATTAATTTTTTTTTTAAAATCTTTCAAACGCTAAGTATTTAAATTTTTTTTCTCTTTCAAAGGTATTTAACTAAGTATTTAAAAGCTTTTCTTTTTAAAGATAACTACTTAATTTCAAAAGTTGTTAAAATTTTTAAAATCCTTTTAAAGCTAATTAGGTACTTAAAAGTTTTTTCTAAATACTTAACTAAGTGTTTTAAATTCCTTTCAAAATTAAAATTGTTTATTTAAGGGGGATTTTAGTGATGTAATTATGATAGCGATTAGAATTTTTTCTTTTTTTTTTACTATCTTTACAAATAAATTTTTTCTCCCTAACTTAGTATCTTATTAATGTATGTCAAAAGGGAGAGAATGGTTAAAGTTAAGTTAAACGTCTAACTTTTAATTAAGAGGGAGCATAAGGGAGATTTTTTTTCTAATTATTTTCCTTATGCATAAGTTCTTTTAATTGTTTCATTTATACTCATGCTTAAGTTATTTACATAATTGGTATATTTTGTTGGATCGAGATCGCGCTAGAGGGGGGTGAATAGCGCTCGTGGCTAATTCGTTTACGATTTAAAACTTTATCAAAGAAACACAGAGGAATAAACTAAAAGACAAACACAGAGAGACACAGGCTATTTATTTGGTTCGGAGCCTGTGGCGACTCCTACTCCAAGGCCCACGCTCGTTGAGCTTTTATGTTGGGCAACAACTATAATTTTGTTAAAGTGTTTACAAAATGAAGTACAATAATCAAAAGAACAACTAAATATACCAACGACAATAGAAAATTGAAGATTCTGAGCTCCGGGTCGTCGGCGTCAAGTTGCGGCTTCGTTGGAACGTCTCGTTAGCAGCTCGTTGCACAAGGATTGCTTAGAAGGTTGTTTTTCTAGCTGCTGGTCAAGTCATCTTAAATAGCTTGTTGAGGGTGCCTCCAATGCCCCATGGAGGTGCCTCAACCCAAACTTTTATCCGGACTTCATCACTGTCGATAAGCCTCTGTTGCTGCAACTTATCCGCCTGAGGGCGCCTCTAATGCCCCATGGAGGCGCCTCCAAGAAGCAGTCCAAGGCGCCTCAAATGCCTATGGAGGCGCCTCCAGCTTCTCTTCGCAGCCAGCTTCTGGCTTGTACTCGAGACGCCTCCAAGCTCCATGGAGGGCGCCTCGGGTACTGTTCATCCGAGGCAAACTTTGTGTTTTATTCCCTGCAAGATATGTTAGTCCCAAAATATCCTGCAGCACAAAGTTAGTACATAGTAAACATAATAAATGAAATGTTTGACATCCTTCGGGATGTCCGGTTCTGACTTCAAATTTCCTACCAGGAACCGTAGGTCGACCCGACGCCTACTGTTCCCTCTGTGGGGAACGCGTCCTCACCTACTCCCCTCAGGAGAGATTACCTGATGCCAGTCCGGTCCTCCAGACCGACTGGACTTTCTGCCTAGGGTTACCACCCCCTAGGACCTAGGGTTACTGCCCTCTAGGGTTTTTCTCCACCTAGGATTACCACCTCTTAGGACCTAAGGTTACCCCCCTTAGGATTTTCACCACCTAGGGTTATCACCCCCTATGACCTAAGGTTTACGCCCCTTAGGGGTTTCCTCCATCTAGGGTTACCACTCCCTAGGACCTAGGGTTACCACCCCCTAGGGTTTCCCTTCACCTAGGTTTACCACCCCCTAAGATTTTCCTTCACCTAGGGTTACCACCCCCTAGGACCTAAGGTTACCGCCCCTTAAGATTTTCCACCTGCCTAACCGCAGTTAGGACTTTCCTGAAACCTCATTTAAGCACGTTAGATAACAAGAAATCTTAACTTTGAATCCCTTTGCCATTATCAAAACCTAGGTTCGATCATCGGATGCTTCCCACACCAACATATTTTACTTAACTTTAAATCAGGTTACTATAATAAAAAAGGAGAAGATTATTGGTGCAGGGAGCACAGACGATCGAAGCTAAGTTTTGATTATGGCAAAGGGTCCAAAATTAAAGTTACTTGTTGTCTAACAAGTGTGAATGAGCATGAAGGAAAGTCTTAAGTGTTCTTAGGCAAAAGTCATAGTGGATTCTAGCAAGTGAAAATGTTAGGATGTATACTAAAAGTCTAGCTTTTGTATGAACATTTATTTTGAAATAAGAATCACATTGGTCAAATGTCTATATTTATATGCTAAATGTAGTTGTTCATTTAATTTATATTAAAGATAACATGGTGTGTGGTGTCACACATAAGATCATATTATCAGTTCCTTATAAATTATAAATAGTTGCTCACAACCAAGATAGAATGGAACAAACTGTTGGAATGGTTGTAGTGTAATTTGGTATTAGTTTATCTTGACTATAAAATTACACTAGTACACTTTGAATGTATTGAGCAGGACCATTTGAGGTTGTTCTTTTTATACTGACTGTAAAAAAGAACAGGACCTCTGTTATTATGGAAGTATGTGCTCTTAATCCTGATATAATAACAAGCACATGTACTTAGTATTTATTTCTTTAATTTATCAATGGGTGAGATTTAGCTCGTTGAATTAAGAGGCCCGATAAGTTGGAAAATAATATTATTTATATGGTGTGTTGTTGATTATAGAAGGAAACTATGTCCTATTAATCTAGATTAATGATGCCCCCTTGAGGAGCTCATAAGGATTGCCATGTAAATCCTGCAGGTGGACTTAGTCCGGTATGACAATAAAGTTAAGCGGTACTACTCTTGGAGCTAGATATTAATTAAGTGAGTTGTCAGTAACTTATTTAATTAATGGACATTCGATATCTTAAACAGAGGGAGATTAATGCACTCATAAAAGAAGGAACCCATAATGAAATTTGGGATTAGTGCGGTAGTTCAATAATAACTCTTTAGTGGCATGAGTTATTATTGATGAACTTGAGTTGGATGTTCGGGACGAACACAGGAAGCTCAAGCTCATTGGGAGACCAAAACCAATTTCTCCTCTCGATCCCTGTTGTAGCCTCTATAAAGTCTTATATCCACAAAGTCTACTTCTTACCCAAGTAATGAGCTGGACACATCCTTGCTTGAAGCAAGGGGGGCCGTGCAAGCATTGTTTGGAGTCCAAGAGGTGGCCAGCCCAAGCATATCTTGATGTTCAAGATGTGGTTGGCCACTAGTGGAAGAAAAGGAAGTTTTGTTTTAAAATAAAATTTTGTTAAAATCTTTCCTTATTTGTAGTTATCTACAATGGTTAAAAGAGAGATTTTATTTTGTTAAAATCTTTCCTTTTTTATAGTTATCTACAATGGTTAAAAGAAAGATTTTAATTTTGTTTAAACTTTCCTTTTTAGTGTCCACTAAAGAAATAAAAGAAAGATTTCATTTTGTTAAAATCTTTCCTTTTATAGCCATCCTCATGGTTTTAAAAAGAGAGTTTTAAATTTTAAAATCTTTCCTTTTATAGCTATCTACAAAAGATTAAAGAGAGATTTTAATTTTGTTAAAATCTTTTCTTATTTGTAGTTTTCTATAATGTTCAAAAGAGAGATTTTAATTTTTGATAAAACTTCCTTTTTTTTAACCATGTCTTTAAAAAGAGAAGTTTTAATTAATCTTTCCTTTTTTATAGTTGTCTACATGTTTTAAAAGAGAGAGATTAATTTTAAAACTTTCCTTTATTGCCATGTACAATAGGAAATTTAAAAGAGAGAGATTTTAATTGTTATTAAAATTTCCTTTTTTACCAAGACCAAGGATTATAAAAGAGAGGTAGAGGGTGCCTTATGAAACTAACCTAGCCATGCTGTTGGTGCAAGCTGCACCAGAATCAAACCTGAGTTTTGATGTTGTCAAAGGTTCAAGTTAAGTCTTGTTATGATCTAACAAGTTGACTGAGTGTGCAGGGTGTTTACTCAACCGGGAAAGTCCTAGCTAGAGGCTAGGCAGAGAAATCTTAGCAGATCGTGGAACCCAGGTGCAACTCCAAGTGGGTCGAGGGGACCCGGAGCTTGGCAGAGTGATCGAGAGGTCTGGAGGACCGAAGATCGAAGGAAAAGTCCTGGGGAGCCGATCAAGGCTGAGTGAAAAAGTCCAAACTAGATCTGGAGGATCAAAGTTTGGCAGGTAGGTTGAGGTAAACAAACTGGAGGAGCGATAGTGAGGTCGATTTCCCGAAGGGAACAACCTTAGGTCGCTGATCCAACTGAAGAAACCGGGAAGGTTTCCAAGTTGAGATCAAGAACAGTTCTACTATTCTTTTATTTCTCATTATTATACTATTGTGCTAATATCTGTGTTGCAGGTTGTTTTGGTCTAACATCTGTGTTGCAGGTTATTTTAGTCTAACACTGTCTTGCAGGTTAAGTTGGATCGGTCGACTGAACCAAGTAAGATCAGCACATAAGTCAGTCCAGATCAGAACTGATCCAGAATCATATCAAAGTCTGATCGGTCGACCGAACCGTAAGATCGGTCGACCGAACCATGATGATTCAGTCTAGCCAGTTCATCAGCACTGATCAGCAGCAAAGGAAAGATGGGCTGATCGGTCGACCGAACCCAGGGATCGGTCGACCGATCCAATCAACATTAAAGCTGCATTAAATCGAGATCACAGCAGATTCTAACGAACAAGGAAAAAGCTTGTTCGGTCGACCGAAAAAGGGGTTTGGTCGACCGAACCTTTAAAGACCAGTAAATACAAAAGATCGAGCCAGCTTCGAACTTCAGCCAGGAAGGAAGGGAGCGGGTTCGGTCGACCGAACAGAGGGATCGGTCGACCGAACCTCCAGTATAGCTATAAAAGGTGCTCAAAGTCAGAAGCTCGAGAACAACTTTTCTGATCAAAATTCCTACTCTGCAATCGTCTCGTCTTCATCTGTGCAGCAAGCTACATCATCCGGAAGTGTCGACCTAAGCTACATCTCCATTTTATTTGTCGGTAAAATTTATTTTAAAGCTTGCATTTGTAATTCATTCAAGCAAGATAGTAGGGTGTTACTATCTTGCTCCATTGTACGTTCTGCTTCTTTCCGAAGAATTTTGGAAAGAAGAGTTATAGTGGTTTGCTCACCGGTGTGGTCAAGGACTGAGAGCCTTCGAGTAGGAGTCGAGCTAGGCTCCGAATGAAGTAAACAATCTATCTCTTTTTACTTTCCGCTGTGCACGAATTTGATATAAAAGAAAAGAATAGTTTTAAAAAGCGCGATATTCACCCCCCTCTATCGCTTCAAACGATCTATCACTTGCCTCCTCTTCTATTTTCCTTGTGGTTGAAACTCTCCCTTGTGGCTGGGTCCTCTTCTTTTCCTTTGGTGGTCGGCCCTTGCTTCTCTCCTTTCTCCTTATTTTCTTTCTCTCAAGGTCGGTGGCACATCAAAGAAGTTCCATCTCCTTGGTGGCCGGCTACTTGGAGGAGAAGAAGAAGAAGAGAAGGAATTTCCTATTTTGGCATCCCTTGGTGTCTTGAGAGTCTTGGAGGAGAAGAAGTGGTTCGGGTGGATTCCATCTTGGTAGATCATTGCCCACACAACGTCCAAGAGGAGGAGAGGAATACAACAGAAGATCAAGAGGTCTTTAGCTAAAAAGAAAGGTATAACTAATTAATGGTTTCCGCTTCAAATTAATTAGTTAGTTTTCTTTGCATGGATTCTGAAATACCAATACAAGAGGCTAGCAATTTTATGTTTCAATTTTGTGCTATTGATTTTGTATTTCGATTTAGCGTATCGATATTGTGCTTCTATTGAGGTCTCTGTAGTTAAACCTAGTTTACTGTAAGAAGTTAAATATCCAATTTCTTTAAAAGGCTTTGTCTAGGAAGTGGTGGATGATCCCATAACCAAGAAGGCCTAGTGCTTCGCCATGTTTAACCTGGAAGTCAATCTTTGAAATAAATATTTAATTAACTTTTGTAATATGGTTTAACTTAGGAAGATCACATCGGTCAAACTTGGAGTAAAAATGTTAAGTATCGTTTCCAATCCAAGTTTAACTTCTGAAGGATAATTTGGATTAATAATGTTAAACATCGTTTGCAATCCAAACTTAACTTCAGTAGAGCACATGGGTAGCTAGGATAGTTCTATGCTTGTACATATTTTTGTACTGGAGAACTAGAACGGTATTTCGAGTAGCAACCAATAGAAAAACCGTAGGGGGAGGTAACTCTAGGTCCTAGGGGGAGGTAACCCTAGGTGGTAGAAATTCCTAGCTGCAGTTAGGCAAGGCGAAGTCTTGGCAGGTCGAGCACTTTGGGTGAAATCCTAGTCGGGGGACTCTAGGTGAAAATCTTGGTGGTCGCGGTCCAGGTGAAAGTCTGGATGGGTCATGGAGTGGACGTTCAGCATGAATACCTAAAGTCTCGGACGCTGAGCAAAAGTCCAAATGGTCGTGGAGGACCGATCTGGAAATAGGTAAACTCTCCTAAGAGGAGTAGGTGAGGACACGTTTTCCCGAAGAGGGAACAGTAAGTGTCGGTTCGACCTAGAATTTCAACGAAACTCAAAGTCAAAATTGGATAGTCAGAGGCTGTCAAATTCATATTTTATATATATTGTTTATTGCCCGGACAAAGTTTGCTTTGTAGAAAATCAATTGGCTAAAAAACTTAGTCCGGGCGCTCGGAAGGGGTCCGAGCGCCTAGACCAGCCTCTCCCAGGGCGGGCAGTACGCGCCCAGGTGGTTCGGGCGCCAAACCCAAAACATCATTCATAAGCCTACATGGAGCACGTCGATTGATTGAGACATGTGGTCCAGGCGCCCGAAGGGGTTCCAAGCACCCAAAACAACCTATATAAGCAGCATTCGACCAAGAGCTTGACAACGACATTCAGAATGACTTCTGCACTTGCGTGCTGTTGGATCGAAAACGCTAGAGGGGGGTGAATAGCGCTCGTGGCTTTCACACATTTCATATTTGAAAATTCAAGTAACGCGGCAGAAAATAAAAAACACACACAAGAAGACCAGGATTTACTTGGTTTGGAGCCTAGAACGACTCCTACTCCAAGGCCCGCGATCGTAGATTGCTTTCGGTGGGAAATCACTATCAATCCGTAAATCTTTTACAATTTAAGAGTACGAGTGCTAAATAAAGAAATAAAATACCGACAATACAAAAGAATTGAAGAACAGAGTCGTTAGTTGTCGGAGTAGCAGAGCATAGTTGAAGCGTTCGGAGCAGCGTACAAGAGCACAAGTTGTTTTGTTCGAGTTGTTGATCAAGCTGCTTCCCGAGGCTTCTTTTTATAGGCTCCGCAAGACTGATCCAGATCCTCAAGTCTTGGGATCAGGTTTGACCCGAGGTGGATCGGTCGACCGATCCCCACGTTCGATTGACTGATCAGACGATTTCCTCCTCATCCGATCCGCCCGATCCGTTGGCTCCGCTTCAATCTGGTCAAGTCTTATCCCCGGTTCGGTCGACCGACAACTAGGTTCGGTCGACCGATCCCTTGGTCGAGCCTGGTCCACTCGCTGGAAATCTGATCTGCGGCTTGGGGGTTCGGTCGACCGATCTAGACGTTCGGTCGACCGATCCCAGTCAATTCCTGTACAGAATGTCAGTCTCCTGCAAAACAGAGTTAGAACATAACAGATAATATTTAGGAGAAATAAGTTAGACAGTCTTCGGACTGTCCTGTTCTGACTTCAGATTTCCTCCCGGAAATCCTAGGTCGAACCGACGCCTACTGTTCCCTCTTCTGGGGAACGCGTCCTCATCTACTCCACTCAGGAGAAGTTACCTTTTGTTAGTTCAGTCCTTCAGACCGATTGAACTTTTGCTCGACGCTTGAATTTTTCGGTCTTTATGCTGGACGCCCGCTCCACGACTCGTCCAGACTTCCACCTGGTTCGCAACACCAGGATTTCCACCTAGGGTTACTGCCCCTAGGATTTTTACCCGAAGACTCTGACTCACCAAGGCTTTCCGCGTAGGGCTACCACCCCTAGGACCTAGGGTTACCACCTCCTAGGGGTTTCCACTTGCCTAACCGTAGCTATGACTTTCTTGAAAATTCATTGAGCATATCAGATGACAAGTAACCTTAACTTTGAATCCTTTTGCCATTATCAAAACTCGGGTTCGATCGTCGGATGCTTCCCGCACCAACAATCCCCCTCTTTTTGATTATGACAACAAAAATTCAAAGTTAAGTAAAATAATACTATAAAGAATTTTTAAAGAACAATACAAGCATGATAGTATAAATTAAGTATAGTAAGTGAAGAACTCCCCCTTAAAAACTTTAATTACAAAAAGAACTCCCCCTCAATAAAAGCTCCTCTTAAAGTTCTTTTGAATTTTCTTATACTCTCCCCCTTTGCCATATATCAAAATTTTTTGATACTCTTCCCCTAATCTTAAGTGACCATTGGCCTTAGCTAAAAAGGATATTTGGTTAACTTAGCCTTCAAAAAAAATGTTAAACTTAGAAAATTTGTCACAAAATCCTTTAGCTAATACTTAAAGAAAATAGATATGTAAAATATTAAAACACCTAGCTTCTAGCTAAGTGAACAAACAAGAATGTTTATCAAAAATAAGCAAATGATCTTAAGAATTTGATTTTGGGGAAAAATTTAGCTAAATTTCACTTAGTTTTTTAGAATAAATTTCCTTGTAACACTTTTTAACTAAGAGAAAAAGTTTTATTATGAGTTTAAAAAGGCTTATGAAAAATACTTAGCCAAAGTTTGAAAAACTTTTGCAAGAATACTTAGCCAAAGTTTGAAAAACTTTTGCAAGAATACTTAGCTTTTTAGAGGAAATTTTTGGCCAAGTAAACTAAAAATTTCAAAACTTAATTTTAGAAATAAATTTAGCTAAAGGAAAGTTTTGATTTGAAAAATAATTTAGCTAAAAAGTTTGAAAAAATAGATGAAAAAATTTTAAGATAAAAGATGTTTAACAGATCTTAAAAAAAATGATTTTAAAACTCCTTGATTTAACTAATTTTAGCTAAGACCACTCTCACAAAAAACATTCAAAGAGTCCTATAGTTCAAGCATGAGTAACTTCAATTCCTTAGTCACATGTCTAACTATTAGCTACTAGACATTCACCTAGAGGGCAACAGTTTTCACTTGGTTAGTTAAATTAAGTTAGTGATCCAATTAGATTTGACTAAGACAAGATTACTTAACTTGATTAATGTATTTTTGGTATTTAACGCCCAGACTTATGTCGATACACTGACATAAGCATTCTTAAGTCCAGGCAATACCCTATGCATCTCACATTGTTCTAAGTATTTTCAAAAATAAGCAAGTTAGTCCTAGTGTGCTTGTGAGATGCTCTGGCTGAAACTAGGGGTACATGATTTCTAGGGGGTAAAATCCTAGGCTAAATCGGATTTTTGAAAAACTAACAAAATTTGGAACTTTGAAAAATATTTTTCCTAAGATTTGAAAACCAAAAAAAAATTATTTTTTTTTAATAAGTTATGAAAAGTAAAAGATAAGTTCTATTCTTCCAAGAATATCCCTATTTGTCTTCTAAGTGAACTGAACTCAAGTTCAGGTAAGGGCTTTTTGAATATGTCAGCTAGGTTTGATTTTGACTCAACATAGTTAAGTACAATATCACCCTTAGCTACGTGATCCCTTACAAAGTGGTGCTTTACTTCTATATGTTTAGTCCTTGAGTTTCATCTTATTGAATTTCAATCTATCTCCAGTCATATGTCTGGAGCATCCACTATCTAGCATCCATTGATCCAAATCTTTATGTTCCTACATAAGGTATTTGATTTGGGTCAGTTTAATGGATTCAGAAGATAGTTTGATTGAAATCAACTTAATATTCTATCTCACCCATTCTAAATGATCAAAAACATGGTATCCCTATCAGTGATTGTGAGATGGTATATTAGATTAATTGGGGTTAAGTTAATTTTAGTTAAGTTAATTAAATTGATTAAGTTGAATTAAGTTGAATTAATTATTTGAATTAAGTTGAATTAATTATTAAGTTGAATTAATTAGAATTAATTATTAAGTTGAATTAATTATTAAGTTGAATTAATTAGAATTAATTATTAAGTTGAATTAATTATTAAGTTCAATTAATTAGAATTAATTATTAAGTTGAACTAATTATAATTAATTAGATTTGACTAAGTTCATCCTAGATCCATCTCACCCGATTCTAGGTTATCAAATAAGAAATCTTAGGTAGTTTTGTGAGATGACTATATTTAATTTAGATTATTTCTAAAGATTAATTTACATTTGAGTTAAACTTAGGTTTTCCAATTGGTTAATTAAATATACATTTCGAAGATTAGCTCTTGGGCTGTGGCGAGACACTAGGTCTTCTTGGTTTTGGGATCATCCACCATTTCTAGACAGAGCCTTTTAAGAAAATATATATTTAATCTTCCTTTTGAAACCCTTAGGTTTAACTAACCAAGTGTAAATTACGCCTTGGTCCTTACACTATCCTAATCTAAACATGCATAATACACGGAAAATAAATAAACAATCATCAATCAATTTTATCTATTTATTAAGATAGTTTTTCTATTGGCTCCCCCTGGATCATAGTCTCGATATGGTTTATCAAGGTAATGTACTTGATCCTTGGGGACCTAATATTGACCAAATCCAACTTGATTGACCAAGTTGGACTTAGGTACGTACCTATGCTTGGACTATCTTTCTATTTGGTCTATTCACTAAAGTTAGATAGGATCGATATTTCTTTTTAGTTTTAAATCCTAATCCGGATGTGTTGTAAATGACTCTTTGTTTTCCAAGAATTAGGTCAAGGTTCTTGAATCCCAAAGAAAATCATTCAAACATTTTCTTCAAGTCCTTGACCTGAGTTTTTTGGCTAGAATTTTCTTCCTCAAGCTTTTGGACTTGAGTTAAGTTTCCAGTCTGAACTAGGTCAGGCAAGGATTCAAAGTTAGTCACTTCTTTAAGGACTGTTACTTCCTTTAGAAGTGACTTGATCCTAATATTTGATTTTACTAATTTTTACATTAAATAATTCACTAAATTGTGTAAACGTGTGATACTTACTACAGGGTCAGACCCTTCAGAAATGGATACGGATCCGTGGCTTCTCTCGAACTCAGCTTCTGATTCATCCTCGCTTCCGAATTCGTTGATGTAGTCCCAGGCTGTCATCGCGAGAAAACTCGTCTGTTCAAGTTCTTCGCCGTCAGATTCTTACGAGGATGACTCGTCCCAGGTCGCCTTCAGAGCCTTCTTTATCCGTTGTTGCTTCTTTGCATCCTTTTGATTTGGGTAGTTGGCTTTGATGTGCCTCTTATGATTGCAACCATAGCACGCCACTTCAAATTTTACCTTTGACTTTGGTTGAGCCTCCTTGGATTGAATTGCCTTCTTAAGGTCCTTCTTGTTGAAGCCTTTCTTTTTCTTGTAGAGTTTCCTTACTAAGTTGACGAGTTCAGTCATAAGTTTGTCGTCTTCATCGTCTGAGTCAGGTTCTTCTTCTGACTCTGGTTCGGTTCTGCGCTTCGATCTCGGTTCGCACATTCTGCTATTACCTGTAACCAAAGCTATACCCTTTTCGACCGAGTGTGCATTAATCTGCTCATGCAATTCAAATTCAGAGAAGAGTTCATCTAATTTAATTGAAGATAAGTCCTTGGATACCTTGTACGCATCTACCATGGATGCCCACAAGGTATTGCTAGGGAAGGCGTTAAGTGCATACCTTATTACATCCCTGTTCTCCACTTTCTGTCCTATTGCGTGGAGTCCATTCAGCAGGTCTTGAATTCTGGCATGAAGCTAGCTTGCTGTCTCTTCTTCCTGTATTATGATATTATATAATTTATTGAAAAGCATATCTCGCTTACTTACACTGGTTTCTGGTGTACCCTCATGTAGTTCGATTAGCTTTTCCCATAGCTCCTTTGCACTTGAGAACGGTCCTACTCTGTTGAGTTCCTCCTTTGTCAGACCACACTGGAGTATGCAGGCTACCTTTGTGTTTGCTTCTTCTTTCTTTATTAGGGATGCGTCATAGTTCTCGTAAGGTATCGGCTTCCCGACGCCGTCAATTGGAAGTTCGATTCCTGTCTTGGTGATCATCCAAACTTCGAACTGGGTTTGCAGGTATGACTCCATTCACCCTTTCCAGTAGCCGAAGTCTTCACTGGAGAAGAGTGGGGGACGGACTGTGCTATAGCCTTCTTGTTGGACTATTTGAAAACTGGTACACAAAAATAAGGAAAAAAAATATGTTCCAAGATTGGGTCTTGAATTAGTAGTGCGGGATGTATAATAAAAGGAAAACGAACTCGAGTGGTGTTGCACCAACTTTGAGCAAAAATTGATTCGAACGAGAAAATAGATCGGAATATAGCAACTATACTTAATTCTGATCCACTCCGAAAAACTGAAAATACCACGAAAAAGTGCTTGATTGGCAGTTGCACCAAATCAAAGTAACCCCGCTCTAATACCAATTGTTGGATCGAAAGCGCTAGAGGGGGGGGGGTGAATAGCGCTCGTGGCTTTCACACATTTCGTATTCGGAAATTCAAGTAATGCAGCAGAAAATAAAAATACACACACAAGAAGACCAAGATTTACTTGGTTCGGAACCTAGGGCGACTCCTACTCCAAGTCCCGCGATCGTAGATCACTTTCGATGAGCAATCACTATCAATCCGTAAATCTTTTACAATTTAAGAGTACAAGTGCTGAATAAAGAAATAAAATACCGACAATACAAAAGAATTGAAGAACGGAGTCGTCAGTTGTCGGAGTAGCAGAGCGTAGTTGAAGCGTTCGGAGCAGCGTACAAGAGCACAAGTTGTTCTGTTCGAGTTGTTGATCAAGCTGCTTCCCAAGGCTTCTTTTTATAGGATTCGCAAGACTGATTTAGATCCTCAAGTCTCAGGATCAGGTTTGACCCAAGGCGGATCGGTCGACTGATCCCCGCGTTCGGTCGACCGATCAGACGATTTCCTCCTCATCCGATCCGCCCGATCCACTCGCTCCGTTTCGATCTGGTCAAGTCTTATCCCCGGTTCGATCGACCGATAACCAGGTTCAGTCGATCGATCCCCTGGTCGAGCCCATTCCACTCGCTGGAAATCTGATCTGCGGCTTGGGGGTTCGGTCGACCGATCCAGACATTCGGTCAATCGATCCCGGTCAGTTCCTGCACAGAATGTTAGTCTCCTGAAAAACAAAGTTAGAACATAACAGATAATATTTAGGAGAAATAAGTTAGACAGTCTTCGGACTGTCCGGTTCTGACTTCAGATTTCCTCCCATAAATCCAAGGTCGAACCGACGTCTACTGTTCCCTCTTTCGAGGAACGCGTCCTCACCTACTTCATTCAAGAGAAGTTACCTTTTGCTAGTTCGGTCCTCCAGACCGACTGGACTTTTGCTCGACGTTCGAATCTTCCAGTCTTCATGCTGGACGCCCGCTCCATGACTCATCCAGACTTCCACCTGGTTCGTGACACCAGGATTTCCACCTAGGGTTACCGCCCCCTAGGATTTTTGCCCGAAGACTCCGACCCGCCAAGGCTTTCCGCCTAGGGCTACCACCCCCTAGGACCTAGAGTACCACCCCCTAGGGTTTTCCACTTACTTAACTGTAGCTAGGACTTTCTTGCAAACTCATTGAACATATCAGATGACAAGTAACCTTAACTGTGGATCCTTTTGCGATTATCAAAACTCGGGTTCGATCGTCGGATGCTTCCCGCACCAACACGTGCTGCTCTGATAAAGCCTCTACGACGTCCAAAAGCTTGGATGATGACTCTGTTGAAGCTTTCATCCTATAAAGTTGTCGGTATTTTTAGTTCTCTAATTACTTGTAATTTTTTTAAATTGTACTTGTAATCTTTATGATTGATTAGTGATTGCCCATCGAAAGCTCTCTCATATGCGGGTCTTGAAGTAAGAGTCACCACAGGTTCTGAACCAAGTAAATCTTGGTCGTGTTAGCATTATTTGTTTATCATTTCTATCTTTATTTGGCACTAGCGTGAAAGTCACAAGCACTATTCACCCCCCCCCCCACCCCACTCTAGCTCAACGATCCGACACTACATTGAGTTCAAGCATCTCAACAAGGTCTGCCCGCAGGACTACTTGTGAGGGGATCGGTGGCCGGCTATAAGGGGGGTTGGATAGCTAGGTCACCCCCAATTTACTTTCTTCTCTACAAGGTGTTAGTGCGTAGTGGAATATACTAAACAAAAACAATAAGAACAAGCAAGAAAGCACAAACGCTAATACAAATCCTTTACGCGGTTCAGAGATTACTTGTTCCTACTCCATGGCGTGTCCTTGAGGTGGACGAACCCTTGATCCTTGGTGGATCAATCCCCGGCAATCTCCGGCTAGCTCTTACTCATTCTCGGTGGAGTACAACCTCTCATAAAGCTCTCTTCCTCTTACAAGATGAAGACTTTGATTAGGAGGAAGAGAATGGCTTGGAAGGTTTGAACAATTGCTAAGGAGTTATTCAACAAGCATGAGTAACCTCCTTCAAGCCCCAAAGCTTCCCTTAAATAAGAGGAGAGAGTTGATCATCATATCAACTCATCTCGGCACCAGTCGACTAGCAAAACCATTAGTCGACTGGTGCTACCGTTGGAGGTAGCCAACGACTACTTTGCAGCACCAACGGTCTGCCAACGGTCATTTACCAGTCAACTGCTAAAACTAGCAGTCGACTGGTAGCTGTTTGTTGAGCGAACAAAATGTTTCTGTTCTCAGCCAGTCGACTGCTAAAACTAGCAGTCGACTGGTGCAATCGACTGCTAAAACATGAAGTCGACTGGTGCAGTTGACTGCTAAAAGTTGCAACCGACTGGACTGCACCTTGTTACACACTCACACTCATCCTCTCCGGAGTCACCCTTGAAATCCTCTTCCTCAGCCTTCGTACCTCAGATGCACCCGATCCTGCGGCTCCTCTCCGTGTCATCCTTCACGTTGCCTTGAAATCTGCTTCCCTCGGCTCCACTCCGTTGCTCCTCGTCCGGCGGTCCCTCGGATGTCTTCCACACCATCCTTCACCGACTCAAGGATCCGAGCCCTAGGATGAGCTTCCCAAGCTTAGCTGCACCAAGCTTCTCATGTGTGTTTCACCAAGTCCTACAAGACTCAAACACACATATCAAACACATATGAAAGTCTAACTTAAACTCTTTGACACACACATCAAAACCATGATCGTACTGATCAAGCATAGGTCGATTGCACCAACACTACTACCCTTTGCCACACCTCGATCAAATGATTGACTCCACGGTGGAGTGTGAGCTGATATGCATGTTGGGTGCATATCAAGGCTACCATCAAATGTCGCTCGCCAAAGAAGATCAAGAAAAGGTCGACTTCATCACTGCGGATGGAACCTTCTACTACAACATCATATCATTCAGACTGAAGAATGTCGGGGCCACCTATCAGAGATTGATGAACAAGGTGTTTCGATAACATATCGGTAGAAATATAGAGGTATATGTCGATGACATATTGATAAAATCCCTCTGAGCTGTTGACCTGTGTGTAAATATAGAGGAGACCTACTAGATCTTGAGAAAATACAAAGTCAAGTTTAATCCCCGCAAGTGCCTGTTCGGGGTAAAGAGCGGACACTTCCTCGGTTACATCGTGGTTGAGCGAGGGATCGAAGCTAATCTCGATAAGTGAAAGCATTGCAAGACATGCCCCCACTATACAACTTAAAGGAAGTTCAGTGGATGACCGGACGAATTACAACCCTTTCAAGATTCATCTCTAAGTCATCCGATCAGAGTTTACCATTTTTCAAGATTCTATGTCGAGCTACCAAGTTTCAATAGGACACTAAATGCAACAAGGCTCTGGAGGAACTCAATATTTATCTTCCTTACCTATACTTGGAAAGTCCATCGCCCGATGAGCCGGTCTGGATATACTTGTCTTCCATAGAGCGAGCAGTCGGATCGACGTTAGTGCAGCAGAACAATAATGAACAACAGCCAGTGTTCTTCTTGAGCTATTTATTGAAAGATTCTGAATGTTGTTATACCTATCTTGAGAAGCTGGCATACGGGCCGGTCCTGGCCACTCGGAGGTTACGCCCTTATTTTCTCTTGCATCCTATAATTGTGCTAACTTACAATACACTAGGATGAGTCCTCCTCAACCTAGAGGCGTCCGAATGGCTAATCAAGTGGACTACAGAGTTGAGTGAATTTGATATACAGTACCAGCCCAGATCAGCGATCAAAGCGTAAGCCTTAGTCGATTTTATGACTAAAATATAGAACACCGAGTCAGAAGCTACTTGGAAAGTATATGTGGATGGGTTTTCCACTCGGCAAGGCAGTGGAGTGGGCATACTCTTAATATCACCTCGTGAAGATAGAATGTAACTATTCATTTAGCTGAACTATCGAACCAAAAATAATGAGGCAGAATATGAAGTTCTGATCGCCGATCTACAAGTACCCAGGCATGTGGGAGATACACGGGTTCTTATCCACTTTGATTCTCAACTGGTGGCCCAGCAACTTTTAGGTACTTTCGAAATAAATAATGTCAGACTGATATTATATGCTAAAGCTTTCAAAAAGTTAAAGGTAGGATTCCAAGAGGTAATTGTACAAAAGATCCCTCAGGTGGACAACCAATATGCGAGCGAGCTAGCTAAACTAGTGAGCTTTTTAAGCCCTGTAGTGTTGGATAATCCGATTGAGTAGGTGATGTTAGTAGCTCATATCGAGAGAGCAGCTGAAGTAGGAGCATCAAGTGATTGGAGGACACCTTTGATTGAGTTCCTCCGATCGAGAACTCCTCTAGCCGACTGGGAGCAAACTCAGTTGATAATAGGAGACCACTTATATAAGAGAGCTTTCTCAAGGCCATTGCTCAAATGCATCAGATCAGAAGACGTTCAGTACGTCTTACAAGAAGTATACCAAGGTTCTCGTGGCAGTCATTTGGGTGGTCCTTCGCTGGCTCGAAAAATCTTATTAGCTAGATATTTTTAGCCCACCTTACAAGCAGATACCGATCGGACAATGGCTACTTACCTATCATGTCAAAGATACTAGAGCATAGCACATCGACCTACTGAAGAGCTGAAGGCATCCATTATCTCTTGCTCGTTCGACCAGTGGAGCATGGATATTGTTGGGCATTTCCCTATGACGACCGATCAAAGGAAATTTCTTCTCATGGTTATGGACTACTTCTCTATATGGGTGGAGGTCGAACCACTCACTAAGATAACCGAGCATATGGTTATCAAATTCTTATGGCAAAATATCATGTGCTAGTTTGGTGTTCCTCACAAGCTCGTCTCTGACAACGAAAGGCAATTTCAATGATAAAGGCTAAAAGAATAGTGTGCTAACTATGACATCATATAGGCTTTCACTTCGATGGCCTATCCCCAGAGCATTGGCCAGGCAGAGGCCATCAATTGAGAAATTATCAGAGGACTCAGAATTCAGCTCGACCACATTGGAGGAAGCTGAGTTGACGAGTTGTCGAGTGTGTTATTGGCCTATCGCACCATGCCTCAAGAAGTCACCGACATAACCTCGTTCCACTTGGTGTACAGGAGAGAAGTAGTAGTGTCGGTCGAAATAGGCATGGAGTCCAATCGGAGATAGTTATACAACGAAGAAAATCCCAAGAGGTGTCTTATGGAATTAAACTTAATAGATGAAATCAGAGATAAAGCAGTCGTTCAACTGATGGCATACCGACATAGGATGAAGTAAAACTACAACAAAAAGGTGATTCCCAGATCATTCCAGATCGACAACTTAGTCTAGAAAAGAGTCAAGCTGGTCAACGACTCAACAAACTAGAGGTCCTTTGGGGAGGACCATACAAAGTTATCCAGAAGCTCAGCCGAGTTATAAGCGAGTAAAGCCCTCATGTATAAGCGTCAAAGACTCTCACATCGTTAGACCGAGTTATAAGTGAGTTGAGCTCTCATGTCTCTAGACACTTGAGCCGTTCAGACTAGTTATAAGTGAGCAAAGCCCTCACGCTTAAGTGTCCCACACTCTCGCACTATTCAAGCGAGTTATAAGTGAGTTGAACTCTTATGCCTCCAGACTCTTGAGCCGTTCAGCCAAGTTATAAGCGAGCAAAGCCCTCACGCCTAAGTGTTAAAGACTCTCATGCCGTTCAAGCGAGTTATGAGTGAATTGAGCTTTCACGCCTCCAGACTCTCAAGCCATTCGGCCAATTTATAAGTGAGCAAAGCTCTCACACCTAAGTGTCCCAGACTCTCACACCGTTCAGGCGCGTTATGAGTGAACATGCTCTCACACCTCTAGACTCTTGAGTCATCCGTCCAAATTATAAGCAAGCAAAGCCCTCATGCTTAAGTGTCTCAGACTCTCGCGTCGTTCGACTGAGTTATAAGTGAGCTTGCTCTCACGTGAAGTTCTAGACTCTCATGCTGTTTTGGCCGAGTTATAAGTGACCAAAGCCTTCGCGCCTAAGTGTCAAAGACTCACGTCATTCGACCGAGTTATAAGTGAGCATGCACTCACACCTCAGACTCTTGAGCCATTTTGGCAAGTTATAAGTGAGCAAAACCCTCACGCTTAAGTGTCCCAGACTCTGGCATGGTTTGGGCGAGTTATAAGTGAGCATGCTCTCACGCCTCCAGATTTTTGAGTTGTGCAACTAAGTTATAAGCACACAAAGCCCTCGCGCCTAAGTGTCCCAGACTCTCGCACCGTGTGGACGAGTTATAAGTAAGCATGCTATCACACCTCCAGACTCTTAAGTCGTTGAACCAAGTTATAAGCGAGCTGAACTCTCGCACCAAGTACCTACAATGTCAAGCCTCGGCCAACTTTCAAGCGAACTTAGCTCTCGCGCTCTATTTTAGTCTCACATTAAGTAAATCAAAGAAGTTAAGTCTCAAAGACAAAAAGTGAAGGTTAGCATGAACAAGAACTCTAAAATGCAAAACAGGCGTACATCAAGTTAAACTTAGCAAATTTTTACAAGAAATACTGTGTTGCTACACAAGGATGTGGATAATGTTAAAAGAAACTACGCCAGATTGGCTATGCCAGACCGACAATTACATCATCTAGGAGCGAATCCACGATCTTCTCCCTTTTGATGAACGTGGTCGGGACCTCGGTCGAAAAATAACTACCCTCCTTTAGTTGCTAAAGGGTCCCATTAATGCCATAGCTGAATAGGCAGAGGGTCCGATCAGTCAACATCAAGTTAGAAGCCTCCAAGTGAAGGTACTCGACTCTAAAAGCCTCTAGTCGACCGGTCTCCTCTTCCTTGAAATTAGAGAATTGGGCTTGGGAGGCCTCTAGCACGACTTTCAAGGTTAGCAGCTCAACATCCTTTTCAGTGATTTCTCATTTATTCTCACTGAGCTGGAGTTCGTGGACCGCCTATTCGGTCGTACAACCAACCTGCTTTGCGGCCAGGGTGGCTTCTATTTCCTCAAGTTGTTTGGCCAAGACCCGGACTTTTTTGTTCTTTATATCTATGCCCTCAATGGCCCTAAACTTCCTAGCATTCGAAGAGTTGATCTTGCTTTAAAGTTATGAGTCTGCTTGGTTAACCAGTTGAACTGAAGGGTCTGATCATGATTTTTATTTTTCTCCACGATCAATGCCCGCTCGAATCCTAAGATCTGCTCGGAGGTCGTGTCCAAGACTTTCTTTAGATGGGTAACTTTAACGGTTAGTCGATCGACTAAGGTCTACGAGGCACTTGTCTCCCTGACCGGGATCTGCAATTATTTATTTTCATGTTCCAAGAAGACCAGTCTAGCCAGACTTTCCACCTAAAACTGAGAGCAAAAGAAGTCAGTTATGGCCGACTGAGAAATAAAGATGCGAGAAGTTCAGAGGAGCCTACCCCAATGGAATTTTGGCTGAAGCTATTAGCAAGTTCCCTGGGCGAAATTATTGTCACCTTATCCCTAGCATCCGCCCAGGTCTAGGCTAAGGGACCTTGTATCCTAATTTGGTATTCTACGGAGTGCAACTCGGCGTTGTCCGGATGGCACCAGTCGTGTGTTGGTAATCTAATGATAGTTGTGATATGCATATGGTCGCTTGGATTTGAAGGCTCTGAAGTAGCCTTGTCCATGGACTTGGACATTGGGGAGGAACGGATAATTGAGTAGAGGTCACGGGGTCGGCTGGTGGCGGCATCAGGTAGGAAATCGACTATGTTATGGTCACCCCAGCTGGCAGCTCGGATAGAGAAGGGGCCCCATCGGATGATAGAGGAGTTGGTAGGTCGGCCATCGTCTCGGGGACTGTAGATGAAAAACTCTCACCCCGCTCGAATGGGAGTCGCAGAGCCAACACAGCCACAAAAGTTTACGAAATGGAGACCTCCGAACAGGAAGATGCCTCCGACTGGAGCATTTTTTGGCATTAGTGTTGGATCAGTGGCTCACCGGAGGTGGCCGATTCCGAAGGAATCGCGATAGGCTCCATAGAAGGGCGCTCAGGCGGTAAATCGCCGGTGTTAGCTGTAACGTCACTGACTACCACTAGGCTTGCTCCTGCTTCACTGGTCAGTTCTTCAAATTGCCTGACCGATAATAGGCCACGCCTTTCCAGCTCGGCCACCCCCTTGGCGTTGATTTCTGCATCGGTTAACTTGCCCTTTCCGCTGAGCAATGATTTAAACATGACTTGGGCTACAAAAAAGAAAACAAAATCAATTAGATTCAAAAATGACAGAAGAGAAAAATGACTTACCAAAGGAATCGGGCGGTCAAGCTTGGATGGGACTCAGCCCAAACATACATACAACACCCTCCAGTAGTAGCCTATGTATATGGTATTTCTTACTAGCTAGGTGTGCAGCTGCTTGAAGGTAGGTTGACTCCTGCTGGTATTTTCTCAGCGTGGGGGGTTTCGGTATCTCCATTTGCCAGCCCATCAAGAAAGTGGGCCGATCGGGAAGTTGAACATAGAAGTAATGGAACTTCCAGCCTTTATTGGATGTGAGAATCTTCTCAAAATAGACGGCGCCCACTCGGACTTGAAGAGGAAGACTCTCGGCTTGACAATTTTGGGTAATAAAAATAGTGAAAAATGCAGGACAAAAGAGAAATGTCGTATAGACGGAATAGTACTACAACCTTGTACAGTAACCTAAAGGAGTTTGGTACTAACTATTGCAAAAAAATGTAAAAATACCTACAAACTTCATAAAAAAAAAAGGAATGGATAGGAAAGCACAGACCAACATACAATTGGTCTTTAAAGAAAGGAAGTAAATCATCGGGGGGTGTATGAGGATGAGCATAAGTGAAAGGGATTGCGATTTGGTGATCGTCAGGAATGTGATAAGTCATTTTCATCTGGTCTACCTCGTCCCGTTAAAATCCAACTCGGTAGAAGTATACCACAACCTGGGGACGGCTGAGGAGGGAAAATAGGAGGAAAAAGGAGGGGAAAAGGAGAAAAAAAAAAAGAGAAATGAGATAGACTCCTTACTGCATATATTTATTTTATCATTTATTCTCCTGCACTATTCATATTCTTCAGACAGGACATCATCGGAAACTAACTGGACTAGTATTACGACTAACTCACCGATCTACCAAAAGACACTCCTAGACCAGGGTATGTTTTCCAAGGTTATCCTTCGCGCATTTTATCTCTCTACCATTTAGCTAGATCCTTACAGATATTTGGGATCGACCTCAAGCGTCGGAGTGTAAAGTCGGGGCAAACTTGATCTGTTTGCAGATTTATTCAGCGACGAGAACAGCTCACCCTCTCCTCTTAATTTCTAGTTTGAAATTTTCTCACGATCAATACAAGTATCATATCATTGGCATTCGTGTCAATTGTTTGGATCAATATTCCAATTGTGTAGTAGTAACATGTCGTAATTGTTATAATTGTGTTTTGATTTTATAGTTGTTATAATAATATTAAAAATCATAATAGTTTTTAAAAGTAAAATATATAAAAACCAGAGAGTTTGACTTTTGATAATAAATGAAAAACGAATGGCTTTCAAAGATTTTAATAAAAAGGGAGCGAATTTTGTTCATTGATTTTCTCATCCGACCTTGGGAGTAATAGGTATTTGATGTCCAACAGTTGTGGATCCATCATTTAAGATCAACCAATCTTTTTATTTCATTTAAACATCAGGATTTAAGAAAATATAAAATAGATTTATTTACGCTTGCCATCCTTTGAATCAAAGAATTGGAAGCTCTAAATTAATAATTGATACGGTGCATATTTTATGGGGTCGATTGGATGACGTTGTCATGAGTCAAGGTCACAAGTGGGTCAGAAGTCAAGCTGACATGGAGGTTAGGAGGGTCAAAAGTCAAGCCTCCGTGGCCGGTCAGCAGTCAAGCTGGTGTGGAGGTCAGGAGGGTCAAAAGTCAAGCCTCCGTGGCCGGTCAGCAGTCAAGCTGATGTGGAGGTCAGGAGGGTCAGGCTGCCATGGCTGGTCAGCAGTCAAGCTGACATGTACAACAGGGAGGTCAAAAGTCCAGCTGACGTGGTCAAAGTCAAAGTCTCAGCGGACAGGGTGGTCAAAGGAGGAGATTATAAGACTAGCCCTGACAGAGTAATAAACGGGCCCGTGGGCCAGAGATAGCTAAGGACGGAGATTAGAGGTCTGCTTACAGACCCAGCGTGCAGGTCGGGACATCCAAGCCAAAGATTAGAGATCTGCTTACAGAACCAGCATGCAGGTCGAGACATCCAAACCAAGGATTAGAGGTCTGCTTACAGACCCAACGTGCATGTCGAGACATCCAAGCCAAATATTATAGGTCTGCTTACAAACGCAGCGTGCAGGTCGGGACATCCAAACCAAAGATTAGAGGTCTGCTTACAGACCCAGCGTGCAGATCGGGACATCCAAGCTAAGGATTAGAGGTCTGCTTACAGACCCAGCGTGCAGGTCGGGACATGCAAGCCAAAGATTAGAGGTCTGCTTACAGACCCAGCGTGCAGGTCGGGACATCCAAGCCAAGGATTAGAGGTCTGCTTACAGACCCAGCGTGCAGGTCGGGACATGCAAGCCAAAGATTAGAGGTCTGCTTACAGACCCAGCGTGCAGGTCGGGACATCCAAGCCAAGGATTAGAGGTCTGCTTACAGACCCAGCGTGCAGGTCGGGACATCCAAGCCAAAAATTAGGGTCTGCTTACAGACCCAGTGTGCAGGTTGGGACATCCAAGTCAAGGATCAGAGGTCCGGCACAGACCCAATGTGCAGGACGGGACATCCAAGTCAAGGATCAGAGGTCTGGCACAGACCCAATGTGCAGGACGGGACATCCAAGCCAAGGATCAGAGGTTTGGCACAGACCCAACGTGCAGGACGGGACATACAAGCCAAGGATCACAAGTCTGCTTATAGACCCAGTGTGCAGGTCGGGATATCCAAGCCAAGGAGTAGGTTTGGATATAGACCCAGGATTCAGATCGAGATGTGCAGATCAGAGATAGCAGATGACAAAGGCAGATCTGGATACAAGCTTAACACATATCGGGGCATACAAGTCAAGGGTAATAGTATATAAAAGCAAGGCGAGCCCAGATCTCGGAACGCAGGCTCGTCGGTCAGACACTACAAGACAAATCAGCCAAGGAATCATAACTACTTGTCAGAGAGAATAATCAAAGTGTCAGAGAATATGCCAACAGTCGGGGCTTAATACACCTTTGATTTTGCCGCCAGCCTATCAAGAAAAGCCATGTGTCAAGCACCGCCAGACAAAGCCTGACAACCGACATTCCCTGACACTCGTCAGACCTAGAAGCTTCCGTTGTAGTATAAAAAGGGATGTCTTGTCCCTTATGCAGGTACGCTCACTTGTCATTTCTCACTAGTCTCTACTTTTCATCCTTTCTCTGCGATTTCTGGGGAAAAAGTACCTGACTTGAGCGTCGGAGGGCCTGACCCGGGGACTTTTTCCTTGGTTTCTGGTCTCTAACGACCGGTGGATTCATCTGAGTGTGCGCAGGGTAACAGCGTCATCGTCCTGATCATCTCTAGTTGTCAATCGCCCATGTGAACCTTTCCAGGGGAGGGGTACCAGGTAGATTCAACACTTCCACGACTCTCCGTCAACTTTCCGCACAACAAGGCCAGCCTTCATCCGACTCAGCTTCCGGACGGGATCAAATTTGGCGCCGTCTGTGGGAACACAATCACCTGTTCCAGAACGTGAAGATGGAGGAGTCTGGCCGTATCCATGTCACAATGACCGCCGGAGAGTACGAGCTCTTCAAGGAGGCCAAAAAGCGAGCAGCCTCCGAGAAGCAGGCAACTGTTTCACGACCACGACAAGCTCCTGCTGAGGCTTCCAAGGAGCCCCTTCCTATCTCAGATCGGGGCTCTAAGAGAAAGCAGCCTGAGATATTTCCACAAATTCCTTATCATGAGCCTGGCGTGGAATATTATCAGCCAGAGCCTCAGGGGCACAGCCTCAAGATGGAGCAGCCTCAAGCCTCCATGGCTGAGAGTTCCTTGCCGTGAGATTCGAAGAAGGGGAAGGCCTTTGCCGTACTAGAGGTATTCCTAGAGGATCCGGACGAGAAAGTACCTTTCTCGGCCAGGATTTTAAATGAAAGATTGCCTAAGGGTTATAGAGCCCCGTCGATCGGAAAGTATGACGGAAGCAAAGATCCGGAGGAGCACTTAAGAAAGTTTAAAAATGCATCCCTGCTTCACCAATACAGTGATGCTGTCAAATGTATAGATTTCTTGAACACTTTAGCCAGCTCGGCTTTAAAATGGTTTGATGGGCTACCTCAAGGGTCCATCACCTGTTTTTTGGACTTCAAGACGGCTTTTCTACGTTGATTTGCTAGCAGTAAGAAGTATCAGAAGACAGATCATTGTCTCTTCGCTCTGAAGCAAGGGTCGACTGAGCCCTTAAGAATTTACATCAACCGCTTTAATCAAGTGGCTCAGGATGCCCCCACTGCCACTTCAGAAATTCTGATGAGCGTCTTCTCTCATGGATTAGGAGAAAGAGAATTCTTCAGAGATCTCATCAAAAATCCCGCTCGTAATTTTGATGAGATGGTGGAAAAAGCTGCTTCCTACATCAAAGTGGAAGAAGCGCAAGCAGCTCGGAGGAAAGCTGAAGGGTACCTCCCTCCGCCAACAAGCAAGAGAGAAGGGTACCTCAACCACCCCCTCAGCCTTTGCCGCGAACCTGGGAGGCCAGACCTGCATTTCATCCCGGGCCGGAAGCCCGACCTGCACCTCGAGTTGCTGCTGTGCATGTTCCCCGACCAGGGCCATGGAATAATCGGTATTGTACCTATCATCGGTCACGTACGCATGATACTAATCATTATTTTTAGTTCGCTCGAGACTCCAAGCGGGCGGCCGAGATGGGTTTACCTCCGCCTGAATTAGCCCCTCAGTTGATCAAGATGATAGAGGAACAAAGGGGCGCGACTGGACAGGCCGGGCAATCTCGCCCCGACCTCGCAGGACCCAGTACTCATCAGCCTGGTCAGGGAAAAGAGCCAGAAGGATCATGGGAGGCTAAGAATAGAGGTAATGTTGCTGGCAGAGAGATCGACATGATCTCCGGAGGGCCAACTGACGGAGATTCAGGGAGAGCACGCAAGTCTCATGTACGTCGCTTAGAGGTTCATGTCGTCGGGTGCAGTCAGGAGCAAGCTGCTGGTCCTGTTATTAGCTTCGGGCCAGCAGACCTGGATGGCCTGGAGTTGCCTCATGACGATGCACTCATCATCAAGGCCATCATTACCAATAGCCGAGTGGCTCGGGTTTTCGTCGACACCGGGAGCTCGGTCAACATTCTATTCAGGACCGCCTTCGAAGAGATGCAAATTGATGCTGCTGAACTCCAGCCGGTGGCCACATCTCTATACGGATTTACAGGCAATGAAGTGAAGCCTATGGGTCAGGTTAAACTGGTCATATCTTTGGGCACTGAGCCGTTGGTGCGTACCAGGAGGAGCACTTTCATAGTAGTGGACTCCCCTTCTTCTTATAACGTCATTTTAGGAAGGCCTGCCCTGCATGAATTTAGGGCTACTGTTTCGACCTTCCATCAAAAAATCAAATTTCCCGTGGACGAGCAGGTCGGGGAAGTCAAAGGAGAACAGAGGGTTTCTCGCCGGTGTTATATTGACATGGCCCGAGTAGAGGCCCGAAAAAAACAAAGGATGCAAGATGGGGGTGTCCATGCTGTGCAGGAGGAGCCTCTGCCTATAGTTGAAGCACCCATCCCTTGGGAAGAAGTACAATTGCACGCCGAGCGACCTGAAAGCCTAACCCGGGTGGCAAGCGACCTTCCTTCTCCCCTCAAAGAAGAGTTAATTCAATGCTTGATCCGCAACCGGGATGTCTTTGCCTGGTCTACTGAGGAGCTGCCCGGGGTCAAGCCGGAAGTAGCTGAACACAAGATGCATTTATTACCTGATTCCCGACCTGTAAAGCAAAAGAAAAGGAATTTCTCAGCCGATCAGAATAAAATAATAAGAGCCGAGGTGGATCAGCTCAGGAAGGCAGGATATATTCGGGAGGTGCAGTTCCTGTCATGGCTCTCCAATGTAGTCTTGGTAAAGAAGCCCAATAATAAGTGGAGAGTATGCATAGATTTCCGAGACCTCAACCGAGCCAGTCCTAAATACTGCTATCCTCTGCCCCGGATTAATCAAATGGTGAACTCCACGGCTGGCTGCGAGAGGATATGTATGTTGGAAGCCTACCAGGGGTATCATCAGATACCTCTAGCAAGGGAAGATCAAGAAAAGGTTAGCTTTATTACGGTTGATGGTACTTTCTATTATATTGTCATGCCCTTTGGTCTCAGGAACGCCGGAGCCACATACCAAAGAATGATGGACAAAATATTCCGGGAGCAGATCGGGCGAAATGTGGAGGTCTATGTAGATGATATACTTATCAAATCCCCGCTGGCCATGAATCTAATCAAAGATGTGGAGGAAACATGCAGGACTCTCCGGCAGTATGGATTGAAGCTGAACCCTTTGAAGTGTCTATTCGGAGCTAAGGGAGGGAAATTCTTAGGTTACCTGGTGACTGAGCGAGGAATAGAAGCCAATCCTGAAAAAGTTCAAGCGCTCAAGGATATACAGCCTCCTCAGAATTTAAAAGAAACCCAGAAGTTGGTCGGTAGAATAACAGCCCTGTCCAGATTCATTTCCAGATCTGCAGACCGAGCTGCTCCTTTTTTCAAGGTGCTAAGGAAGGCCTCTAAGTTCCAATGGGACGAAGAATGCACCAGAGCTTTTGAAGAGCTGAAGAAGTATCTGGAGACTCTTCCCTCTCTCTTTAAGCCAGTTGTAGGAGAACCCTTATGAGTTTACTTGTCGGCCACCCCTGAGGCTGTAGGGGCCGTGCTCGTTAAAAAACATGATAATGTACAACGGTGAGTGTATTTCTTCAGTCATTTATTGAAAGGAGCCGAGGCCCGATACACGACCCTCGAAAAGTTGGTTTACGGATTGGTCCTTATGGCTCGGCGGTTGAGACTGTATTTCTTATCGCATCCTATCATAGTCTTAACCAATAGCACCATGGGAAGAGCACTAACTAATGTAGAAGTCGCAGGTTGGCTTATCAAATGGGCAACAGAGTTGGGAGAATATGACATACAGTATCAGCCATGCACTGCCAATAAGGCGCAGGCCTTAGTAGATTTCTTAACATAAGTCCATCAGACCAGCTCTGAAGAAACCTAGAAGGTTTATGTGGATGGATCGGCTAATCACCAGGGAAGTGGGGTTGGGGTTTTGGTAATATCTCCCCAGGGAGATATACTCCAATTAGCGGTCCAATTGAATTTTCGAGCTACAAACAATGAAGCATAATACGAGGCTTTGTTGGCAGGACTGCAAGCAGCCCGGCATGTGGGGGCAGCCCGAGTAATCATTTATTCCGATTCGCAGCTGGTAACTCAGCAGGTGAATGACAACTTCATGATAAATTGCAACAAATTACAAGTATATCAGGAAGCCTATGAAAAGATGAAAGGGGAATTCGCAGAGGTCACAGTGACCAAGATTCCCAGGTCGGATAATGAAAGAGCAGATGAGCTAGTAAAGATGGCTAGTTCCTTAACTACTTGGGTGTTGGATCGGTCAACGGCACAAACTTTTCTGATAGCCCAGATAGATTTGCAGAACAATAGAGAGGCAACTATTGATTGGCGGGCACCCATGATTAATTATCTCAGACAGGAGATCTTACCGACCGACCCAGAAGAATCACGATTGATTAGGAAGCAGGTTCATGCTTATGTCATGATCGGGGACCAGCTCTACAAAAGGTCCTTCTCCCGACCCTTACTTAAATGTTTGAGTATCGAGGAGGCCGACCAAGCCTTGCGAGAAATACATCTGGGATGCTGTGGCAATCATGTTGGCGGTCGGACATTATCTCGCAAGGTACTCCTAGCCGGGTATTTCTGGCCTACTTTACAGAGGGATGCGCACAAGTTGGTGAACACATGTTTATCTTGCTAGAAACATCTTGACACATCGACCTACGACCCTGTTGAGAACGTCTATAGTTTCATGTCCTTTTGATCAATGGGGCATGGATATCGTGGGATCATTTCTGATGGCGCCCGGTCAGAGGCGTTTCTTATTGGTGGCAGTGGACTATTTTTCTAAGTGCGTAGAAGAAGAAGCCCTGGCCCGGATCACAGAAGATGTCGTCATTCAATTCCTGTGGAAGAACATTCTTTGCAGATTTGGTATTCCTCACAAGCTGGTGTCTGACAATGGAAGGCAATTTCAAGGACAAAGAATCCAGGCCTGGTGTAAGGGATTTGGCATAATGCAAGCCTTCACTTCAGTAGCATATCCACAGAGCAATGGTCAGACCGAGGTGGTTAACCGAGAAATAGTACGAGGTCTGAAGGTCAAGCTGGATCATGTGGAAGGCAATTGGGTGGAAGAGCTGCCAAGCATTCTGTTGGCCTATCGTACAACACCTCGGGAAAGTACAGGTCTGACACCATTCCACCTGGTTTATGGCAATGAAGCAGTTGTACCCATATAAATTGGAGTGCTATCGGCCAAGAGGACGCTATATGATGAAGGAAACACAGAGCGGCGGTTAGCTGAGCTGGATCTTATTAGTGAAACTCGGGACAGAACGATGGCTCGGTTGGAGGCCTATCGACAAATAATGAGACAAAATTATAACAGAAGAGTAATTCCTCGATTCTTTGGAGAAGGAGATCTGGTCTGGAAGCAAATCAAGCCAGTGGGGGATGTGACTAAGCTAGCACCTCAATGGGACGAGCCTTACAAAGTCATCGAAAAGTTAGCATCCGGAGCTTATTATTTACAAGATGAACGGGGCAAGAGGCTAGATCGACCATGGAGTGCTAATTACCTACGACCTTATCGAGTTTGAAGAGGCATCGAGTTTGAAGAAGAAGGCCGAGAAGTGTAAGCTGGGTGATAAGCCGGACTGTCAATTATCCAACAAACCAGGATAGCAGGCCAGGGAAGAGTAGATCGGAGAAAGCAGAAGAAGATGTGAAAGCAGAAATTGTATGTCCTAATACTTTTTATGACAAAGCTAAGCAATTTTAGTAAAAGCGAGCCTTAGAATGCAAATGAAGAAATAGCAAAGTACTTTATAAGAAATTCTCAAGTCATTATATACAAGTAGCCAAGAAATATCACTTGAAAGGAGTAAAATTTTCATCCGAAATCTCTTTAAGGATCCGGTTATGGTCTAAAAATTCAGGAGGTGGAAGTGACTTTAAGTAGTCTTGCTCATAAAGTTGGCGCAGAGCTCCGCCCGCCCCATAGATAACAGACGTAGAGAAATGTTGTCCAACCTGTACACAGAATTCCGGAGAACGTAGATACAGAGCACGGTTCTGTAGACAGCGCTCGTTCTCTCCATCTCTGTAAATAGCCAGAGTTGTTGATACACCCTCTGTGGTGGCCTGAGCCTGAGCCAGTTCATTCCGGGCAGTGGCCAGTTCTGTTGCTTGGGAGGTCAACTGGGTCTCCTGAGATTTCAAAAGGGCCTCCTGTGATTTTAACTTCTGGTCTTGATCCTGCGCTAAAGTCTCGGCAGCACGTAGCTTCTGAGCCAATTGATCCATAGCTCGTTGATGCTCTAAAGCTTGTTGATTTATACTCTGCTGATGCACAATATCAACTTGGCTTTGCTTTTCCTGGAGATCTTTAAGTTCGTGGTTGGCTCGCGCTAGGGATACTTCCAGACTGTTCTTCTTTTTGGTCAAATCTTTTATCTCTGCCCGCAAAGCATGGCTGGCTTGGGCAGGATCATTCAATTGCAGTTCCAGTTCAGCAACCTGGTCCAGCAACACCTTATTCTGATAATGAATAGCATGGAAGGAATTGTTCACTGCCAGAGACTCTGCACAAGCCTGGGGCATACAGGAAATATCTGATAAGAGAGGGAAAAATAACAGTTTGGAAAGCTTCAAAGTTTACCTTGATATATAACTCTGCGAATTTGTCCATCTGGGCCAGGGGAGGCAAGGAGTCCATATGTTGTAGCCTTTCTTCCCATAAAGTGGCTAGACGACCTTTTATATTGAGGGAGCTGGAGGGAACATCTGTTCGGGACCATAACCTCTCCTCAGAAGGGACAGTAGTATAGTAACAGTGATGAGTAAGCGGGGGTGGTTCTGAGGGCCCCGCGGCTGAGCCAAGAGGAACTGAGGGCCCAACAGTTGAGCCAGAAGGAGCTGAAGAAGGCCCCCGAGGGGGTGCTAAGGGCGAGGTAGCCGAAGGGCGTTCTGAGGGGCCAGTTTCGCCGCCCTAAGATTGTTGCGATGTGGAATGTTGAGCCAACGGGGGCTCAACCTGAGTATCAGACGGAGTAGGGGGATCATTTACATGGCTCGGGATTTGATGCGGGGTCACAACCGGAGGTGGAGGAGAGGCAAATGAGGCTGGAGGAGGAGAAGGGCCTGAGTCAAACACAGGGCGAGAGTTTCGGCATCGACATCGCTGAGCCAGTGGTTGCCCATCCGAATCAGAGTCATCGAAAGGCGATCGAGCCCTGTGCCTAGAGGGAGAAGGGGCATCCTGGCTCAGGCGGTCATTTGTGGAGCGGGCCCTGCGAGCTGCCTGAGAAGCCTCTCTGAAAGCAGGGCTGGCGAAGGAAACGTTGCATGTTCCTCCACCAAGGCCCATACGTCTTCCACTAAGACCCAGACCGGGGATATAAGTGGCTCTGGGAGGACTAACCAATTGGAGGGGTGTTGGGGTAGTAGGCCGAGGTGGACGAGCAGCCCGGGGGCGAGCAGGGGCGGCCGACCGAGGTGGATGAGCAGCCCGGGAGCGAGCAAGGGCGGCTGGCCGAGGTGGACGTGCAGCACGTGGGCGAGTGGGGCGAGCCAAGGGAGCAGGGCGGACACCAGAAGACCCTCGCCGAGCAGGGCGGGGTGGAGAATTGGCCCGGGAAGCCCCGTCGATTGAAGTTGAAGACGAGTGGGGGAGTGCTCTCCTCTACAAGATAACTCGGCCACGCCTCATTATTTCCATATCGCTCAAAGGAAGGGGTTAAGACTTCAGCTGCACTAGATGAAGTGTAAAATTAATTGTCGTAGAAAAAATAAAGTGCCCATGAAGTGATAACAGAAAAGAAAGAGAGGCTTACCTAGGGAGCGAGGCGTATCAAGGGTCAGATAACTCAAGCGAAAATAGGACAACAATTCCTCCGCAAATAATAGACGCGTCAAGTTCAGTTGTCAGCCGGCCAAGCGAGACGAGGCTTCTGTGAAAGAAGAGTCAAGATGAAATTCCCCTAGCTCGGGAGAGGGAGGAAGTGACTGTTGCCATCGCAAGGGCCACTCCACCTCATGGGGAAAGATAATAAAGAAAATTTTGTTCCTCCAGCTCGGGTCAGAAGGAGGCAGGGATGAGAAAAAAGTAGATCGGAGACGGGGCTGAAAACGGAATGTGCCCTCTTCCTGGCGCCGAAGGGTAAAGAAGCAGTGGAATAAGTGGGCGGACCAGGATAACTCACACACATCACACAGTACTACAAAGCCACAGAGGATCCTGATGGAGTTGGGTGTCAGTTGCCCCAAGAGAATTCGAAAGTAGCGGCATACGTTGGAGAAGAAAGGGTGGATAGGAAGACGAAGGTCCACCATGAATTGCTCTTTAAAGAAGGTGCTAGAGCCAGCAGGGGGATTGAAGAATTGATGTATTCCAGTGGGGATAATCACTTGCGCGTCATCCTCAACTCCGTAGGTGTAGCGTAGGTCATCTCGGTCTAATTCATCGAAGGTGGATGAGCCAGGATAGTATACCGCTGCCAGAGAAGGAAGAAAGGAGGGGGAGGCCATGAGAAAAAGAAACAAAAAGAAGAAAGATCAAGTAGAAAGCTATCGACGCAAAAGCAGGAGGATCAGAAGTCAGGAGGGATTCAAGCAAAAGGAAGAAGAAAATGACATGAAACGCTTGAAGTCGAAAGCGAGGAGAATATTTATAGTCGCCAAGCAAAGGGGCAATTTCGTCAGACTATCATCCATCGGAGCAAAATAATGGGCGGGAACAACGAGAGCCGAAGGATCTTCTTGTAACACCCATAGGGTCCTTAGCCAAAATTCTAGAATATTTTATCATGAATAAAGAAAAAATATATATATGCTTTAGTTAAATTTTGCTCCTAGCCGAACACTTAAACAAATAAAATAGAAATAAAAATATATAAGGTCTAGGACTTGAACTCTAGATCTCTCATTAAATGTCTGAATAAGATAACCACTAGACCAAGAGAAATTATTGTTCGAAAAGAGAGGGAAACCATAATTGAATGTAAGAAGAAAAGGCTCTTCTCTTAGAAGGAGAAGTGAGAGTTGTCTTCTTCCTCTCTAATGAAGAGATGCTCTATAATATTCTTTTCTTACTCACCAAGAAGGGATGTATCTAGACTTTTCTCTTAATTATGAAGAGAGTAAAAGAAAGGAGGAAGAAAAATATATTTTTCCTTCCTCCTCTCATGATGAATAAAAGGAGGAAATTAAAATGAGTTGGCATTTTTCCTCATTCACCTTCCTACTCCCTCCTCCTCCACCGTGACCTCTTCTTCACCATTTCCTCTTCTTGCCGAGACCAAGGAGAAAGGAAGCTTCCCCTCTCTAGGAAGGATCCACAACAAAGGTTAAATCTCTAAGGAAAACAAGCGCAAGGAAGTGAGTATCCCCTCACTGCAGTACAAGTAGCTTCGGTTTAACATGTTTTTCGAAACTCTAAAAATTTTCTTGCAAGAATGTGGTTAAGATAAAGAATAGGTAGTCACTTAGGGTTAACAAGTGATAAGAGATGCTTCATGTTATAGAAAAAGAAAAAGAGAAATTTAGAGCCTTATTGCATGTTTCGGCCAAGGATGGAAGAGAGGACCTAGAACAAGTTTTCTTTGATCACATGCTTAATTTTTCTACTCTATGATATATGAATTTCACATGTTGTTAGTTAAGTCTTCATTCTTCATGTTGTGAAAAAAAAAGAGATACCTATCTATATGGTTTGGCCAAAATTGATTATAAGGCCTTAGGTCAAGAATTTTAGATAGAAACCATACTAGTTGTACCTCTTTATGATGTATGAATTTTTACATGTTTATAACCAAGGTTTTTATGCTTCTTATGGAATAAAATGGTATGAAACCCTACTGATATGTTTGGCCAAATTGAAATAAATGGGTTAGGGTTAAAGTTTTGAACTCAAATATGCTTAGATCATGAAGTACAATACCTTGTATGCACTTAGATTAAATGGGCTTGTTATATGTTTAAGTTTTATGCTCCTTATGGAATAAAAAGACATGAAACCCTACTGATATGTTTCGGCCAAATGAAAATAAATGGGTTAGGGTTAGAGTTTTGAACTCAAATAGGCTTATTCATGAAGTATAGTGCCTTGTAGGTACTTGTACAATGCTCTATAGGTACTTAGATTAAATGTGCATGTTACATGTTTAAGTCTTATGCTTCTTATGGAATAAAAAGACATGAAACCCTACTGATATGTTTCGTCCAAATGAAAATAAATGGGTTAGGGTTAGAGTTTTGAACTCAAATAGGCTTATTCATGAAGTATAGTGCCTTGTAGGTACTTGTACAATGCTCTATAGGTACTTAGATTAAATGTGCATGTTACATGTTTAAGTCTTATGCTTCTTATGGAATAAAAAAGACATGAAACCCTACTGATATGTTTAGGCTAAATTGAAATAAATGGGTTAGGGTTAGAGTTTTGAACTCAAACATGCTTATTCATGAAGTATAATGCCTTGTATATGCTTAGATCAAGTTTACATGTTATGTGGATAAGTTCTATGCTTCATATGGAACCAAATGATATAAGAACCCTACTGATATGTTTCGGCCAAATTGAAATAAATGGGTTAGAGTTAGAGTTTTGAACTCAAACATGCTTATTCATGAAGTAAAATGCCTTGTATGTGCTTAGATCAAGTTTACATGTTATGTGGATAAGTTCTATGCTTCATATGGAACCAAATAATATAAGAACCCTACTGATATGTTTCAGCCAAATTGAGATAAATGGGTTAAGGTTAGAGTTTTGAACTCAAACATGCTTATTCATGAAGTATAATGCCTTGTATGTGCTTAGATCAAGTTTACATGTTATGTGGATAAGTTATATGCTTCATATGGAATGAAATGAGGTTGAAACCTACTGATATGGTTCGGCCAAGATGGATTAATTGGGTTAGGAAAGAGTTTAAACCTAACCAAACATGCTTATGCATTTTCATGATATGTAGCCTTTGATATATAAGTAGATTAAGCTTTCATGCTTTATGATGTGATGAAAATATGCTTTACGATATGTTGCATTTCTATGTCTTATGATAAGATGTGCCATGTTTATGATATGATATGATAGACTTATGACATGATAGGCTATGGTCATGATATGATATGCTAGACTCATGATATGATATGCCATGTTCATGATATGTTATGCTAAGTTCATGAGATGATATGCCAAGTTTGATGATAAGAAAATAACATGTTATACTTTATGTTATGATAAGAACATGTTATATAATGCATGTGTGAATGACTTATGTAAGAAGAAAAGTCTAAAGAGTTGCTTCCCTTAAGTTGGGACCAAGAGCATTCTTCATATTATGAAAAAAAAGAGTTGCTTCCCTTAAGTTGGGACCAAGAGCACTCTTCATGTTATGAAAAAGAGTTGCTTCCCTTAAGTTGGGATCAAGAGCACTTTTCATGCTATGGTAAAGAGATGCTTCCCTTAAGTTGGGGATCAAGAGCTCTCTTCATGATATGGCAAGAATTATGACATGTATGATATGATGAGATATGATATGCATGATATTTTACTTTGTATGGCTTGTACCAAGGGTGGGCTCCATAAGCGCCCCGGGGTCGACGGACTATGAACGGATCTCGTTAAGGGATGTGCTCCTCAGTACGCCCCTAGGTCGACGGACTATGAACGGACCTAGATCCCTAGTAGGTTCGGGGCTAGCTACCATGTCCTAGGGATTGTGCGCATTTATGTTTACATGTGGTACAAGCCGGGGCCCTTCTCATGATGATGATATGATATTCAAGTATGTATACTATATGTTTTGAAAGAAGCATGATGCATATGTGCATTCCATGATACTTGTTTTAAAAATATACATATTGCATCTACATGCACATATTTATGAAATTATGTTTATGCACCCTTATGAACAGGTATGAGTTATGATACATGTTTACATGATATGATAGGCTTCATGATATGTGCTTACAGAATGTGATATGAATCATGATATACACTCACATGCTATACTCTGATATGTTATGCTCCTTATGTGATATGATATATTATGTTCTATTTTCCCTCATGTTATGTTATGAGATGTTATGGTTTTTACATGATAAGATATGTTCTATGTTATGATTCTCCATGCTATGTTATGCTATGCTATGGTTTCTACATGTTATGTTATGTTATGTGTTTTTCGGATTTATGGGTAGGCAAGGATCTCACTAAGCCTTTGGCTTATAGCTACATGTTTTCCTTGTACTGCAGATAAAGGCAAGGAATTGATTGTTTAAGGGGAGCAGAGCAGGAAAGGCAATGAGGATGTGTGTGGAAGTGCTGGTGGATAGATCTATTTAAGTTTTTGAATTATCTAAGTTGTGCATGTGAACAATGTTGGACCTATGCTTATGATAATGTTCAGCTAGTATGATATCCTACTCATGTTATGTTGGTACGTTTGACTTCACATGCCATGTTAAGAGAACTAGATGTATATGGTATATGTTATGATATGAAAAAAAAAACAATTAATTATATATGTTTTCCGCTGCCATGAATTCATATGCATTAGTATAATTGATGACCATGTTTTAGTGACGTCCGTCCCTCTGGGGTGGCCTTAGTGCTACCTGGAAGGGCGGGCGTTACAGTTTGGTATCAGAGCGAGGTTCTACCTTCCACTACACACACATCAAGCCTTTATCCTGCCGCTCCAAGTAAGAATTTTATGCTTAAATTTTATTTTGATGTGATATTTATGCTTGATCTATTTCTTTATGATGTTTGATAATATGCATGCTTATTATCTTATTTATTTAGTTATCACATTTTTAGCTTAGATATATATGATGGTAGATTAGGAACAATAACAACCTTAGGGTAGCCTGGTCATGAATAACGATAACTTATATTAGTTTATTGTGATTTATGAAGATAAAGCATGGTTAGAACACGAAATACCCGAGCAGATGAGACGGTACCTCCACCCGATCTGATGCATGTGATTACCGAGCTCCAGCGTCAGGTCACGGAACAGCAACAAACGATCACTGCATTGATGAATCAGCAAGGGAATCCTGTTACCCCACCAGGGAACCCGAATGCGATACCTATTATACCTACGGCTGTACCAGTACCTCCGGCACCGGTACCACCGGTAGTTCCTATTCCAGTGGTCCGACAAGAGGCATACCTGATTCAATGGCAGAGGCTAAAGCCAGAAGCCTTCTCCGGAAACTGTGAGCCATGGGATGCTCAGGCGTGGCTTAAGACTGTGGAAAGCATCGTGGAGCTTTTAGATTGGCCCGAACACGAGAAGGTTAAGTGTGCATCGTTTTGCCTTACAGGCGATGCCAGAATGTGGTGGGACCGAGTCAAAGCAAGGAGACAGGTGAATCAGATGAGATGGACAGACTTCGAGACTGAATTCCTTGAAGAGTTCTTCCATATGCGGGTGACCAATAAACACTACGACGAGTTCACCGAGTTCCGGCAAGGTGACCTATCAGTGAATGAGGCCGTGAAGAAATTTAACCGATTAGCACGCCTATGTCCATAGCTGGTCAGTACAGAAAGAGAAAGGGTCAGACTTATGCTGAAGATGCTCAGACCCGAAATAGCCCTAAATGACCACAGACCACCGAGGAATTAATTAGCAGTGCTCTGATCACTGAACACTATCAGAAGGCGATGAATGAGGGTAAGAGTCAAGCTCAAAAACCTCAACATATCAGAACCAACTGGAAGGGAAACTCCAACGGTAAAAGAAAACAATGGAACAGTTCTCAGGGTGGTTCAGCGAACAAGCAACCTATGTTTCCTCAGTGCACCACCTGCGGAAAGAAGCATCCGGGAAAATGTCGTGTGGGCACGAATAAGTGCTACAGCTGCGGATTGGAAGGACACTTGGCCAGAAATTGTCCTACTCAGATGCAGACACCTCAGCAGCAGAATATCCAGAACAGAGGTGCCCCCTCACAGCTACATCTAATGCAAGCTGCACTAGAAGGCCCTCAGATTGGCCAAGGGAGACTAGAAGCCCCGCCAGCTATGACGAATGCCAGGATCCACTCCCTCGCCAAAGAAGATGGGACGAGTGCTTCGACAGTCATTACAGGTCAGATACCTATTATTAGTCATTATGCAAATATGTTATCGAATCCTAAATGCGAACCGAAGTATGAATTTATCGGGAATCCGAGAAACATTACCGGTCAGAGGATCGAAAATGTGACCAGGCAACTCTCTACCCTGACCATAGCAACAACATTATTCGACAATATATCGGAGAAACAAACCCGTGACCCCAGCATCCAAAGGATCAAGCAAGAAGTCTTAGAAGGGAAGGATAACGGATTTTGTATCGCTGACAGTGGAATACTGTACTTCAAGGATCGCCTATGTATTCCCGACGATTCAGAGATGCGGAAAAAGATATTAGAGGAGGCGCATGCGACACCATACGCAATGCATCCTGGATCCACCAAAATGTACCAAGACTTGAAGAAGAAATTCTGGTGGTTTGGTATGAAGAGGGATGTGGCTCAGTACGTCAGTACTTGCCTGACCTGCCAAAGAGTTAAAGCAGAACAACAGAGACCTAGAGGTGTACTGCAGCCAATTCAGATTCCATAATGGAAATGGGAGGATATTTCCATGGACTTCATTTCGGGACTTCCCAAAACGACGAATGGCTACGATGCTATATGGGTAATCGTGGACAGGTTGACAAAATCGGCCCATTTTATGGCAATCAAGATGACCTACTCGATCGAACAGCTAGCCCAATTATATGTCAAAGAGATTATCAGACTGCATGGGATCCCTAAGACCATCATCTCTGATAGAGATGGCCGTTTTGTTTCACATTTTTGGGAATGAGTTCAGAAGGCCCTAGGTACGAAATTATTGTTCAGCACTGCCTTTCACCCTCAGACTGACGGGCAAACAGAAAGGGTGAATCAAGTATTGGAAGATATGTTTTTGAATTATCTAAGTTGTGCATGTGAACAATGTTGGACCTATGCTTATGATAATGTTCAGCTAGTATGATATCCTACTCATGTTATGTTGGTACGTTTGACTTCACATGCCATGTTAAGAGAACTAGATGCATATGGTATATGTTATGATATGAAAAAAAAACAATTAATTATATATGTCTTCCGCTGCCATGAATCCATATGCATTAGTATAATTGATGACCATGTTTTAGTGACGTCCGTCCCTCTGGGGTGGCCTTAGTGCTACCTGGAAGGGCGGGCGTTACACTTCTTCGGAAATAACGCCTAAGGGCATATTCGGAAAAGTATCGGCACGAAGTACGAAGAGGCGGATCTTGGGAAAAGATACAAACAGTTGTCTTAGAAAAGTGCCCATGCTTTCCCGAGTTGGGCTTAATTCTTAATTCCCAGGTCTTCGTCTATACAGACCTGGATCAGGAGGGACCCTGGTCTATGCTTAATTCTTAATTTCCCGGTCTTCCATTATCCAGACCTGTAATATGAGGCCAAGGACAGATCAAGGAGCAAGACCGAGGCAGGGGATCAGCAGAGGAGGACAAGGAAAGCAGGTCGGGGAAATAGGAAGATCCCCGACTAGGGGTAAATTAGATCTAAAATAGGGGCCAATTTACACACAAGGTCTTGGGGCATTTTAGACGGGCTCAGACGGGCAATATACAAGACTACCAATAATAGAGCAGCATACTATCAGATGATTAATATGCTAAGATCGAGAGCTCGCGATCAAGGGGTATCATGAGAAGGATAAACACGCTAAAATGAAGATAAGTCAACAAATAAGTTGAAAAAGAGTTGGTTAGCTACAGTTTTACATCAAAAAGTGCAATACATGTTGTCATCTTAGGGATTATCGTCCGCAGGGGCAGGATTATCATCAGCAGGGCCAGCAGGAGACTTAGGGAGGCAGGAAGTAGAGTCGGCCGGAGGCTCGGGAAGAAGGAAGAAGTCGTCATCATCTTTAAAAGAAGGGAATGACCCATCAGGAATCTCGTTCATGATGCGACCTATATCTAGGAAATCTTCCGAAGGGGCAGCCCGAAGCAAATTCTGTTCAAGCATTTGGCGAGCCCCTCCACCCGCGCCACAGCATACCATGAAACTCATTAGATCTCCCATCTTCCTCATGAAGAAAGGGGAGGTAACGTAGGCTCGCCTGTAGGCTCTCAGACGACCTACTTCACCTGCCTGATAATCTGTCAGCTTAGTTTCGGCCTTCTCCTTGTCAGCATGGGCCAGAGTCAAGGCTTGTTGACTTTGAGAAACGTCCTCTTGAGCTTTTAGAAGGTCGGCCTGCATAGATTTAAGAGTTGCTTGGATGGCCTCTCATTGGCTTTGAAGGGTTCTCTCTCGGTCGGCGCTGGAATCCAATTGACCCTGGACTTCTGTTATAGTCTTCTGAAGATTCTCCCAGATTTCTTGCAGGCTCGCCAACTGGGCATCCTTTTTATCTAGCTCAGCTGCTAGCACCTGACGTTTCTCCACTTCAGAAGCCAATTTCGACTCGCTTGTCTGAAGAGCTGCTTCCAAAGCCCTTATTTTGTCAAAAGCCGCATGAGAAATATTGCGGGCAGACTCTGCAGACTCCCCAATCAAGCGAAGATAATGTGCTAGGTCTCCAGGAGTCGGGTTGAGAGGATTGCGGGGAGTTAGGAGCAGCTCTATTTCCTCAAGACGAGCCTTTAATACTTCATTCTCCCTCTGTAAGCTGCATGCGTACTGAATGACACTTAGGTTGGCGGAGCAGGCCTACGTTAGATATAGGAAGAACAATTATAAAAGATTCCAGTGGAGGAACATAAAAGATAGGAAGACTTAAAGAAACCATCTGGCAAGCCGCTTGATCTAGCCCCATCAGCGGGCGATTCTTCCAAAACTTCCGATTACCAGAGCGCCAGGAAGTTGCTAAGTCACCCTTTAACTCAACTAGGGCAATCGGGGGAGGAGCCTCTTCTGCAGTTCCTTGGGCGACACCAGGCTCTGTGGAAGAAGGTAGGCGCCAAGAGTCAGTAAACGTATACTTCTTGCGGAACTTCCTTCGAGAGCGAGAAGTAGATGCTGGAGTGGTTATTGGGAGGTCAGCGGTTAAAGGGGCAGAACCCCAACCTTCCAGGTCGGCTGTCCCAGACTCTCGCCCTAGTGCGAGTTATAAGTGAGCATGACTCTCACGCCCAACGACCTTCCAGGTTGGCTGTCCCAGACTTTCGCCCCAGTGCGAGTTATAAGTGAGCATGACTCTCACGCCCAACGACCTTCCAGGTCGGCTATCCCAGACTCTCGCCCCAGTGCGAGTTATAAGTGAGCATGGCTCTCACGCCCAACGACCTTCCAGGTCGGCTGTCCCAGACTCTCGCCCCAGTGCGAGTTATAAGTGAGCATGGCTCTCACGCCCAACGACCTTCCAGGTCGGCTGTCCCAGACTCTCGCCCCAGTGCAAGTTATAAATGAGCATGGCTCTCACGCCCAACGACCTTCCAGGTCGGCTGTCCCAGACTCTCGCCCCAGTGCGAGTTATAAGTGAGCATGGCTCTCACGCCCAACGACCTTCTAGGTCGGCTGTCCCAGACTCTCGCCCCAGTGAAAGTTATAAATGAGCATGGCTCTCACGCCCAACGACCTTTCAGGTCGGTTGTCCCAGACTCTCGCCCCAGTGCGAGTTATAAGTGAGCATGGCTCTCACGCCCAACGACCTTCCAGGTCGGCTGTCCCAGACTCTCGCCCCAGTGCGAGTTATAAGTGAGCAGGGCTCTCACGACCAACGACCTTCTCGGTCAGGCAATGATTTTCTCGAGCAGTATGTCTTATATTCGCCGACGCACTAAGCCGCAAGCTAAGTTATCGCGTTCAGCTGGTCAATAAGCAGTATTCAAGGGTTCTGATTACATAGGGATTCTCGCGGGCCTATCTTCGATGGGCTCATGGACTTTGGTCAAGAGTTCATATGATATGAGGTAACATTGGGTAAGCAATCTACTTTTTTATTACTGTTATTTTTATAAATATTAGATAGACACAGGTGTTCTATAAAAAACATGATGATATCCAAAGCAAAGTGTAGAGCTACAATAGGAGAGGAATACAAAAAACAACTGTTGTTCCATCAAAATCAGAGACACATTCTTTAAGGGTTTACATGGCTTCCAGATCCAGAGGTTTGATCCTTTCTAGTTAGATGAGCTCGGACCTTAATTAGATCTTCTGTAATAAGGTCGATGGTACGTTTCAACTGCCCGATGGTTTCATCTTTGATACGTCCCTCCTCTTTCAAGAGAGCCACCTCATCTTCATGCTTCCTTTTCAAGTAAACAAAATACTGCCCCTGACTCTGAAAGTCCGATTGAGCTTTATGCTTAAGAGCGATTTCGGCTCGGGTCCTAGATTTGGCGACCAGCCAGAGGCTCTCCATTTCATGAGTAAGGGAAGCCTGAAGATCTCGGCTCGCGGTCATCTCCTGAAGGATGCCTTCCTTTTGAGCCAGCAATTCCGTCAGAGTGGTAATTTGCTGGAACGAGGCTTCCTCTTTTTGAGCTGATAGTTCCAACAGATGGGAAGTCTGTCGAAGCAGAGAAGCAAGTTCGCTAGGTTATGGGGTAGGATCCATAGGTACAGAGTACTGCATTAACAAGAGGATAGTTGAAAGCAGCGGATGTTCGAATCTTTTATAAGGAAGGAGAAGGTGAAGAGATTTTCTTGAGACTGGAGGCGACGCTTAGAAAACAGTGTAATATTTATGGAAGGAAAGCACGCTCGGAAGTTGAGGAGTCAGCATGAACACAGGAGATAGTACCTATCCTACGAGGACACACAAGGACGGGGGTCTAGTCAGTCGGACTAGAGCCTCCTTCGACTAGACTTGAGGGGGAGGCTTGTGATACGGTGCATGTTTGGTGGGGTCGATTGGATGATGTTGTCATGAGTCAAGGCCACAAGTGGGTCAGAAGTTAAGCAGACATGGAGGTCAGGAGGGTCAAAAGTCAAGCCTCCGTGGCCGGTCAGCAGTCAAGCTGGTGTGGAGGTCAGGAGGGTCAAAAGTCAAGCCTCCGTGGTCGGTCAGCAGTCAAGCTGATGTGAAGGTTAGGAGGGTCAAAAGTCAAGCCTCCGTGGTCGGTCAGCAGTCAAGCTGATGTGGAGGTCAGGAAGGTCAGAAGTCAGGCTGCCGTGGCTGGTCAGCAGTCAAGCTGACATGTACAGCAGGGAGGTCAAAAGTCCAGCTGACGTGGTCAAAGTCAAAGTCTCAGCGGACAGGGTGGTCAAAGGAGGGGATTATAAGACCAACCCTGACAGAGTAATAAACGGGCCCGCGGGCTAGAGATAGCTAAGGACGGAGATTAGAGGTCTGCTTATAGACCCAGCGTGTAGTTCGGGACATCCAAGCCAAAGATTAGAGGTCTGCTTACAGACCCAGCGTGTAGGTCGGGACATCCAAGCCAAAGATTAGATGTCTGCTTACAGACCCAGCGTGCAGGTCGGGGCATCCAAGCCAAGGATTAGAGGTCTGCATACAGACCCAGCGTGCAGGTCGGGACATCCAAGCCAAAGATTAGAGGTCTGCTTACAGACCCAGCATGCAGGTCGGGACATCCAAGCCAAGGATTAGAGGTCTGCTTACAGACCCAGCGTGCAAATCGGGACATCCAAGCCAAAGATTAGAGGTCTGCTTATAGACTCAGCGTGCAAGTCGGGACATCCAAGTCAAGGATCAGAGGTCCGACACAGACCCAACGTGCAGGACAGGACATCCAAGTCAAGGATCAGAGGTCTGGCACAGACCCAACGTGCAGGACGGGACATCCAAGCCAAGGATCAGAGGTCTGGCATAGACCCAATGTACAGGACGGAACATCCAAGCCAAGGATCACAAGTCTGCTTACAGACCCAGTGTGCAGGTCAGGATATCCAAGCCAAGGAGTAGGTCTAGATACAGACCCAGGGTTTAGATCGAGATGTGCAGATCAGAGATAGCAGATGACAAAGACAGATCTAGATACAAGCTTAACACAGATCGGGCATACAAGTCAAGGGTAATAGTATATAAAAGCAGGGCGAGCCCATATCTCGGAACGCAGGCTCGTCGGTCATACACTACAAGACAAATCAGCCAAGGAATCGTAACTGCTTGTCAGAGAGAATAATCAAAGTGTCAGGGAATATGCCAACAGTCGGGGCTTAATACACCTTCGATTTTGCCGCCAGCCTATCAAGCAAAGCCACGTGTCAAGCACCACTAGACAAAGCCTGACAGCCGACATTCCCTGACACTCGTCAGACCTAGAAGCTTCCGTGGCAGTATAAAAAGGGATGCCTTGTCCCTTATGCAGGTACGCTCACTCGTCATTTCTCACTAGTCTCTACTTTTCGTCCTTTCTATGCGATTTCTGGGGAAAAAGTACCTGACTTGAGCGTCGGAGGGCTTGACCCGGGGACTTTTTCCCTGGTTTCTGGTCTCTAACGACCGATGGATTCGTCTGAGTGGGCGCAGGGTAATAGCTCATCGTCCTGATCATCTCTAGCCGTCAATCGCCCGTGTGAACCTTTCCAAGGGAGGGGTACCAGGTAGATTCAACACTTCCACGACTCTCCGTCAACTTTACGCACAACAAGGCCCGCCTTCATCCGACTCAGCTTTCGGACGGGATCAATAATTAATCTCCATTTAACGAAGAACCGATCACGCCAACTCGCCGGTGCGGAAATCCAGACTCACGAAGGACGACAAGTGGTCGCGATCGAACGGGTGGTTGAAAGGCAGTCCGCTGGCGAACGTCGTCGACGCCTGCCATACCGTGTTCTGAGTCCTGCTGGTATTTTCTCAGCGTGGGGGGTTTCGGCAGCTCCATTTGCCAGCCCATCAAGAAAGTGGGTCGATCGGGAAGTCGAATATAGAAGTAATGGAACTTCCAGCCTTTATTGGATGTGAGAATCTTCTCAAAATAGACGGCACCCACTCGGACTTGAAGAGGAAGACTCCTGGCTTGACAATTTTGGGTAATAAAAATAGTGAAAAATGCAGGACAAAAGAGAAATGTCGTATAGGCGGAATAGTACTACAACCTTGTATAGTAACCTAAAGAAGTTTGGTACTAACTATTGCAAAAAAATGTAAAAATACCTACAAACTTCATTAAAAAAAGGAATTGATAGGAAAGCGCAGACCAGCATACAATTGGTCTTTAAAGAAAGGAAGTAAATCATCGGGGGGTGTATGAGGATGAGCATAAGTGAAAGGGGTTGCGATTTGGTGATCGTCAGGAATGTGATAAGTCATTTTCATCTGGTCTACCTCGTCCCGTTAAAATCCAACTCAGTAGAAGTATACCACAACCTGAGGACAGTTGAGGAGGGAAAATAGGAGGAAAAAGGAGGGAAAAGGAGAAAAAAAAAAAGAGAAATGAGATAGACTCCTTACTGCATATACTTATTTTATCATTTATTCTCCTGCACTATTCATCTTCTTCAGACAGGACATCATCGGAAACTAACTGGACTAGTATTACGACTAACTCACCGATCTACCAAAAGACACCCCTAGACCAGGGTATATTTTCCAAGGTTATCTTTCGCGCATTTTATCTCTCTACCATTTAGCTAGATCCTTACAGATATTTGGGATCGACCTCAAGCGTCGGAGTGTAAAGTTGGGGCATGCCTGATCTGTTTGCAGATTCATTTAGCGACGAGGACAGCTCACCCTCTCCTCTTGATTTCTAGTTTGAAGTCTTCTCACGATCAATACAAGTATCATATCATTGGCATTCGTGTCAATTGATGGGATCAATATTCCAATTGTGTAGTAGTAACATGTCGTAATTGTTATAATTGTGTTTTGATTTTATAGTTGTTATAATAATATTAAAAATCATAATAGTTTTAAAAAGTAAAATATATAAAAACCAGAGAGTTTGACTTTTGATAATAAATGAAAAAGGATGGCTTTTAAAGATTTTAATAAAAAGGGAGCGAATTTTGTTCAATGATTTTCTCATCCGACCTTGAGAGTAATAGGTATTTGATGTCCAACAGTTGTGGATCCATCATTTAAGATCAACCAATCTTTTTATTTCATTTAAACATCAGTATTTAAGAAAATATAAAATAGATTTATTTACGCTTGCCATCCTTTGAATCAAAGAATTGGAAGCTCTAAATTCATAATTAATCTCCATTTAACGATGAACCGATCACGCCAACTCGCCGGTGAGGAAATCCAGACTCGCGAAGGACGACAAGTGGTCGCGATCGAACGGGTGGTTGAAAGGCAGTCCGCCGGCGAACGTCGTCGACGCCTGCCATACCGTGTTCTGCGTCGTCCTGTTCCCCGGCAGCTCCACCGTCGCGTAGATGGTGTAATACCCGCCGTCGGCGGAGTACTCCGCCTCCCGGCCATACACCGCGTAGGTCAGCGCCTCGTCCCTGATGTCGCTCGGCTGGAGGTTGTGCCTCGGGAGCTGGGTGGTGATCACGGTGGCGGCGCCGGTGGCGGCGTCAGGGAAGGCGAGGAAGGCGTTGGCCCCGACCATGCCGCGGCCGGTGGGGTTGATGGCCCAGGCGACCCAGCCGGCAGGCGACTGCCGCGCGCGGTAGGCGACGTCGAGGGCGGCGCTGGAAGGGTAGTAGGTCCAGAACAGAATGGCGTCGAGGTAGGGAAGGGGGATGCAGGAGGAATAGCTCCGGCCGCCGGAGAAGGCTCCTCCGGCGACCTCGCCGGCGCAGATGATCTCCTGGGATTGGGATTGCAGCTGCTGCTTCTGCAGGCAGAACAAAACCAGCAGGAAGATCGTGAGCTTCGACATGACTGATCGAACTCGCATGGTGCCGAATCTGATCGCTGTCCTTTATAAAGAGAAGCAGAGAGGCACTTAGAGCATGAAATATTAATATTATTATTAATATTTTATTTATTTTTAGCACCAGGGAGGATGATCTATTGAAAGCTGAGTTGACCCGGTGTTCTTATGAATTCCTCTGTTTTTAGAGCAAATCAGTAATGAAATCTAGATCATATCGGAGAGAATGCATCCACCTACGGAACATCAATAGTTGCAGAAAGCAATATCTCATCCCTATTGATTTATTTTAAACTATATCTTCTATAATTCTTCACATTTACTCTAAAATTAAATAAATTGAATTTTATTTTTTTCATAAAAAAATTAAACCAAGTAACATCAAATATGAGATGGTAGAGCCTATTCCATAAAAAATTTTCATTTACTGTTAAAGTAAATCGAAAAGTATTTATGACAGATGATACTCGGAATCTCAGTATTCTATGGCATGTGTGCCCATTTGAAGAAAAAAATGTTTACAAATGTATCGTAGTTGGGGATCAAATTGTGGACGCCTGAATGATAATTTAGTGTCCTTCGATGAGTTTGGTTGAGGATTATCCTTTATAATCTTTATTATCCATCTAAAGTTATCAATGAAAATCTTATTTAATTTAGATATTCGGTGATTCATAAGTAATAATTCATGCCTAACACGTAAGCAAAATGGGCATGCAACCAAGAATAAGAAAACTTTGGAAAAATGAGATTTTTCTTGATTTTAAGATTTATTAGTAATTTTTTCTAATTATTTTTTACATAAATAATATGCAATGTCGTATATGTTCTTATTAGTTTAATATCTTATATAAAAAAATTAAATTAATTTTTTATATGGGAGAGTCCGTTATAGTAACTTGTTGTTGGGGTTAGAGGTGGGTTTTCAAAAAAAATAAAAAAAAAATAGAGTATAAAAAAATAATAATAATATGTATTGTTTGTTTTGTAACTGAGGATAATATAGTAAAATATTAGACTAAATTATACATTAAAATCTCCAAATAAATAAGTTTTATTGTATTACGTAAGTTGAACTAAACAACATTAGGTTATATTTTATTCTCCATAATTTTAGTTATATAATTACTTGGTAATTATATAGTTAAGGTTATCTAAACACACCCTTATCAACTCCAATTTATGCGTTCGGGATAATAATTTTTGCGCATTCATGTATTATATTATGATAACTAATATATATATATATATATATATATATATATATATATATATATATATAGAAAGAGGGGGTTAAAAATACTAAAAATGTAAAGTTTAAAATAATAATAATAATAATATGTATTGTTGGTTTTGTAACTGAGAATAATACGGTAAAATATTAAACTAAGTTATATATATTAAAATCTTCAAATAAATAAGTTTATTTTATTATCTAAATTGAACTAAACAACATTAGATTATATTTTATTTCTCATAACTGTAGTCATATGATCACTTGGTAATTATATAACTAAGGTTCTCCAAACGTACCCTTATTAACTCCAATTTATAAATCCGGGATACTAATTTATGCATATTCATGTATTATATTATGAAAACTAATATATAGAGAGGGAGGGGGTAAAAAAAATACTAAAATAATGTAAAGTTTAAAAAGAAAAAAAAAATAATATATATGATTGGTTTTGCAACTGAGGATAATATAGTAAAATATTAAACTAAGTTATATATTAAAATATCTAAATAAATAAATTTTATTATATTATTTATATTCAACTACATAATGTTAGATTATATTTTATTCTCCATAATTTTAATCATATGATTAATTCATAATCATATAGAGAAGGTTATCAAAACACACCATAAGATTTTTATCATAGTTCATTTTATACATTAGAGAAACTTTGGAAGGAAAAAATAGAAATAACGTGGAATGAACGAGCATGCATCACAGAGATGTAGATTAATTTGGTGCTCACATTTAAAGTTACGGTACTTAAATAACTAATTATAAGAGGGGCAAATCAACGTAAGAGAGGTAAAAAAAACAAAAAACGAAAAACAGTTTTTAAGGCACTATTCACGCGTGAGAAGGGGGAGGCGGTCTCTTCCTTGCTCCACGCCATTGCGACCCAGGACAGACAATGTCGTCACCGGTGTCGCCTTCTCCCTCGTCGTCGGCGAGCCACCACTCCCCTCCTCTGCTTTCCCTCTCCTCTCGGCGGCAAAGGTCTCCAGCCGCCACCTTCTCTCTTCTCCACGCCACCGTGACCAAGGAGACGACCACCTCCGAGCAGCCTTCTTCCTCCCCACGCCAATGATGTCGGATTCGCGTCTCCATCGCCTCCAAGCACACACGGCTATCTCCCTCTCTTCGTGTCGACAACACTAACGCTACCCCTCTCCACTTCCTCTCTCCTCGCAGCTCTAGCCGTCGAGCCACCGCCAGTGTATAGCTCACTGCCACCCCCCTTTCTCCCTCGCAACCCTAGCCACTGGAGTAACTGCCATTTCCACAACCGCTTCCAGCAATCGCCACCGCCCTCCGGACCGTCGGTAGCCAATCTCCACCCCTATCTCCTTCTTTTCCAGTGTCCACAACCGCCCACTAGCAATTTCCTCCAGGACGCCACAGCATCGCCTCTCTTGCTGCCTCATCGTAGGCCATCTCTGACCATCCGCATTGTCATATGCTTCCGGTCCTCCGATTCCTTGATGACATTGTGTTACGATTTGACTTGTTATGTTCCAGCTTCGTGCTAATGTCGTGTTTCGGCCTTCGTGTCGTTATGATATCTCGGTCTACGTGCCAATATCATATCCTGGCCTACGTGTCGCTATCACATCCCAGCCTGCTTGTCGATGTCATATCCTGGCCTGCGTGCCGATGTCATATCCCGACCTGTGTGCCGATATCGTATCTCGGCCTGCGTGTCGCTATTAGGTCCTGGCCTGCATGCCACCTTCCGAGTCCAAGTTGCATTCGGTTCATGCCATTAGATCCAGCTCCTCATCCGGCACACATTCATTTACTCTTTCGGGTTACGACAACCCGATCAGTGCCACAATTAGCTCACCGATCCACCAAAGGGTGTCCCCTGAGCCAGAGTATGTTTACTGTATTCACTTTTCATTCATTTCATTATTATACTCTTAGCCTTTTCTTATATATTCGCTGGATCTATTTCGAGCATCGGGGTCCCAAAGACCAGGGTAGCCCGACCTTGTCTGCAAGTAGCGTTAACCAGAAGACTTCTGACGACTTGGTCAATATAGAAGCCAGCTCAGTATACGCTCCCCTCCCTCTCCGGGTCATAGCGATTCAATCAACATTTTGGCCACATCACCCCGAAAATCCGTCTGACTCAGCTTTCGGACAGGATTAATTTGACGTCATCTGTGAAAATCTCCTCCACCTATTCTGGAACGTGAAGATGGATGACGTCGGAAAGTTCTCTGCCATTATCACAGTCCTGGAGGATTTTGATGAATATAGTATCTTCTTCCCTTGCTCCATGGGTATTTTAGAGTCGAGGAACTGACTTGGAGATTCAGCTGGCCAACAGGTTAGTTTTTTCATTATATTTTTTCCCCAACTCCACAGGTATTCGAGAGTCGAGGGACCGAAACGGATCCGTAGCCGGGCGGCATAGCTCCTATACCAGGTAGGCTATAGGCCCTACTCCTCCTTTATGGCCACATGATCTGTTATAGCTCTCCGTTATGAGAGTAAGAACCCAGTTCTATGATTGGAGACTAGGGCCCTAGATCATTGATCTTATACTAGGGACATAGCTCCCCGATCAGAGACTAGCGGTACAACTTCTTAATCAAGATCTAGGGGTCTCGTGCTCTGATTACGGGCTAGGGGCCTCACTCTCTGATCAGGGACTAGGAGCTCAGCTTCTCGATCAGGTGTGTCGTGAGATCTGTTTAGTCATTGCTATAGTCTCCGCATTCACTGATATCAAGGCTCCACCTCCCCCGTTCGAGGTCGAGCGATCATCACCAATCGTGGACTAGAGTATCGCCACCGGTCTAGGACCGTGTTACGATTCCGCAAGTGAACGGATTCATCGTCAGTAATACATAAGATTGTTGAACCACAGGGAGTGTTGATTAAGCACTAGAGATGTCACAAAGTAAGTTATCTAGACGGTCGAAAGTTGGCTTTGACGCTTACGAACTAACAAGTGTGATTAAAGAGAGGGAAAGAAGGTTGAGACGAAGAGAGAGGAGAGAGAGAGAATTGATCTTGGAGGGAATGAGCTTTAGGAGATGGATTCTAGGATTTCGGTTTCATTATAATACTAGGAGATATTACATAGATTGCTTAGTTTCTATCCTCTATGTCCATGCTCTTGCAGGAAGTTAAATTGGTTAATATCCCTAAGTATCAAATAGAGACGATTCCTGTGAAATCCTGTAACGGTTAACCCCTATCACGAGGGCACCTCGGTAGATCACAGGAATACATGTCTAGTAGTAACAATAAGGATAAAGGTAAAGATTTGGTACGGTTTCCTACTTCCTTATGGAGGAATTGCCTCTCCTTTCAAGAGAATGTCTTACACGTCCGTGAACGGGTTACCCTTGTCACTAGGGCCGCCCCTCGGGTATACGATCTAGAACACTCTTTCTACGAGAGCAACAATTCCTAAGGGATTATTTCTCCTTTTAAGGGAACGCCCTAGACGTCCGAAAAGGGTTACCCCTGTCACGAGGCCACCTTGGTCAATATGCTCTAGAGCATCCCCTTTGTGTGATTAACAATCCTCCATATCAATCAACAAAGCATGCAAAGGAATATAAATATGTCACACACACAATTCATCATGAACAAGGCATTAACAAGTCATTGAATAGAAATATGGTGAATCTACATAGTTCTACATCTCCATCGCATTACAAATACTTCATAATCCTAGAAGAGGATATCTACTCCATTGCAAGGGAAAAATAATCCCAAAACATAAAGTAAAGCATACTTACAACTCTTGATGTGAGAAGAAGGGGATGCCTACTTGCTCAGGAGATGGACGGAACGTCAAGGGATGGCAGTGGATGAAGCTCTAGGGTTTCCCTCAAAGGGGAGAATCCTTTCCCAAGGAGAGGGACGAAGTTCAAAACCAAAGATGATCCCGAGAATATGGTTCTTGACCCTTATATAGGTTAGGGCACTGTCAACGCACGACCCGTGCCACGACCGTGCGAGATCCGCATGGCCAACTGCCTCCTCCCTTAGGGTTGAGTGGCATAGTCGTGTGATATCTGAATGGTCGTGTCTTCCTTCTGCACTGGTTACACAGCACGGTCGTGCAATATTGACACGGCCATGCCTTCTTTTGTCTCTGGTCGTAATTGGCACGGCCGTGTGGATCTGGGACACGGCCGTGCAGGATTGCACGGCCGTGCATTGCTTGGTTGCGGTCGTGGGGGAGCACGGTCGTGCAGGTTTGCACGACCATGCTGTTGGTTGGTCCTAGGAAGATTGTACCGGTTCCACTGTACAAAAATTTTGTACAAGTGTTGAACCTTTCCTAAACAACCTATTGTGTTCTTTAGAAGTTAAATTAGGAATCGCAAACAGAACTTAACATTATTGATTCCAAATTTAACTTATCTGTTCTTAAAGGTTTAGACTTGGATCGCAAGCGGAACTTAACACTATTGATCCAAATCAACCTATGTTACAAATTCAATTAAATATTAATTTCCAAAATTGGCTTCCAGGACTGCATGGCGAGGCACATGACCTTCTTGGGTATGGGAGCATCCACCACCACCTAGACAAAGTCTTTTAAGAAAAGCTAATATTTAATTTCCTTATATAACTCTAGGTTTAAACAAAAAGAACAATCAAATCACAAATTCGAAAAATAAAACAAAAGAAATACAAATTCGAAATAAATCCGAAAACTCTAGAATCATATGCCTCTTGTATTTGGTATTTCCAAAAATAACTATACAAAGAAACTAGTATAATGCGGAAAATAATTACTAATTATATCTTTCTTTGTAAGCAAATAACCTCTTGATCTTCTACCGTATTCCTCTTCTAATTTCGGACGTTGTGTGGACAACGATCTTCCGAGACGAGAACCACCAAGCTCCTTCTTCTCCAAGCTAGATTCGGCCACCATCAATTCTCCAAGAGAAGTAGAGGTCCGGCCACCACCACCAAGCTCCAAGGGATGCTAGAAACAGAGCCTCCTTTCTCTCCTTCTTCTCCTAACTAGATCTGGCCACCATCACCAACTCCAAAAGAAAGATGAAACCGACCACTAAAGAAGAAGAGAAGAGGAGAGGGAGAACCTCTAGGGCCGGCTACACCAAGGAGGAAAAGAGAGGAAGAAAAAGAATAGAGTTGTTCTCATGAAAGCACCTCTAACCCATCTTTTATAATCCTTGATATTGGAAAATAAGGAAATTTAAATAAAACCTTCCTTAATTCCTTTTCCATGAAAAGATAAAATTTAATTAATTAAAATTAAAATCCTTTTCTTAATTATAATGGGTGGCCACTTTAATCTCCAAAACAAGGAGAGTTTTAATTAACACAAGAATTAAAACTTCCTAACTTGTTTCCGAAAATTTATAAAAAATTTCTCCAATAATTTTTCCCTTCATGGTGGTTTGTAAAAAGGAAATTTTATAAATTAAAATCTTTCTTTTAAACACGTGGATGATTTCCAAAAAGGAAAGTTATCTCTAAAAATTAAAATCTCCTTTCAAACTACAAATAAGGAAAGATATCAAATTTTTTCTTAATCTTTTGTAGAAACTTATAAAAGAGAATATTTAATTTTTAAAATATCTTTTAAATCATAAAAATGGTTAAAAAGGGAAAGTTTTCTCAAAATTAAAATCTACCTTTCAATCTACAAATAAGGAAAGATTTCAAATCTTTTCTTAATCTTCTGTAGAAAGCTATAAAAGGAAAGATTTAAGTTTTAAACTCTCTTTTAAAACCATGAAATCCACATAAGAAAAATTTATAAATAAAATCCCTTTTAATGTGATGTGGCCGGCCACATCATGCTTGGATTCCAAGCATTGGCCGACCACCAACTTAGCTCAACCACTTGGTCTTGGCCGGCCCTAGCTTGGGTTCTAAGCTAGCTTGGCCGGCCCCCTTGGGTTGGGTAAGAAGTGGGTATGTGGTGGGTATAAATCTCTATATACAAGAGACTACGATAGAGACCGAGAGGAGAAATTGGTTTTGGTCTCCCGATGAAAATAAGCTTCCCGTGCTCGCCCCGAACATACAACTTAATTTCATCAATAATAATTCATACCACTAAAGAATTATTATTGAACTACCACACCAATCTCAAATTACATTTTGGGCTCCTTCTTATTATGAGTGTGTTAGTCTCCCTGTGTTTAAGATATCGAATGTCCACTAATTAAATGAGTTACTGACAACTCACTTAATTAATATCTTAGTCCAAGAGTAGTACCACTCAACCTCGTCGTCATGTCGGACTAAGTCCACCTGCAGGGTTTAACATGACAATCCTTATGAGCTCCTCTTGGGGTCATTCTCAACCTAGATTACTAGGACATAGTTTTCTTCTTTAATCAACAACACACACTATAAGTAATATCATTTCCCAACTTATCGAGCTTATTGATTTATCGAGCTAAATCTCACCCATTGATAAGTCAAAGAAATAAATACTAAATATATGTGTTTGTTATTATATTAGGATTAAGAGCACACACTTCCATAATAACTAAGGTCTAGTTCTTTTATCAAGTCAGTATAAAAAGAACTTACCTAAAATGGTCCTACTCAATACACTTAGAGTGTACTAGTGTAATTTATTAGTCAAGATAAACTAATCCCTAATCACGCTATGACTTTACCGATGGTTTGTTCCTTTCCATCTTAGTCGTGAGCAACTGTTTATAATTTATAAAGAACTGATAACATGATCTTCTGTGCGTGACACCATACACCATGTTATCTACGATATAAATTAATTGAACAACTACACTTAACATAAATGTAGATATTTTTGACCAATGTGATTCTTCATTTCAAAATAAATGTTTACAAAAGCTAGGCTTTTAGTATACATTCCAACAATCTCTCACTTATACTAAAAGACTATGTTGCCATAAATGTTGTCATACATCTGATTCTTAACCCTTCAACATGCCCATCAAAAGCTCTTGCCTTAAAGACCTTAGTGAAAGGATCTATAGGTTATCACCTGATGCAATCTAGGCGGCAACAACTTATCCTCGTTATACGATGTCTCGTATTGGGTGGTACTTGCGCTCTATTTTGTTTACTTGTCTTATGGACTTATGTTTTATTCGAGTTTGCTACTGCACCACTATTATTACAATAAATTGTAATAATTTTTGGACAAACCAGAAATCATATCTAAGTCCATCATGAAGTTTCTGAGCCATACATCTTCTATGGTTGTCTTAAAGGCTGCCACATACTCAGCTTCTATGGTGGAGTCCGAAAAACATCTATGCTTAACACTCCTCCATTGTTATGGCTTTACCTCCTAAAGTAAACATAAAACCCCGAGGTCGACTTACTATTGTCCTTATCTGATTGGAAGTCAAAATCTGTGTAACTCACAAGTATCAAATTATCTGCCTTGTAAACTAGCATATAATCTCTAGTCCCTCTAGGGTACTTTAATATATGTTTTACGGCAGTCTAGTATCCTAGTCCTGGGTTACTTCGATATCTGCTAACTATACCATGTGCAAAACAGATATCCAGTCTCGTACACAGTATTACATACATTAGGCTTCCGATAGCCAAAGTATAAGGAACTGCCTTCATGTCCTCTATCTCCTTTGATGTCTTCGGAGACATCTCTTTAGATATAGCTACTCCATGCTGAAAAGGTAAGGAACCTTTCTTGGAGTTTTGCATACTTAAACGAGCAAGGATTGTATCAATATATGAAGCTTGGGATAAGCAAAAAATTCTTTTCTTGCGATCCCTTATTACTTTGATCCCAAGAATATGTGCATTCTCCCAAGTCCTTTATATCGAATTTGTTTGGACAACCATATCCTTACTTCCGACAACATTTTGATATTGTTTCCAACTACAAAAAAATGTCATCTACGTATAGTACAAGAAATACCACCACGTTTCCATCAAACTTCTTGTATACACAAGACTTATCCAGTCACTGAATAAATCCATAGGTCCGGATTACTTCATTAGACCAAATGTCCAAGACCTTGAAGCTTTGCTTCAGTCCATAGACCGATTGAGCTTACATACTAGATGCTCCTTGCCTTTTTCAATGAACCCTTCTGGTTGATTTATATGGATATTTTCTTCAAGACTTCCATTAAGGAAAGCTGTCTTGATATCCACTTACCAAATCTCATAGTCCATATAGATAAAAGAATCTAGATAGACTTAAGCATGGCTACCGGCGAAAAAGTTTCATTTTTCAACAAGCCTTGCTTTGAAAATTTCCACCTTCCTGTCTACCCCTCTTTTCCTATTGTAGACCTATTTACACCCAATGACTTTTACACCATTTGGTGGTTCTACAAGCTCCAAGACTTTATTAGAATATATATATTCTAATTCTGTATTTATTGCTCTTTTCAAAGATGTTGCATCTTTACCTTGGAGCGCTTCGTCATATGTCCGGGAATTTAGGTTCATGTTCACCAGGGATCAAGTCCAAAGACTCTCCCAAAACATGAATATTTTAGGTTGCATAACAACCCTCCCAGTACAATGAGGCACTTTCTGCAATTGTGTATCATTTGTGATACGTGTTGCAGTTTTTTGTGATATTTCATCTTGTACAGTTGGTACTAGATTAGACGTGTCCTTTATTATTTCCTTAAGAACAAATTTACTTATGGGCTTATGGTTTATTACATAGTCCTCTTCTAAAAATCGTGCATTGGTGCTAATAATGACCTTTTGATTTTTAAGGACTATAACCCTCCTTTCGTTTCTCTAGGATAACCTACAAACAAGTGAACTCTGTCCAACTTATCAGTGTCTCCCATGTACTAGACCACCCAAATCCGAATATGCTTCAGACTAGGCTTACGCCCATTCTATAATTCAATGGGAGTAGAGAGTTCTGACTTAGAAGGTACTATGTTCACTTCCGTTTTCAGTGTATATCTTCAAAACAAATTTTGGTAATTCTGAATAACTCATCATTGATCTAACTATTTCCATAAGAGTTCTATACCTTCGTTCTACTACACCATTCTATTGGGGTGTACCAGGTGCAGTTAGTTGGGATTGAATCCCGACTTCTGATAAGTGACTCCTAAACTCTCTCAAGAGGTACTTGCAACTGTTTATAATTTATAAAGAACTGATAACATGATCTTCTGTGCATGACACCACACACCATGTTATCTACGATATAAATTAATTAAACAACTACACTTAACATAAATGTAGATATTTTTGACCAATGTAATTCTTCATTTCAAAATAAATGTTTATAAAATCTAGACTTTCAGTATACATTCCAACACATGCACGGATCCATCTTTATTTGGCCGCATGGTCATGCACTGTTCTTCCTCTATTTGGCTACACGGTCGTGCAAGGTTGCACGACCGTGTTCTCTGCCTCGTTCCGGTGCGTCGACAATCGCTGTTTTTGCTCCAAAAGTTGTCCCTGTCAACACAAAACCAAACAAAGAGCAGATCTCCGAACAAAAGAGTATTTATGATGAGTATATGATAAAAGAGACGATCATGCAAAGAATATATACATATAAAGCAAGTGAATGTGCGTTAAAATATGCATCACACCCCCAGACTTAAACCTTTGCTTGTCCTCAAGGAAACCCCGTAATCTAGATTTATGTGTGTAGATGACATGTAATAACCCCTAATGAATCAATATAAACCTATCATATAGTTTCATTGATGAGCATGATACAAAAATTATTTGAGTGTGACCTAAGTAGAAGTTCTCCGTACCCAATGTAATAAGTGGCTTAACCTTTTCAAGTGTCAACCTCTAAGCCTAGTCAATTTTCCATTTAACCGTGTTCCTCATACTTCCAGCGATAAGCACTTACTTGCCACACGCAAGGTCTGTTCCCCTCAAAAATGTTATGCATCGTCTACACAAGGTCTCAAAGGAATACTTAGTATCAAGAGAAATATAACATTCATTTTCTCAGTAACCTGACTTGGTCTCAAAGAGATGAATTGCTAGTTTCCACCGACGATAACTATTTTTTTATCTCTTATTTTTTTCTGCTTTTTTTTTATGTTTGCAAAGTATCAAACTTGAACAAACTTTCATTTTTTTGGGGGGGGGGGGATTGATTTTTCCAAATGAGCTTACATGATCTGAGTTATCCAGTAACCAAAATGTAGTTGAGAGGTCATCATAGAGGCAAGAGTACTAGTCCCGTTCTATGGATCATGACTATTTTCAAAAATATCTACCATTAGAATGTGAAGAGATCCTAAAACTAGGCCAACATTCAAATTCTTCTAGTAAAAACAATGCTCACTTCATGCTACTATGGATAGGAAAATAAAGATCAATAGGTATACTAGCATACCAAATTACATAACATAAATATCTAGATGAAACGTGCTAGTATTTTACATTAAGGAACAAACAATCATGATGTGATGAATGATGCAACTAGCAAAAATTTATTATGCAAAAGAAATAAGCAAAAACTAAACTAAACCAAATGCATCTTAATGCATCCCCCCAGACTTAAACTTTTCATAGTCCCAATGAAAACTAAAAACAATGTGGAGGAGATTAAAAGTAAGAGAAGTTACTAAATGATGCGTGCCAAATGCCCATGTCATTAACTTCTCCATCATGTAATTGCACTCCTCCTAATCTTTGAGCTCTATAAAATAAAATTGACAACCAAAATTAAATAGAGAATACATGCTTATTATGAGGAAAGAAATGAAACTAGAAAGGAACTAAAAATATGAATGAAAGCAAGATTGAATTTGGGTTGCCTCCCAATAAGCGTTTGTTTAAGGTCATTAGCTCGACCACCTCATTAGATTCATCGAAATCTCGTTCTTGGAGGGGTAAGATATTTCATCACCCTCATACCAAGGGCTCTCTTATTATTGAGGGAGCTTTCATCAAAAAGTGAAGAATCGCTCTCTCCATCTTCACCTTCTTGGAAATTATTTCAGAAGATCGAAGACGGTTCAGATTGAGCTTCCAATATAGGCCCCATGAAAATCTGTACACCCAAAAGAGAAACATACCTCTCCCAAGCATGCTATATTAGATAGAACTAGAACCTTATTAAGATGAACTGAGTATGTATCACAAATTGAATCACATCAAACAAAATCTACTATTGGTACATCTATGAAATTTTCCAAAAGATCACAAGGGATACTAACCTTGCTTTGCTAAGAGATACTTGAAAGTTCTAAACATGTGGATGTGACTTCTAAATCTTGTATTGGCTCTAGCTCTGGCTCAAGTGGTGGTGCCTCTAAAAGTGGTGATTCTTGGGGCTTTGCTTCTATTGCACAAGTCCCCATACATTGGTCCACAACATGTTCAATCTTTGCAACTCTCATAATCTCAGAAGGTTGTGTGGATAAAGGAGGTGATTCTTGAGATACTGCTTCCACAACACAGCTCCCTACACTTCGTTTCATAACATCATCATCAACACAAGCATCAAAAAATAAACCAACATCAATATCCTCAGTGGGAGAATCATCTATAGGAGGATCACTAACTTCATTTGTAGTTTTAAGTTGATCTATCACATCACATTCATTATCTGAAAATTCAATTTCATCATAACACCCTGTAAACCCAGAAGGTAAATCTGAAAACTTGTTATCCACTGCGTTATCATCACAATCCTCATCTGAAGAGTCCTCATCTTCATACACATCCAGAAATCTACACTCAACCATATTAGCGTCACAGAATTTGTCAAAGAATTCATTTTCATTGACCCTCACTAGCCTTTGTGGAAAAGGAACCCTTAGTGAAGGTCTGGGGAAAGGTACTTCCTTTTTCCATATTCCCTTTTAGCTTGCGGAGGAGGTCCAACTTGCTTATCTAGTGTTGATGTGATCAACCGTTGAGGGAAATGCATTTGCGGCCTTTGGGAACTTCCTAGAGTAATGGAACTGAGTTCTTGTGGTCTTCTACTGTTCATCTCCTCAATTCTATACAAGTCTTTTTTCAGAAGTTCTTCATGATTCTTGCCACTTCTCAATTTAGTATCATTATAATTTACACTAGATCTTGTCTGTGTAAGAGGAAGGTCTTCTTTGAACCATTTTGAAACTATGCTATTAATCGTTTTCCCCCAAATGTTTGAACTCCTCATTCTGTGACTTGTGAATTTCAACATTTTTGGGTGGTTGAACTGCATTTTGTTTGACAGACTCTCTTGCATTTATGGCTTGCACTTCTTGATTTTTGAGGGATATTCCATCCAACTTTTGTTCGACCATTCATGGAGGTTCAATGTTACTTGATCAATTAATGTATATGCTTCATTTACACTCTTATCCATAAAAGAACCTCCAGCTGATGAATCAAACAAACACTTATCTAAGAAAGAAATTCCCCTATAGAATATGTGCAGGGTCAGCCATTTTTCCAAACCATGATGAGGGCACTGTCTTTGTAGACTCTTGAATCTGTCCCATGCTTCAAATAATGATTCTCCATATGCCTGAGCAAAAATTTGTGATGTAATTCCTCATATAAATTGTTCTACTTGGAGGGAAAAAATGATCCAGAAATTGCTTCTCCAATTGTTTTCAACTTGTGATGCTTTGAGGATGGAGAGAATATAACCAAGTCCTTTCTTTATCCTTGATACTAAAAGAAAATATCATCAACTGAACTGCATCTGCTGACACTCCTTCATAATTCACCATATCACAAAGCTCTAGAAATGTCTCAAGGTGCAGATAAGGACTTTCTAATAGTTCTCCTCCAAATTTGTGACCATGTATCATGAAAATTAACTCTAGGTCTAGTTGGAAATTTTTCTGCTTTAATATGAGGCTGCACAATGGGAGACATAAATCTTGCAGAAATAGGTGCCAAGAAATCTCTTAAGGGCCTGCTTGACATGTTAGTGCTCATCGATGTCCGTGAGCAGGTTACCCCTGTCACTAGGGCCCCTCTGGTATACGATCTAAGATACTCTCTCTACGAGATTAGTAATTTCTACACAATCAATTAATATGATATGGAAATCTAGCAACAAGTCTCATACATAGTAGTTGAAACAAAGTAAGCGAAATCATCCAATGAATAAAGGCATAAATACGAGTCTTACATCAAAATCAATCCACAACTACTCCCTAATCCTAGAACAAAGAATCTACTCCATGACGCCGGAGAAAAACCCGAAGACATAATGTGATTAAGCATACAATCCTCAAACAAGAAGAGAGAAAGAGAAAGAGAAAGGATGCTTATCCAACAACGACAAGTGATATTCGGATCCAATCCTTTGCTTCTGGAATTGATGTGGTGATGAAGGATCGTTGGACAGAGGTCCTAGATGGCGTGGAACGACACCAAGGCAATTCTCCCGCTGACGGCTCGCTTCCTTTCCCTCTTTTTAATCACACTTGTTAGTTCGTAAGCGTCAAAGCCAACTTTCGACCGTCTAGATAACTTACTTTGTGACATCTCTAGGGCTTAATCAACACTCCCTGTGGTTCGACAATCTTATATATTACTGACGACGAATCCGTGCACTTACGGAATCGTAACAAGTTTTTGGCGTCGTTGCCGAGGACTGCGTCTATAACATTAGCGAAAATCATATTAGATTAGACTAGACTTTGTTTTTTTTTTATTTTATTTTTATTTTTCTTTATTTTCTACATTTTTATTAAACGCCTAAAAAAATTAATATTTTTCCAACTCTTTTCTTTACTTTGCAAAATTTTACACTCGAAATATTTCATATCTTGTTTTTACATGCGAAGAGCTAATCTTTCAGGACAACTTCTACCGTTCGATCCAGGGATTGATAGGACTTTCCTGAGAAGAAGAAACTTACAAAAAACATTTCAAGCCGAAAAAGAATCTTCAGAAATTGTTGACAAACTGTTGAAGGATTACGTAGCACCTTATGCACGAGGGGTTCGATCTAGCATCACCCGACCGCCAATCAAAGCTAACAATTTTGAAATCAAGCCTGCAGTAATCCACATGGTCCAGCAGAATTAATTTGGAGGAGGATCGCACGATGATCCAAATCATCACTTAGAGCTTTTCTACGAGATTTACGGTACTATGAAAGTGAATGGGGTCCCTCCAGAATCAGTAAGGTTACTTCTTTTTGGATTTTCCCTAAAAGACAGAGCCAAGCAATGGCTAAATTCTCTTCCAGCAAACAGTATAACGTCTTGGAGCAGTGTGAGCATAGATTTCTGGACAAATTCTACCCGCCAAGCAAAACTTCCCACATGAGGAATTTGATCGCAAGCTTCAAACAGATAGAATAAGAATCATTATTTAAAGCCTGAGACAGATTCAAAAGTATGCTGAGACAGTGCCCCCATCATGGCCTTGAGAAATGGTTGGTTCTACACACATTCTACAATGGAATCAACTATCACATGAAGGTATCCCTACATTCTGCAGCATGAGGAGTATTAATGAACAAGAGCCTTGATGAAGCTGAAGAGATCATAGAGAATGTGGCGCAGAACCACCATCAGTGGACAACCGAAAGATCTAGTGGTTCTTTCTCAGGGAATCCAATAAAGGCATCAGGAAAATTCGACGTAGATGCAATCACACTCATGTCTGCAAAGTTGGACGTTCTGACCAAGAAGCTTGAGGCCATGGAAAACAACACGGTCAATGCAATAGTATGTGTTTGTGAAACTTGCGGAAGTACGGATTATGCTCAAGATACTTGCCCCCTAGGGCCAATACAAGCACAGATAAACCAACTTGAGTAATGCGATACGATAGTCAGTTACAACCAAAAGTAAAACAATCCGTACTCCAACACATACAACCCTAGATGGAGGAACCATCCAAATTTTTCGTACTGAAATAATCAGGACCAAGGACCAGCAAAGCAAAGCTATCAACCTAGGCAACAGAGCTACTCATCTGGACAACAGACTTATCAACAACAGCAACCTTCACAACTGTCCAGAATAAAAAAGATGCTCAAAGAAGCTCTCTCAGAGCAAAAAGAGATGAAGAATGAGATCAAGCAATTAACCAAGATTGGAAAATTCCGAAAAACATCAGAAGATGCAAGACAACCAGATAGCCCAGTCCTTTTCAAGAGCACAGGGAATATTTCCAGGAAAGCCCGATATAAACCCGGTGGAACACTGTAACAACATCGAGCTGAGGAGCGGACGAACTTTGGGAGACCCCCAAATCACTACTCAGAAAGGACTTGACTCAGAGGAAGAGTCCTCTCCCCTAATGCCCAATCAGATCCAGAACAGGGATAGAGAGGAGATCACCAAGAATTGAAGGAATTCTTCAAATTTCCCCACAAAGTCTGACAATTCCTTTCCCTCAGAAACTGATAACATCCCAAAAGGATGAAGAGTTCAACCGATTCCTGAAGATTAAGGAAATTTGCGTAGAAGTACCACTGATAGATGCACTGCACCAAATGCCGAAGTTCGCCAAATTTTTAAAGGGTATTTTATCTAACAGGAGGCAGAAGGGCAACTTCGAGACCGTAGCATTAACGGGAAATTGCAGCGCTCTACTTATAGCAAATATTCCACCAAAACTTCAGGATCTAGGGAGCTTTTTCATACCTTATAAAATTGGTTCTGAACTCATACAGAAAGCTTTCTGCGTTAGTCTAATTTCGTACTCATTATGTAAGAAGCTAAGACTCCAGAACATTAAACTGACTACTATGGCATTGCAATTAGCTGACCATTCATGTAGATACCCAATGAGAATAGTGGAAGACCTGCCAGTAGAAGTAGGCGGATGCATCATTCCCACAGATTTCATTATCCTGGATATGGAGGAGGATCCCAAGATATCAATCATCCTTTGGAGAACATTCCTTGCCACCGCTGGAGCCCTCATTGATGTGAAAAGTCACAAGTTATCCTTGGAGATCGACAAAGAAAGGGTGGAATTTGATTTATCTGATTCTTCTAACTGTGACCCCTCTTCTCAGGGAAATTTTAGCAAGATGAACATACACAAAGCTGAGGAATGTAGTTTCCAAGAGAGGTCCCCTCCAGCGAGTAATAAGAAGTACATTTGTCCTGCACGAGCGAAACTAAAGGTGCAGACTGGAGCATTAACCCTAGGAGGAGAGTCGTGCTTCCATGGGTTTAGTCCACACTAACGACAACGACGACAAAAACTTGTTACGATTCCGTAAGTGCACAGATTCGTCGTCAGTAATATATAAGATTGTCGAACCACAGGGAGTATTGATTAAGCACTAGAGATGTCACAAAGTAAGTTATCTAGACGGTCGAAAGTTGACTGTGACGCTTATGAACTAGCAAGTGTGATTAAAGAGAGGGAAAGAAGGTTGAGACGAAGAGAGAGGAGAGAGAGAGAATTGATCTTGGAGGGAATGAGCTTTGGGGGATGGATTCTAAGATTTCGGTTTCATTATAATACTAGGAGATATTACGTAGATTGCTTAGTTTCTACCCTCTATGTCCATGCTCTTGCAGGAAGTTAAATTGGTCAATATCCCTAAGTATCAAATAGAGACGATTCTTGTGAAATCCTGTAACAGTTAACCCCTATCACGAGGGCGCCTCGGTAGATCACAGGAATACATGTCTAGTAGTAACAATAAGGATAAAGGTAAAGATTTGGTACAGTTTCCTACTTCCTTATGGAGGAATTGCCTCTCCTTTTAAGAGAATGTCTTAGACGTCCGTGAACGAGTTACCCTTGTCACTAGGGTCCCTCGGGTATACGATCTAGAGCACTCTTTCTACGAGAGCAACAATTCCTAAGGGATTATTTCTCCTTTTAAGGGAACGTCCTAGACGTCCGAAAAGGGTTACCCTTGTTATTAGGGCACCTTGGTCAATACGCTCTAGGGCATCCCCTTTGCATGATTAACAATCTTTCACATCAATCAACAAAGCATGCAAAGGAATATAAATAGGTCACACACACAATTCATCATGAACAAAGCATTAACAAGTCATTGAATAGAAATATGACGAATCTACAAAGTTCTACATCTCCATCGCATTGCAAATACTTCCTAATCCTAGAAGAGGATATCTACTCCATTGTGAGGGAAGAACAACCCCAAAACATAAACTAAAACATACTTACGACCTTTGATGTGAGAAGAAGGGGAAGAAAAGATGCTTGTCGAGGTTTTCGATGTCTTGGGGATGCCTACTTGCTCTGGAGATGGACGGAACGTCAAGGGATGGCGGTGGATGAAGCTCTAGGGTTTCCCCCGAAGGGGAAAACTCTTTCCCAAGGAGAGGGGCGAAGTCCAAAACCAAATATGATCCCAAGAATAGAGTTCTTGACTCTTATATAGGTTAGGGCACGGCCGTCGCACGGCCCGTGCCACGGTCGTGTGAGATCTGGACGGCCAACTGCCTCCTCCCTTCGGGTTGAGTGGCATGGTCATGGGATATCTGCACGACTGTGTCTTCCTTCTACACTGGTTACACCACATGACTGTGCAGGATTGACATGGTCGTGCCTTCTATTATCTCTGGTTGTGCTGCACGGCCGTGCCAATTGGCACGACCTGTGGATCTGGGGCACTGCTCTTGGGACACGACCGTGCATTGCTTGGTTGCGGTCGTTGGGGGGGGCATGGCCGTGCAGGTTTGCACGGCCATGCACGGATCCATTTCTGTTTGGTCGCACGGTCGTGCAAGAATTGCACGGCCGTGCACTGTTCTTCCTCTGTTTGGCCACACGATCGTGCGAGGTTGCACGACCATGTTCTCTGCCTCATTCCGGTGCATCGACAATCTCTGTTTTTGTTCCGAAAGTTGTCCCTGTCAACACAAAATCAAACAAAGAGCAGATCTCTGAACAAAAGAACATTTATGATGAGTATATGATAAAAGAGACGATCATGCAAAGAATATATACGTATAAATCAAGTGAATGTGTGTTAAAACATGCATAAACGATCATAATATTTACGCACATCAGACCGGAGTGTCACCACTGGTCTCAGACCAGAGTATCGCCACCGGTCTCAAACCGGAGTATCACCATTGGTCGTGAACCAGAGTATCACCATCGGTCTCGGACCGGAGTATCGCCACTGGTCTCAAACTAGAGTATCACCACCGATCTCAGACCGGAGTATCGCCACTTGTCTCGAACCAGAATATCACCACCGATCTCGGACCGAAGTATCGCCACTGGTCTTGGACCAGAGTATCGCCATTGATTTCGGATCGGAATATTGCCACTAGTCGCGAACCAGACTATCACCATCGATCTCGGACCGGAGTATCACCACTGGTCTTGGACCAGAGTATTGCCACCGGTCTTGAACCGGAGTATCACCATCGACCTTCCGGTCGACTTTCCAGACTCTCGCTCCAGTGCGAGTTATAAGTGAGCAAGACTCTCGGGACCAACGACCTCCCAATCAGCTTTTCAGACTTTCACCCCAGTGCGAGTTATAAGTGAGTAAGGCTCTCGCGACCAACGACCTCCCTGTCAACTTTCCAGACTCTCGGCCTAGTGCGAGTTATAAGCAAGCAAGGCTCGCGTGACCAACAACCTCTTGGTCGGCTTTTCAGACTCTCGCCCAGTGCGAGTTATAAGTGAGTAGGGCTCTCACGATGAACGACCTCCCTGTCGGCTTTCCAGACTCTCGCCCCAGTGCAAGTTATAAGCAAGCATGGCTCTCGCGACCAACAACCTCCCGGTCGGCTTTCCAGACTCTTGCCCGAGTGCGAGTTATAAGCGAGTAGGGCTCTCGCGACCAACGACCTCTTGGTTGGCTTTCCAGACTCTCGCCCCTGTGCAAGTTATAAGCGAGCAAGTCTCTCGCGACCAACAACCTCTCGGTCAACTTTACATATTCTTGCATTAGTGCGAGTTATAAGCGAGCAGGGCTATTGTAACCAACGACCTCCCGGTCGGCCTTCCAGACTCTCGCCCCAGTGCGAGTTATAAGCGAGCAAGGCTCTACAACCAACAACCTCCCGGCCGGCTTTCCAGACTCTTGCCCCAGCGAGTAATAAGCGAACAAGGCTCTCGCGACCAACGATCTCCCGGTTGGCTTTCTAGACTCTCGCCCCAGTACGAGTTATAAGTGAGCAGGGCTCTCGCGACCAATAACCTCCTGGTCGGCTTTCCAGACTCTCGCCCTAGTGCGAGTTATAAGTAAGCACGACTCTCACGACCAACAGCCTCCTGGTCGGCTTTCCAAACTCTCTCCCTAGTGCGAATTATAAGCGAGCATAGTTATAAGGGAGCATGACTCTCATGACCAATGACCTCTCAGTTGGGCACAACAACTAACCGGTTGGGTTTGCTCCTCTGCCCACCACCCACCATTCATGTCTCTCTCGCCGCTCTGCCCGACACTCACCATTTGTGTCTCACTCACCGCTCTACCTGACACTTGTCACTCAATTAGCACTCATCCCACTCTCCGCTAGGCTCACAGGCTTTGCGCCCACTCGGCTCCCCGACTTTGCCCCCTCTCACATTCGCCTTTGATCTCATGGGTTTCACGCCCACTCGGTGCCATGACGTTGTGCCTTCAATCTCTGAGGATCTGCTCCTAACTCAGCTCATAGAGCACACAAGCTTCGTGCCCACTCGACATTCTTTCGAGTGCCTAGTTGACATTCTCTTAGTCGACCAGTCGGAATTGCTCATCCGTCATCTTTCTACCCGCTTTGTGTTCTCTCAATTCCCCGGTAGGTATTTTTTGGTCGCCTGATCGCATTTTACGGTCACCCGGTCGACATTTTTCAATCGCCTGGTCGCAATTTATTGTCGCTCGATCGACATTTTCTCATTCGCACGCACGGAACCCCTCGCTCATTGTCTTTCCACCCACTCGGTGTTCTCCCGATTGCCTAGTCGACATTTTTCAGTCGCCTGGTCACATTTTACGATCACCCGATCGACATTTTTCAATTGCTTGGTTGCGGTTTACTTTCGCTTGGTTGACATTTTCTCAGTCGCACGCTCAAAACCCCTCACCCGTCATCTTTTCCACCCACTCGGTGTTCTCCTGATTGCCTGATTAGCATTTTCTCGGTCGCACGCTCGACATCGCTTGCCCATTATCTTTTCACCTGCTTGACATTCTCCCAAGTTCTTTGTTGGCATTTCTTTGATCTCTCACTCGTCATTCGATCAATCGTCTGCTTGTCAAATGCTCGACATTATTTTTCACTGCTCGGTCAGCACTTATTTTTCTCGTTACTCTGCCAGGCGCTCGCTGTTTGTCGCTATTCATTTAATGTTATAAGACAAGCCTAGCGATCTGACTCTGCATTCAGGAGCGATTCCGCTTTATGTTAGGTTTGGTCTAGTTTGTCGGACTTGCGACTCTTTCGATTAGACCTGAAGGGGAGGCTTGTGATGTAGTAAGTAGAGAGGGGAGGGACATTTTTGTCATTTTACGGTAGCACCCCTTTTTAGGGCACTATTCACCCGTAAGAAAGGGGGGAGGGCGGTTCTCTTGCTGAAGGGCCTATGTTTTTGGGTTGCTGCCATCTCTTCCCCGCTCCATGCCATCGCGACCAGATGACGCCGCCCCGACGTCACCTTCTTCCTCGTCGTCGGCGAGCCACCACTCCCCTCCTCTGCTTTCCCTCTTCTCTCGCTGGCAGAGATCTCCAGCCACCACCTCCTCTCTTCTTCACGCCACCGCAACCAAGGAGACGACTGCCTTCGGGCAGCCTTCTTCCTCCCCACGTCAATGATGCCAGATTTGTTAGTATTAGCCCTAGTACCAATTATGAGATGATTGTAAAGAGCACATTATTGTATCATATTTCATTATAAATAAAAAGGTAAAGTTGGTTATTATATTTATTTCAGTTCAGTATCGATTGAATAAATATAATAATGTCCTTGGGTAGTAGGTTCTTATCTATAGTATATCAATTAGTTGAATTGATAGTGAGATATTGTAGAGAACACTACTCTTAATTATTCCTAGTCGAGCATTAATATATAAGGACAATATTAATGCGTTGAGATTAGCATGTAGGTCAATGGATGACTTGATCTCACAAGTCATGGATATGAGATATCAGGTTGACACATAAGTATATATTAGAGAATATATACTGAATGACCCACCATGAGAATGTTTTAAGGATCGTTATATGAGTGTCATAAACATTCTCATGTGACTATTGGTATGAATAGTCCTTAGACCTGAAGTCACTACAGTTCCCTACATAAGGAGTTGTGTACTTTGGTATCGGCAAACGTCACCTGTAATAAGGTGGACAATAAAGTCAATCACTGGGTATGCAATGAATTATGCGGAGGAATGTGAGTGATTTAGATGAGATCTATCCCTTCCATATGACGGAAGCGATATCTGTGGGCTCCTTGATTAGTAGGACACAAGAAAGCATGGTCATGCGCAAATGAGTCAATATGAGATATTGAGCTTATTTGATTGAGTGTGTCTACTTAGAGATCAAGAAACACAAAGGTTGATAAGAGGATGACACGGTCTATGCCTCATTGATCAACCTAGATATCAAGGATAGAGGGACAAAGTCATTCAAGATAATAGCCACGGTCAGGTTAGGTCAGATCTTGACCTTCTCGTCACTTGGGTAGCAATGATGTCTTGCTAGATGCCACTCATTGCTTATGTATCTAAATGTTGATTTGGGTACATTGCCAATGTTACGAGAATCTATTGGGTCACATACAAAGAACAAGTAGATTTGGAGATGAGTTCATATGATGAATCATTGGATTAGGTCTAATTCGAATTGGACTTATTGAGTTGGACTCAAGTGGATCTAATTGTTGGATTAAGTCCAATTCAAACTAGACTCAAGGAGTTAATTCGAATTAATGAAATAGTGATTCATTGAATTTGAGTTGCATGAGATCAATTGAGTAAAACTCGATTGAATTAGACTTGAGTTAGACTCGAGTGAATTAGACTTGAGTTAGACTCAAATGAGAAGACTTGAGTTAGACTCAAGTGAGGAGACTTGAGTTAGACTCAAGTGAAGATTAATAGAAATAATCATTGAATTTTAAAATTCAATGATTATTTATCCCATTCAATTTTTGAAATTAAAATGAGGAGTTAGACCCATTCAAAATGAAGAGTTACAAGTTTGGTCCTTAATGGAGTGTAAATGGTCATTAAGGCCATTAATGCTAATTAAGTGTTTCATTGGATTAAAATACTTAAGCTTTTTGCACTTCATTTTTGGACTTAATCTTCATTCTTTTTGCTCCTCTTCTCCTTGGCTGAAATCCACCTTCAAGGTTGCTAGCACAACCTTTCTCCTTTTGTGAGTTTGTGAGACAAACGAACACTTGTTCGTGTGGATACCGTAGAGGCGCGAACGCGAGATCATGCTGTGATCCGAGCTGTCGGGAGTCCGTGAGCATACTTCATTATGTTTTAGATCTAACTTAGTATAAAGTTTTGTTTCCCTTCGCATGGATCTTCTGGGGTAATAGGTTTTTCCGCTGTGCGTTTGCGTGTTTAGCAACCTATTACCTTACAAGATTCGCGTCTCCATCGCCGCCAAGCACTCACAACCGTCTCCCCCTCTCCGTGCCGACGACACTGACGCTGCCCTCTCCACTTCCTCTCTCCTCGTAGATCTAGTCGTTGAAGTCGTCGAAGCCGTTGTCGGTGTTATAGCTCGCTGCCACGCCCCTTTCTCCCTCGTAACCCCAGCCACTAGAGCAGTCACCATCGCCACAACTGCTTCTAGCGACCGCCACCACCCTCCGGGATGCCAGTAGCCAAGCTCCGCCTCCATCTCCCTCTTTGCCAGCATCCACAACTGTTGGTAGTTTTGAGAGCATGAAACAACAATTAAATAAAGATAAAACAATGTGGTAATTATAATCACTTACAGTGATCTCCCGAAGTCGCAACTGAAGACCCGCCAGAGACGTCGCTGCTTCTGTCGCCGAGAAGATCACCACACGAAACCTTCTCGAACTCTTCCACGAACCAAATCCCAGCCTCTGGGTGTTCCCTCTGCTCGCTGATCTCCTCGCAAAGCTCTCTGATCACCTCCACAGCGCTTGCTCGCTCTTCACCCCCGATTAGCTCCACACCCTTGTCACGATTGCTCTTGGATGCCATCTTATATAGCTAGCAAAACATCGGTTACCAACCGATGCTTTGATGGCTAGCTTTCAATGGAGGAAGATAAAGGATCGGCACCCCTTCATCTTCCCGACGTTGCAACTGATGCAACGTCTAACATCTCCCACTCGTCCAAGTCAATCCATATGGTCACATAGACCATGTCAGTCACATAGACTACAAGGTGATCATGTCACGAAGACTAGAGTGAAATTAGTCACAAAGACTAAATAAGTCACATAGACTTTATGAGGATCAAGTCACGAAGACTAGAGTAAAATTTAGTCACAAAGACCAAATAAGTCACGAAGACTTTATGAGGATCAAGTCACGAAGACCGGAGCAAAATTTAGTCACAAAGACCAAATAAGTCACGTAGACTTTATGAGGATCTAGTCACGAAGACCATAGCAGAATTTGGTCACAAAGACCAAATAAGAACATCCATTCCATACATTAGGGAAAATGGTTCGTGCGACAGCAAGCACAGTGAGCATTCAATTGCTAAGAAGATTGTCACACCTTACTTAGCTGCTCCATAGAACAAATCAGAGATATAAATGTCCATAGAATGAATCAAAGACATAAATGTCTTGCTTTTACCCCAGATTAAATTATTTACATCATTATGAACATCTCTAATCCCTCATATTGACCATATGTCAAGAGCATATTCAACATCTCCAATCAAACAAATTATTCATAATTATATTTTATGTACTGAACTAAAAATGTAACCGGTACCAGTGAATAAATGTCACAAATATAAATCAATCTTAACCTTCCTTTTTAGCTAGAATCCATTCATTCTAATCAGTCACTTTCCTAGTTATGCTCCATAGACCGAATTATCCATAGCCAATAGGAAGCATGCTAAAGTAGCAGACACTGATCAAAACTTCAAGTAGACAGCTAAATAGTCACTTAGGGTAAAATCGAGATTAACTTATAATCTCTAGGGTCTCACATAGTAGAGAAGCAGGGATCCATTCTCCTACTACCCTTCTTGTCGCCATAGCACATATGGTATGAATCACATGCTACAATGTTATTCTCTTTTTCAAAAAAAAAGAGCGCATGTTTTTCCCAAAATTTAACATCGTACAGATTTCGATCTAGACATTCCCAATGTCTAATCCTGAATTCAACATATGAATTTTAATTTGGCCTCAAGCAGATTCAGTAAATGGTGGGTGCATTTACTTCAATCATTACACAAATGATCTCATCTTGACACAAATATCAAGGCGACCTTAACTTATGGGTATATCTCTATTCACAGCTATATAAGCTGTCCCATAAGCAACGGTCTTACCCCTATTTGTACTTAACAAATAGAGATGATTGTCCATGTGAGTGGACCAATCTCAATCTGCCAACATGCTTATCGAGACTTTTATTCGAATGTAACCAAGACATATACATTGAATAGATCATGACATTTTTCATTTATCAAAATGTCTTTACAATTATTACATTCTTCGAAACCCCAAAGACTTCACATACCCATAAAATGACTCTTTAGTCAATGGCTTAGTAAAAGGATCAGCAAGCATATTCCATGTAGGGATGTACTCAAGAATAATCTTTTACTTGTCAACAATATCTCTTACAAAATTATACTTAATTTCTATATGCTTGCCTTTACTATGGTATTTGGGATCCTTGGAAAAAGTTATCGCAACTTGATTGTCACAATACACAGTAACAGGACTCCCACTATCCTCAGCAATCCTCAGATGCTTCAGGAACCTTCTTAGCGAGACAGCCTCTTGCACAGCCGCTGCACAAGCCACGTACTCAGCTTCCATTGTCGACAAGGCTACACAAGCCTGCTTCTTGCTGTTCCATGAGATGGCGCCATCATTCAGCAAGAAGACATAGCCAGATGTGGATTTTTTGTCATCAAGGTCCCCTGCCCAATCTTCATCTGTGTAGCCACTTAGGCTCATTTCTGATCCTTGGAAACAGAGGCAATAATCAGCTGTTCCTTTAAGATATCTGAATATCCTCTTCACAACTTTCCAGTGTCTTGATCCTGGGTTTGACTGGAAACGACTAACTAAGCCAACAGCATAGCTTATATCGGGACGAGTACACAACATAGTGTACATCAAACTACCAATAGCACTGGCATATGGTTTCTTCTTCATTTCGGCTATTTCCTCAGAAGTTTTGGGATACATACTTTTGCTCAAGACAGTACCTTTCGCAATAGGCGTCTGTTCAATGTTGCAATCTGACATATTGAAGTGTTGTAGCATCTTAGTGATATAAGCTTCTAGGGACAAACCCAAAAGCCTTTTTGATCGGTCTCTAACGATCTTCACTCCTAAGATGTACTCTGCTTCTCCCATATCTATTATGTCAAATTGTGATGAAAGCCAACTTTTGACTTTTATCACACACTTTATGTCGCTTCCAGCTATTAGCATATCATCAACATATAATGATAAAATAACAAGCTTTCCTTTTTCCTTTCTTAGGTCAACACAATGATCCTCATTGATCATTTCGAAACCATAAGATAATATTACTTCATTAAATCTTATGTTCCATTGTCTTGACGCTTGCTTTAGCCCATATATAGACTTCCAAAGTCTACATACTTTTTTCTTTTGGCCTTCAGCAACATAACCTTCTGGTTGTACCATATAGATTTCTTCGTCAAGATTACCATTAAGGAAAGCCGTTTTTACATCCATCTGATGTAATTCCATGTCATATTGTGTTACTATAGCTAGAATGACACGTATTGACACAAACTTTACAACTGGGGAGAATGTCTCTTCAAAGTCAATACCCTCCATTTGGGTATATCCTTTTGCAACTAATCGAGCTTTGTATCGATTAATCGATCCATCTGCTTTCATCTTTATTTTGAGAATCTACTTATTCCCAATAGCCCTTCGGCCTGGAGGAAGATCGACTAAATCCCAAACTTGATTCTTTCTCATTGACTCCATTTCTTCATACATTGCAACTTTCCATTCTTTTTTAACTGAGCTTCTCAAAACTTCCTCAACTGTTCAAGGTTCCTCATCATCAACTGGGAGAACCATCAATGCCTCATTCTCAATATCAAACCTTCTCTGAGGAATAATCTGACGACTACTTCTTCGAAGGTTAGACTGTTGAGAAACTGACTCATTCAGTGGCAAATTACTCCCACTCGGTTGACTAGATTCAGGCATCTCCTGATCTGTTGATAAAGGAACATTATCCTCCTCCTCTATCTCATATAGAGGAATTGTTTTATCAACTTCACCTCATGTTGGGAACTCAGTTTCAAGAAAAGTAGCATCTCTTGACTCTATTTCAGAGATGGTTTCATCTTATCGCTCACCAATAAAAACATTATTGGTGCAGTTAGCACTAACGGTCTAACTCAGGTATTGATGAATGACAAATCATGTTAAGTTAGGTTTGTCGTTGTCTAACACTCTGATCGAGTGTGCAGGCGAAGTCCAGACAGGTCGACGGGTTGACCGGATGTCTGGCACAAAGCCCAGCTAGGTCAACGAGCCGACCAGATAGCTGGCGAGAAGTCCAAGCGAGTCGACGAGCTGACCGGACACTTGGCACGAAGTCCAACTAGGTCGACGGGTTGACCGGATAGCTGGAGAGAAGTCCAGACGGGTTGAAGGGCTGACTGGGCGTCTGGCAGGTGAGAAAAGGTAAGTCACTGGAAGGGAGTGACTGTGAGGACGCATTCCCGGGAAGGGAACTTAGGCGTCGATCCGACTTAGAACCATTTCGGAACTCTAAGTCGAGATCTTGACTAGATTCAGGTCTCGGAAAGACAGAATCTAAGTCATACTCCTTATGTCAAATTATAAACTGTGCTAACACTTTGTTTTGCAGGATATACATTGCCTCAAACTAACCTTATCTTGCAGGAAAAGGAGCTTCCGGAGAAAGGGGGTCCGGGCGCCCGGAGGCAAGTTTTATCCAAGATGCGGCGTCGACATGTGGAGCTTGCTGGTTGGGACTGCTACGTCACACCAGGGTGCCCGGAAGGGATCCAGGCGCCCCGAGCATCCTATAAAAGGAGGGTCAAAGGCGGAGCTCAAAACACAACTCAGAATTGACGATCTTCTCTCCTGTGCTCCTGCGACGTTGTGACGCTACTCCGACAAAGCTCTGTTCCTTTCTATTGTTTTATATTTGTCGATATTTTCTTTCTATCAATTTCTGTACTTTAATCTTGTAATTTTATTTTTGAATTGATAGTGATTGCTCATCGAAAGCACCCTCGTATGTGGGCCTTGGAGTAGGAGTCGCCAAAGGCTCCGAACCAAGTAAATTCTTTTGTTCTCTTTGGCTTATTCTTTCTTTTCCGCTATGCCTACTCTCCTTCGAACGTTTTTCGATATTCACCCCCCCTCTATCGATTCATTCACGATCCAACAAGTGGTATCAGAGCAGGTACCACTCTGATTTGGTGCAACCGCCAATCAGACAAAGGGGGGTCTTTTTAAAGAAAAATTAGATATCGTTCGTTCTTAAAATAAAACCTTACGCCTTTCGTTTTTTCCTCCAAAACTGGTTTTGAAAAATACATCATCATCTTTTCACCATTGCTTAGTATTGACAAAATATTACATTTTCAAAAATTTGAAATAATATATTTTATTAATATTTTATTATTAATTTTTGAAATTAGTGAAATACTATTTTTTTCATCACTGCTAATCCAAGACAAAGTCTTGGGATCTTTCTGTGTGTTTCTTTGTGTGCAAGAACAATGTCTCTTCAAGAAGGATGGAACCCCTTCGAACCACTGCCATATGATCAAGAAGATTTTAACTACTGGGGGCGAAGAATGGAATGTTTCTTAGGAAGCTTAGATTTCGATAATGTACTAATATTGAGGAAACCTTCTCAAGACTCGGAACTAAACGAAAATGTAAGTAAACTTATTTGTAGTATTTTACCTAACAATATTTTATGCAGACTAGGAAAGTACAAGACTGCATATGAGCTTTGGGCCCAGTTAATCAAAATTCACGAGGAGCCGTTGGAGTTAGAGGATCAAGTTGAAATCGAATCCAAACTTGAGTTAGATCCAACAGAAAAGCCTACTGAATTAGGGGTTACACTCAAGGTTAGTAATATTTATCAAAATACCCCTGCTAATAGTAGTTTAAATAATCAGCATGATGATTCATATAAGTATGAAATTATTCCAAGTATAGTGCATGATAATCTAGATATAAATGATTTAAATTCAAAATCACAAGTCGATCAAGACTCTGATCAAGTCAATCAAGACTCTGATCAATTTGGCATCAACCTTGACTTGGTCAAACAGAACAATGACCAAATCAATTTAAATAATTTAATTAATTCAAAAAATTTAAAATTCAGTGAGCATTTAGACATAAATAAGTCAAACATTAAAATAAATTTGAATTTAGAAGTTAAAAATGAGAAAATGGATAAAATCAATAATTACCTTAATAAAGTATTTAATAATCAAGATAAAATCAGTCTAGAAAATGCTATCCAAAACCAAGATAATATAATTAACAAAAAATTAATAATTAATAAAAGGCTAAAAGATAAAACTTTAAAGAAATATAATTCAAACAATTTAATTAATTCAAATTTAAAAATTAATAAAAACTTAAACTTTAAAAATAAGCTATTAAAGAAAGATAGTTCCATTAACCTAATAAAATTGAAATGGAAAGAAAATTTAAATATTAAATATACTCTTTTAAAGAAAGATAATTTAACCAATTTAATTAATTCAAAATTAAAAACTTAAATTTAAATTGCAAATTAAACATTAAAACTTAACTAAAATCAACTCTAATTATACAAAAATCTTAAAATAAAAAGTCAATAATTCAGGAGGAGGCTCCAGAATAGCTGGCACCTTCCAAACCAACCTACCCGGTAGGGTAACAAGGACTAATTAGAAAGGGACCAAGTTTAACTTGACCCACGGTACTGGTGAAGTTTTGGATGATAGTACGTTAGATAAGCTTAGTCTATGTATATCTAGGAAGATATGGCTTCGACCTGGTGCATTTGCCTAAGTGGAACTAGCCGAAGCTACCCCTTACGGATCCTAACTAGTTAGACCAAGGTTCTGTATTAAGTTCAGTGGATAGGACTATTTGGAAAACCTCGAAGGCATGGTTACTCTAATAATGTCCAGGTGACTCACCATAACCCAGAAGTTTATCCAAAGAATGTCTATTTGTTGAGCCCAAAGCTAAACATGAATCTAATACAAAGTTAAACCAAACCCTATAATTGAATCAAATTCATCTCACAAAAATATAGGATTCCCTGATAGCAAATTTAAATTTTCAATTAAAATTTAAGATTAAACTTAAAACTAAAATTAAAATTAAATCTCGAAATTTAAAATTTATTTTAATCTTAAAAATTTATATTAAAATTAACATTAAAATTTTATTTTAAAAACTTTAAAAATCATCTAAAAAAGTCTTTTAAAAATTATTTTAACTTAAAAATTATTTTAACTTAAAAAATTATTTTAACCAAAAAATTATTTTAACCTAAAAATTATTGTAACTTTATAAAAAAAATCTTTTTCAAAAAATCTTTTTAACTTAAAAACTTCCTCAAAAAAAAATCCTTATAAAATTTTTTTTAAAAAAAAAAAAATTAAAAATCGTTTAAAAAAATTATTTTAAAAAAAATTTTAAAACTATTTTAAAAACTCTTTTAAAAATCATTTTAAAATTTCATTCAAAAATTATTTTAAAAATTATATTAAAAACTCTTTTAAAAAATCATTTTAAAAATTCTTTTAAAAATTCTTTTAAAAATTATTTTAAAAACTTTTAAAACTCATTTTAAAAACTCTTTTAAAAATTATTTAAAATTCTTTTAAAAAATTATTTAAAAATTGTTTTAAAAATTATTTAAAAACTCTTTTAAAAATCATTTTAAATATTCTTTCAAAAATCCTTTTAAAAATGATTTTTAAAATCCTTTTAAAAATGATTTTTAAAATACTTTTAAAAATGATTTTAAAAATCCTTTTAAAAATTATTTAAAAAAATCCTTTTAAAAATTATTAAAAAAAATCCTTTTTTAAAATTCTTTTAAAAATTATTTTTAAAATCCTTTTAAAAATTATTTTTAAAATTCTTTTAAAAACTATTTTAAAAATCCTTTTTAAAAAATCTATTTTAAAAATCCTTTTAATAAAATATATTTTAAAAATCCTTTTGAAAAACTATTTTAAAAATCCTTTTAAAAATTATTTTAAAAATCCTTTTAAAAAAACTATTTTAAAAATCCTTTTAAAAACTATTTTAAAAATACTTTTAAAAATTATTTTAAAAATCCTTTTAAAAATTCCTTTAAAAATCCTTTTTTTAAAAAAAAAATCTATTCTAAAAATCATTTTAAAACCTAGTTTAAAGATTATGTAAAAAAGAACTTTAAATCATTTTGAAAAATCCTTTTAAATATTATTTTTCACTTTAATAAAATTTGGTTAACTTAAAAAAAAATAATAAAAAATTATTTTTAGAGATTATTTTCACTTTAAAAATTATTATTTAGACATTAAACTTATTTTTAATCTTGAACATTATTTTAACCTTAAAATTATTTTTAAACTTAATTTATCTTAACTGAAAAATAAAACTTAATATTGAAATTACAATTAAAATTAAGAAATTTTAACTTAAACTTAAAATTAAACTTAAACTTAAATTAATCACTAATATTAATTTAAATCTAAAATCAAAACTGAATCAAACGTATGTTAATTACCATGAAACATATTATAAAAGTCATTTTAAATTCCTTTTAAACACTGTTTTAGAAATCCTGTTAGAAATCTCTTTTAAATAAATAAATAAAATTAATAATAATAATTTAAAAAATCTTTTAACTTCATTTAAAACTTAGACACCTATCTTAAAAACTTAAATTCTATTAACTTAAACTTTAAACCTAATTATGTATAACTTAATTGTTTAAGTCTAACTTTAGTTGATAACTAAAATTGACTTGAATTAAACCTTACTTAACTGTATTTAATAACTTTAACTTCATGCTAACTTCAAATTAAATTAATCCTACTTAAAAGGAAGTAAATTATTGATAATGATTAACTGTTATTGAATTAATAAAATCTTATCTTATTTAACCTTAAACTAAAGTTAAACACCTGAATATAAAATTAATTATTGATTAATCAAACTCAAATAAACAATTATATCAAAGGTACAGAGATAATTATGTGTTACTAAATCCCCTAGAACACTTAGGTAGAAAAATGTGTTAGGGCTTTACAATTTAACACACCTAAACCTTAGCACTATATTAAGGGGGATAATAAAATAAGGAAGATTAATAAATTAAGGGAGAGTGATAAATTAAAGGAGTATCAAATTCAGAGGGAGACTTATTTTTTAATCTCCTTAAGTGTTATTTTTTTCTCTTTAAAATCTCTTTAGAAAATTCTACCTCAATTTATTAAAAAAAAATACTTTGAAAATCTTATATTAAATATTCTTAGCAAATATTTTTCAAAAGCTTTATTTTAAATGTCAGGTTTAGGGAGAGGATTAAATCAACTTATTTTCATACTTAGTACCAAAATTATTTTCTCCGCTTTAAAAGTAATGACTCCTCTTAAAAACTTTTTTAAATCTGATCCTTGGAAATCTAATAAAATCTATTCTTTAAAACTAGCTTTTATAAAACTAAGCTTTTAAATTTGATTTTATAAACTAAGGTTGTGAAAATAGAATCTTTTGCAAACTTAGATTTGAAAAATAAATTTTAATTAGTTTTAAAAACTAGATCTTTCAAACTTAGCTTTGAAATTTTGGTTTTGAAAACTTATATTTGAAAAGTGTTTCAAAGTTGAAACTTATTTTGAAAATGTAAAACTTGATCTTGAAATTTGGAACTTATACACTTATGTTTGAAAACTAGACTGTCTAAACTTAGCTTTCCTAAACTTATACGTGAAAATTAGCTACTTTTCAAAACTTAGCTATTTTCTAAAAACTAAAAGCTAATGCTTTAAACAAGTTTTCAAAAGTTTAAACTCCCCCAAGTCAACTTGACCTTATTTCGTGCAATGTTTACATTGGCTGGATTCTTTTATGTGCATTTGTTTCTATGTTCATGTTTGATGAATGCTAAAGGAGGAGGGTTAGGTGGTTAAGTTAGCTAAAACAAATTGAAAATAAAATCTAACTTAAACCCTATAAATGCTTGTTTTACTTGTATATTTTCACTAACTTAACCAGGTTGTCATTCCATCAAAAAGGAGGAGATTGTTGGTGCGGTTAGCACTAACGGTCTAACTCAGGTTTTGATGAATGACAAATCAGGTTAAGTTAGGTTTGTCGTTGTCTAACACTTTGATCGAGTGTATAGGCGAAGTCCAGACAGGTCGACGGGCTGACCAGATGTCTAGCACGAAGCCCAGCTAGGTCAACAGGCCGACCGGATAGCTGGTGAGAATTCCAAGCGGGTCGACAGGCTGACCGGACGCTTGGCACGAAGTCCAGCTAGGTCGACGGGTTGACCGGATAGCTGGCGAGAAGTCCAGACGAGTCGAAGGGCTGACCGGACAACTGGCAGGTGAGAAAAGGTAAGTCATTGGAAGGGAGTGACTGTGAGGACGCATTCCCGGGAAGGGAACTTAAGCGTCGTTCCGACTTAGAACCATTTCGGAACTCTAAGTCGAGATCTTGACTATATTCCGGTCTCGGAGAGACAGAATCTAAGTCATACTCCTTATGTCAAATTATAAACTGTGCTAACACTTTGTTTTGCAGGATATACATTGCCTCGGACTAACCTTGTCTTGCAGGAAAAGGAGCTTCCGGAGAAAGGGGGTCCGGGCGCCCGGAGGGGATCCGAACGCCCGGAGGTCCGGGCGCCCGGAAGGGATCCGAGCTCCCAGAGACAAGTTTTATCCAAGACGCGGCGTCGACACATGGAGCTCGCTGGTTGGGACTGCTACGTCACACCAGGGTGCCCGGAAGGGATCCAGGCACCCCGAGCATCCTATAAAAGGAGGGTCAAAGGCGGAGCTCAAAACATAACTCAGAATTGACGATCTGCTCTCCTGTGCTCCTACGACGTTGCGACGCTACTCCGACAATGCTTGTTCCTTTCTATTGTTTTATATTTGTCGGTATTTTCTTTCTATCAATTCCTGTACTTCAATCTTGTAATTCTATTTTTGAATTGATAGTGATTGCCCATCGAAAGCACCCTCGTGTGCGGGCCTTAGAGTAAGAGTCGTCAAAGGCTCCGAACCAAGTAAATCCTTATGTTCTCTTTGGCTTATTCTTTCTTTTTCGCTATGCCTACTCGCCTTCGAACGTTTTTCGATATTCATCCCCCCTCTATCGATTCATTCACGATCCAACAAACATAACCCTAAGAAGTCTCAGAGTACCTTATAAAGATACACTTCTTACCTCTGGGTCATAATTTTTCATATTCGTGAGTCTTATCATGAACGTAGGCAGCTGACCCCTGTTGGTGCAACCTTAGGTCAAGGTTGACCTGACTCGAGTTGACCTGACTTGAGTTGTGTTTTGATGTTTGACGATGTTTGACGAGAAGAGAGTTGTATTCTTGATGTTTGATAAGAATAGGTGTTTGGGAGATTGTAGGTGCAACCTTAGGTCAAGGTTGACCTGGTTGACCTGATTCGGGAAAAGTCCAAGCAGGTAGCTTGGCACGCGGAAAGTCCAAGTATGGAGACTTGGCACGGGGAAAGTCCAAACAGGGAGTTTGGCACGGGGAAAAGTCCTGGTGAGTTAAGCCAGACAGTCGGAGAAGTCCTGGTGAGTGAAGCCAGGCAGATTGGAAATCCTGGTGAGTGAAGCCAGGTGAAAACCCTAGTGAGTGAAGCTAGGTGAAAGTCCTGGTGAGTTAAGCCGGGCAAGGGAAAATCCAGATGGATCAAGGGTGATCGGACATCTGGTGTTGGGAAGTCCAAGTAGATCAAGGGAGTGATCGGATACTTGGCACGAAGAGGAAAGTCCAAGTGGGTCAAAGGGATTGACCGGACACTTGGTGGGGAGTCTTAGCAGGTCAAGGGAGTGACCGGATGCTAAGCATGATGTACCAATAGGTCAAGGTTGACCGGATATTGGTTTGGAAGGTTTGGGACTTGGTTTGGGCAAAAACCAAGCTCTGGATCGGTCTGCAGACCGATCCAGTGATACGTTTGTGTATCTGATCGGTCTGGTGACCGATCAGATAACAAACAGAAGGCGATCATGGTTCTGTGGGCTTACTGATCGGTCTGGGGACCGATCAGGGACGCTACCACCTGAGGTGGGATCGGTCCGGGGACCGATCAGATTCCACACAGAGAGTTGGACAACTCTCTGTGAAGCCTTCTGATCGGTCTGGGGACCGATCAGCACAGGGCCTGATCGGTCCCCACGACCGATCAGCACAGGGCCTGATCGGTCCCCACGACCGATCAGACAAGCCCCAGACCGATCAGGGTGAAGCCTGATCGGTCTGGATCTAGCCGTTGTGAGTGACAACGGCTAGGTTCTGCGTCTTCTTTCTTCGTTGCAGGTTCTTCGCAGGTATAAATCTAGGTGAAGGGCTGTTGCTGAGTGCTGCTTTTTTTTTTCTTAGAACTTCTGTTCTGGTGCTCTAGAGCTTCTGCTCTTACCTGCTATCAGAGCTTTACTGAGCTCCTCGCTGCTGAAGCTTCGCGTGAGCTTCTCGACTGGATTCTCGTCAGCTGCTGCTGGTGTGAGGTTGCTGCTTCTTCACTCCAGTTAACAAGAAAGGCAAGCAAGTGTTTCATATTGTCTTTTGCTTTCTTGTATCTGTTGTACTCCTTTCTTGTTGTTACAAGTATTGTGGCGAGGTTTCTCCACCCACAAGGAGCATTTATTAGCCGGTTCTCTGGGGACTCATCCACCGACGGATTGATAGGCTTCGTCCACCTTACGGACACGCCGAGGAGTAGGAGTTTATCTCCGAACCTCGTTACATCGGTTTGTTTGAGGTTTGTCTTCTTTCCCTTTCGTTTCTGTGTTTATTTTCCGCTGTGCTAACACGTTTTGTAGAAAGAAACGACGATTTGGGGTCGGCTATTCACACCCCCCTCTCTAGCCTCCGTACGAAGGATCCTAACAAGTGGTATCAGAGCAAGGTTGCTCTTCATCGGATTAACACCCGGGGGAGAACAAGATAGAGAATGGATCGACTCGGAGAAGACATCACGTTTCCACCATTCTACGAGTGCTGCGCTTCGCGTATTGGAAGGTAAGAATGAGGTATTTTCTTATGACTAACATTGAAAATTGGAGTTGTGTTCAATTAGGTTTCAAGTCTCCGATGGACAAGAAAGGAGAAACCCTAGAGAAGAAGGAGTGGACCAAGGAGCAAATCCACCAATCAACCATCAATGATGAGGTAACGAAAATCATTGAATTTTCTTTACCTAATGACATTTTGCGTAGAATAGGTGGTTACAACAACGCCAAGGAGTTGTGGAACAATTTGGCCAAGCTCCATGAAGAAAGTTCCATTTCAAGTCATGAAGAGGAGTCAAGTGAGCTAAGTAGCTCACACCATGGGGATGTGGATTTAGAAGTTGAGGGCCACTCAACATCTAAAGAAGAAGAGGAGGAGATTTCTTCTTCAAGTTCGGAGCAAGAAGAAGAAGTTTCTACCTTCGGAAGGGATGAAGGAGAGAGCGTTCATCTATCCTCAAACCTAGGTAACTCAAGCCATTTAATTTCTAGCAAATTACACATAATGTGCTTTGAGTGTAGGGAGTATGGACATTACAAGAGTAAGTGTCCAAGGAGGATTAGGAAGACTCCACCGGCACCAAAAGTCAAGGAAGCCGGAGTCCCGATACGCAAAGGCAAGGAGCACGTGGTGTGCTTTCAATGTAAGCGAAGGGGACATTATCGGAGCCAATGTCCAAGGGGGAGGCAACCTCACAAGGACAAAAGATCGAGCACATGTATAGGGGGAGCTAGGGCAAACCCTAAGGTAATCTCTAAGGCACATTCTTGCAATTCTAGTAGGATGCATGCTAGTAGCCTTATTGCTATTGTCAAGAATGATAAGCATGTTAATTCTATGAACCAATATATGTGCTTAGGTGCCAAAGATGTTAGTCTAGATAAGGATAACACTAAGAAAGCCAACCCTAGGATTAACTCATCTAAGGTTAAGGGAAACCTAGATAGAAATCCCAAATCATCTAGACATATGCCTAGGAATACCTCAAAGAAAAATGAAAAATTAAAAATTGAGGTATTAGAGAAGGAGAATCAAGTCTTGAGGTCAAGACTTGATACTTTGGAAAAGGCTCTTAAGAACTTGGAGAAGTCATCTCTAGGGTTTAAGGGTCAAAAACCAATGTCCAAGGACAAGAAAGGTTTGGGTCACAAACCTAAGTCCCAAGTGGTCAAGCCCACTTATCACAATGTTCCATTCGATTATGGAACAAAATCTAGGGCTAGGAAGACCATCACCAAGGTCACAAGGGGAGTCACCCCTAGAGTTGATCTTGATGAGTCCCAAATGACCAAGGCTTTAAAGCCTAAGAGGGTCATTAGGAGGATTGCTAGGGAAGTCATCCCTAGTGAATATTTAGTGAACCCAATGAGCTCCAATAGGTATTGGGTTCCTAGGAGCGTGATTTCATCACACTAGATGAGTTAGGGTGTGCCAACCTTACTTGAATAGGTAGTTAACCTAATCATGGCAAAAGGTGGCACTTTAGGATTTTTCAAGGTATAATCAAGCCTTGAAAATGAAATTAAGAATTATTCCTAAGGTGATTAGGATGTGCCAATCTCATTTGAGGAGTTTTCTAGGATCAATCTAATTGGCACATTGTGATCTAAAATTCTTTAGTATATGATTTTAGGTCTATTACACTTAGGAATATAGAACCTATGGCAAAATGATCAAAATTATCAAAAATGGCAACTAAGGCTAGAATTAGGTATTTTCTATACCTTTATGTGCTATTTGCCATATATTGTTTGCCATATGCCATGTCATGACATCATATTTAGTTTATGATCATTTAAAATGTCATGATAATGCTTAGGTTATCTATATGTCATGCTTTATTTAAGTTTCATATTTTATGCCATGACATCATGATATTGGCACATGTTTTCATTTATGATATCTTTTTATGCCATGTCATCATTTCTTGCATTTATAATCAATGAAATTGATCTAAGGATAAACAACACAATTTGATACGGAGATCAAGTTGTTGTTTTAGAAAATGCATGAAAACTTAGCCTAAGATAACCTAAACCCATATCTCACATCAAAATTGACTTGGATGTGTTTTATACACCTTAGATGTGTGTGAGATATTAGGATCATGAGTTAGGATCAAGGTGCATAGTTCTTGTACCTAGATGAGCCTAATTCGAAATTGGGGATCATAGGGAAAGCTTATGTACAAGTCATGTACATATAGCCCTAAGATTGTGGTCCTAAATTAAAATGTTTAAAATCATTTTGAAATTGGTTTGAAAAACCTTGATGAAGCTTTTCTAGTGATAGCATTCATCATTGAGCAAATTGATACAAAGATGAGTTAACTTTGAACTATTTCAAAGACTTTTGAACTTTGTATCAAGATTTGAAAATGGAAGTTATTTTCATAGAAAACTATTTTTCCTTGATAGTATATGGTATGAGGAATGTATCCTCAAAATTTCATAATTTTTTGAATTTTCTGGAATTTATTGTGAGTTTCGAATTTCGGGAGAAGAAAAATCGAAACCCTGGATCTGAACTTGGATCGGTCACTGGACCGATCCAGGGAAGGCTGGATCGGTCTGGGGACCGATCCAGAGGGGTCCTGATCGGTCCGGTGACCGATCAGGCGCGCTGAATTTGCTGAATTTCGACTGTGGTCTGAAATTTCAGCTGTGGGAGTTGAGTTTCGGGTTTCTAAAGGTTTGAAACTCTCCAAGACATTGTTGGTGCAATGGTCAAGGGGGAGTTGACCTTTAGGGGGAGTCTTAACTAATTGTCAAGGGGGAGTTGACTTTTAGGGGGAGTTTTTACTCCTTAAGACTTTTGAGGATTAGTGATATGAGATTGTCACTAAGTTGAGTGTTGAGTTTAGTATCAAGGGGGAAATTAAGGGTTTCAATGAAAGGTATGGGACTTTCATTAGGAAGAAACTCTTGACCTTGATTCCCTCTTTTTGATGTGTGTCAAAAAGGGGGAGAGATGTCCCAAGGGGGAGAGTGTGGGTTTTGGAATAATGTTCAAGGAAGAACATTGGAAAACCTAAGTTAGGTTATCGGGTTAACCTAACTTGATTTTGAATTTTGTCAAACATCAAAAACGGGGAGATTGTTGGTGCAACCTTAGGTCAAGGTTGACCTGGTTGACCTGACTCGAGTTGTGTTTTGATGTTTGACGATGTTTGACGAGAAGAGAGTTGTATTCTTGATGTTTGACAAGAATAGGTGTTTGGGAGATTGTAGGTGCAACCTTAGGTCAAGGTTGACCTGGTTGACCTGATTCGGGAAAAGTCCAAGCAGGTAGCTTGGCACGCGGAAAGTCCAAGTATGGAGACTTGGCACGGGGAAAGTCCAAACAGGGAGTTTGGCACGGGGAAAAGTCCTGGTAAGTTAAGCCAGGCAGTCGGAGAAGTCCTGGTGAGTGAAGCCAGGCAGATTGGAAATCCTGGTGAGTGAAGCCAGGTGAAAACCCTAGTGAGTGAAGCTAGGTGAAAGTCCTGGTGAGTTAAGCCGGGCAAGGGAAAATCCAGATGGATTAAGGGTGATCGGACATCTGGTGTTGGGAAGTCCAAGTAGATCAAGGGAGTGATCGGATACTTGGCACGAAGAGGAAAGTCCAAGTGGGTCAAAGGGATTGACCGGACACTTGGTGGGGAGTCTTAGCAGGTCAAGGGAGTGACCGGATGCTAAGCATGATGTACCAATAGGTCAAGGTTGACCGGATATTGGTTTGGAAGGTTTGGGACTTGGTTTGGGCAAAAACCAAGCTCTGGATCGGTCTGCAGACCGATCCAGTGATACGTTTGTGTATCTGATCGGTCTGGTGACCGATCAGATAACAAACAGAAGGCGATCATGGTTCTGTGGGCTTACTGATCGGTCTGGGGACCGATCAGCATGGAGCCTGATCGGTCCCCGGGACCGATCAGGGACGCTACCACCTGAGGTGGGATCGGTCCGATCAGAGAGTTGGACAACTCTCTGTGAAGTTCTGATCGGTCCGGGGACCGATCAGCACAGGACCTGATCGGTCCCCACGACCGATCAAGCCCGGACCGATCGGGTGCGATCTGGATCTAGCCGTTGTGAGTGACAACGGCTAGGTTCTGCGTCTTCTGTCTTCGTTGCAGGTTCTTCGCAGGTATAAATCTAGGTGAAGGGCTGCTGCTGAGTGCTGCTTTTTTTTTTTTTCTTAGAACTTCTGTTCTGGTGCTCTAGAGCTTCTGCTCTTACCTGCTATCAGAGCTTTGCTGAGCTCCTCGCTGCTGAAGCTTCGCGTGAGCTTCTCGACTGGATTCTCGTCAGCTGCTGCTGGTGTGAGGTTGCTGCTTCTTCACTCCAGTCAACAAGAAAGGCAAGCAAGTGTTTCATATTGTCTTTTGCTTTCTTGTATCTGTTGTACTCCTTTCTTGTTGTTACAAGTATTGTGGCGAGGTTTCTCCACCCACAAGGAGCATTTATTAGCCGGTTCTCCGGGGACTCATCCACCGACGGATTGATAGGCTTCGTCCACCTTACGGACACGCCGAGGAGTAGGAGTTTATCTCCGAACCTCGTTACATCGGTTTGTTTGAGGTTTGTCTTCTTTCCCTTTCGTTTCTGTGTTTATTTTCCGCTGCGCTAACACGTTTTGTAGAAAGAAACGACGATTTGGGGTCGGCTATTCACACCCCCCTCTCTAGCCTCCGTACGAAGGATCCTAACAACCCCAAGGTCTCAAATTACTTAAATCTGGCTTTCTGCCTGTCCAACGTTCATGTGGGGTAGATGAAACTGATTTTGAAGGCACTTTGTTAAGTATATAGGTCACAACTAATAATGTATCTCCCCAATAGGAGATTGGCAAATTAGCTTGCGCCATCATAGATCTAACCATTTCAAGAAGAGTCCTATTTCTTCTTTCAGCAACCCCATTTTGCTGTGGAGTTCCAGGGATAGTTAGCTGTCTAATAATCCCTTTCTCATTACACATTGTCTTGAACTGATCAGACAAATATTCTCCTCCACGATCAGTGCGCAAGGTTTTAACCTTACGTTCCAATTGATTATCAACTTCGTTCAAGTAACGAATAAAGCAATCCAATGCCTCAGATTTGTAAGAAATTAAATACACATGACCAAAACGTGTGAAGTCATCGATAAATGTAATGAAATAAGAACTCTCATTTCTAGCTTTCATATTCATTGGACCACAAATATCCGAATGAATTAATTGCAATGATGATTCAGCCCTAATAGCCTTACCAAATGGTTTTCTAGTCCTCTTTCCCGCAAGACAATGCTCACATATAGACAAGTTAATCTTAGCATGAGTGCCTAATAGGCCCTCCTTAGCTAATCTATTCATTCGTTCTTGTCCTATATGTCCCAATCTAGTATGCCAAATTTCATCATTAACATAAGCATTACTAGTAAGAGCAATGTTTGAAAAACAACCATTATTATTTGGTTTTACATTAAGAAACATAAAACCATTTGTTACATAACCATATCCAATTAACACGGAGTTAATTCGAAGTTCCACACAACGGCTATAAAAATTTACATTGTAACCTAAATCAAGAAGACAAATAACGGAAATCAGATTCTGTCGAATCTCAGGAGTGTACAGGGCATCATGTAGAAACAAGGTGCCTCCACCACGTAGGTTAAGCTTGCAAGTGTCAATTCCTTTGACTTCAATTCTTGCATTGTTTCCTACATATATCCATTTGTTGCCAGCTGGTACCCGACGGTACTCCATATATGTAGCTCGATCACGAGCTACGTGGTTCGTTGCTCCTGAATCTACAATCCACAAAGGATACGAATCAGCTAACAACATTGTACTTGCAACATATTGCTCGTGGAAAGAAGACAAAAATGGATCTACCTTTTTAGGCTCAGTACAATCCCGAGCAAAATGGCCCTTCTTGCCACAGTTGAAGCAAGTCAACCTGCTCTTAGGTTTTTGTCCATATTTCTTTCCTTTCTTCTTGATTTGGTTTTTCACAACAACAGCATTAGCCTCCTTTCCTTTCCCCTTTCCTTTCTTAAACCACTTGTTCTTATTCTTGGAACGAGAACCTTCAGCTACAAAAGCTTGACCCGAAATCCTTGCTGATTCAATCCTCTCCGCCTCAAGTTCCACATGGTGTGAGACATCAGTGAAAGTCTTGATACTCTCACTATGGGTTAGGTTCTGTTTCATTGTTTCCCAAGAATCAGGAAGGGAACGGATAACTGCCTGAACCTGTTGTTCATCGGTCAACGTATAACCAGTAGTCTTAAGCTCTCGAATCATGTTACCCATCTCCCTGAGATGTTGGGCCATGGTAACATTCGAGCGCTTTTTATAACTATCAAACTTGATAGTTAGCTGACGGAGCTTACTCAGACTGACTCCACTGTACTTCTCTCTAAGGGCTACCCAGACAGCATGAGCCAATGGTAATGGCTCATATTCAAACACTAGGTCATCCACCATTGAACTAATCAATATTCTCTTAGCAATGGAGTCCTTCCTTTTCCATGCCTTATAGGCATCAAGGTCACGTCTGTGCTGTGCTGAAGAACCATCAACCGGTTCCTCCATAATTTGGTTTACAGCCTCTAGAACTTCTTGTTCCTCAAGAACATATTGTATCTTGAGGTGCCAGATTTTGTAGTTATCCCCATATAATTTTTCACCCTTATTGAGTTCAGCTATGATGTTTTTAGTTGTTATGATCTACATAAATAAATTATTTATTTATTATTTCAATGTAATTCATATATGTGCAACTATTTATTGACTCGGTGTAAATTAGAGTTAGTTTACAAAATCAAGTGATAACATTGTTTCCACTCATCATTTGTATGTTCTAATCTAATCAACACGATCAATCATATTACACATATCCCATCTAATGAACGAATCATTATTAAAATGATCTAATCATTTTTCATATGAACTAATCATATGGATATATGAACAAATCATATTCACATGAACTAATCATGTCATGAAATGAACTAATCATTTCCAAGTTTGTTAACATATAACATAACTTCTCATTATTTAATTCTATTCATACATAACGACATAAATTATTACATGATTCAAAAACTAGATGAACTTACACTGTTCGTACATAACGACAGTAAACAGAACACTAGTAAACTAGATAAGTTAGCACTGCTCCCACTAGGACAAACACTAGTATAGCAGCCAACACTATCCCTATTAACCTGGACTCATTTGGGATAATCTCAGATGGGGTAGCTTCAGGATTCTACATCAGATCCATTTCTGGATCTTCCTCGAGCATCTCCTAGTCCTCTTCAGACTCTTCAGGCTCTTCTTCATCCATATGGTGAAGTAGTTCCTTACATAGTACTGAATATGTGACTCGTCCTTCATGACGCCCCCATACATTGTCTGCTATTATCCTAGGATACTCTGGCAATGAATGCATCAATGCCCAGATCCTATAACTGTCTAGGACTGGAAACTCTTCTTTCTCAAGTTTCCAAAATAGTCTATCCAGTCGTCTAACATGTCCGTCAATTCTATAAGCAGACTTATACTCTATCTCTTGAATCTCCTCTCGGAGCTGGTTTCGCCGCACTTCACGACGAGTCAATATGGTAATCGTCCGTTCCATCTAAAAAATTAAATTTAAATAAGTCAATACAAAACTGACTAACCAGTTTAATTCAATTTATACAGGCATACCATCATTATAAATCAAGAAAAATAAATCTTCTTGATTTTCAGGAGTTTAAGTCGACTGATCCATTAGACCGGTTAATCAGGAGTCCGGATGTTAAACTTAGTCTATTGTCTTCATTAGAACTAATCTAATTGGACCTATGTTCTGTTATTGTTTAAGCTCATTTGAGTCAATCACAGACTTATTAATCAAACTCAGGTTCGTTTGATTCGTCCAATTGCCCATTGGATTAAGTCTGACTCATTAGAACAAATCTAATGTTTCTGATCAAATCTGACACAACGGAACTAATCCGGTCATATTTGATCAACCCAACTTCTATAATCAAGATCACCCTAATTAATTCAATAATAAACCGAGCTGGTTAAACCAACAAATAATTTGAACCAGCTTTAGGTATCATTGAATCAATTTGGTCTGCTTAAATCAATTAATAATTTAAACCAGACCTGAGTTTGATCGACCAAATTGGTCTGGTTCCATTTTTAGTAAATTTAACCATAAATTAATTAAATATTTCTTTATTAATTAATAATATATTTCTATGTATATTTAATTAATTAATAAACATATTTAATTAACCTCCACTTTTCATGTGAAGAAGGAAATTTAAAAAACAACATGCATGCATGCTTTTTTTTTTCTTACACGTTTTTTTTTAATCTTCAGTCGATTCAAACTTGACATTAAATCGATTCAAATAAAAAAAATACTGTGCTTCGAAAAAAAACTACTGTGCACGCATTTAATCGATTCATGAATCGATTCAGTGAGTTTTTCTCACTGTGCTTCGTCAAAAACTGTTCGCGTTTTTTTCGATCGATCCGTGAATCGATCCAACAACTATGCGCGATTTTGAATCGATTGAAATACAATTTCAATCGATTCAATTCAATTGAATTGATTGGTTAATCGATTCAATTGATGAATAGTATGCACTGTTCATCGTCTTCTTCGTGACAGAAGAGGAAAAACGCGAGTTTTTTTCGCGTCGATTTTCATGCTTTCAAAATCATGCATGCTCTGATGTCATTGTTGGTAGTTTTGAGAGCATGAAACAACAATTAAATAAAGATAAAATAATGCGATAATTATAATCACTTACAGTGATTTCCCGAAGTCGCAACTGAAGACCCGCCGAAGACGTCGCTGCTTCTGTCGCCGAGAAGATCACCACACGGAACCTTCTCGAACTCTTCCATCGACCAAATCCCAGCCTCTGGGTGTTCCCTCTGCTCGCCGATCTCATCGCAAAGCTCTCTGATCACCTCCACAACGCTTGCTCGCTCTTCACCCCCGATTAGCTCCACACCCTTATCACGATTGCTCTTGGACGCCATCTTATATAGCTAGCAAAACATCGATTACCAATCGATGCTTTGATGGCTAGCTTTCAATGGAGGAAGATGAAGGATCGGCACCCCTTCATCTTCCCGACGTTGCAATTGATGCAACGTCTAACAACAACCGCCCACCAGTGGTTTCCTCCAGGACACCATAGCATCGCCTCTCTTGACGCCTCATCGTAGGCCACCTCTGGCCATCCGCACTGTCATATGCTTTCGGGCCTCCGAGTCCTTGATGCTATTGTGCTCCGATTTGACTTGTTATGTTCCAGCTTCGTGCCAATGTTGTGTTCCGACCTTTGTGCAGTTATGGTATCTCGACCTGCATGCCAATATCATATCCTGACCTGTGTGCCACTGTTACATCTTGGCATGCGTGCCGATATCATGACCTACGTGTCGTTATTAGGTCCTGGCCATCATGTCGCCTTCCAAGTCTAGGCCGCGTTCGGCTCCATACCGTCAGATCCAGCTCCTCATCCGGCTCGCATTCATTTACTCTTCCGGATCACGGCAATCTGATTAACGCCACAACCAGCTCACCAATCCACCAAAGGGCGCCCCCTGGGTCAGGGTACGTTTACCGTATTCACTCTTCATTCATTTCATTATTATACTCTTAGCATGTTTCTTATATATTCGTTGGATCTGTCTTGAGCATCGGGTTTCCAGAGACTGAGATAGTCTGACCTTGTCTGTAGGTAGCATTGACCAGAAGACTTCTGACGACTTGGTGCACATAGAAGCCAACTCAGTATACCCCCCCCCCTTCCGAGTCATAGTGATTCAATCAATATTCCGACCACGTCACTTTAGTAGTATGTCTGATTCAATTTTCGGATAGGATCACAATAAAATTTAGATATTTGTAGCCAAGCACTTTTTGCTATCTCAGGAGTCAATGAATAATTACCTGGCTAAGGTTAACACCTAATCAGAGGGCTCCGGTCTTGTTCTGGCATAGTCCCTTTGATGCTTCAGTGAAACTTTGGAAAAGAAAATATAGATAATGCAGAATGAACGAGAGCATTTGTTAAAAAGAGAAAAACATAATCCCTTCATTCAATTACTCATTCCCTTTTGTAGCCTTCATCGAGTAACAACACTCATTACACATCATCATTGATTGCCTTCTTTGTTTGTCATTTCTTCCTAAAATAATATAAGTTAAACCTCCCCGCCCCTCCTTCTAGCCCAAATCTCCAATGTCGAGCATCGCTAGATTGCAAGCTCGATTCTCAGGTGACAGACATTATTTATTCCCGAGCTGGAGTGTCAAACATCTTACGTTTTTCAAGCCATACTACGCCTGAGGCTTGAGTACGGAGCCCAATACTTTCCTTCAATCCTTTTCCTTTCGAGAAAATGTATTAACTTTCTCACAAGCATAAGCATGATCTCAAGCATTTTGCAACAATAAAAAACACAATGATTTTCTAATACAATTTCCGTTTGTAACATTTAGATCGATCAGTTATAAAAATAATTTAAAAAGAAAAAATTAGGATGGAAATGGGTTTTTATTTTTTTCCTATAATAACAATGCTTTTCTATTTTTACCCTTAATGCAGCGATAAATACGCCAAGTTTTTGAAGGGCTAAATAGTTAAATGACCTTGGGGGAGACAAGACAAGCTAACGGCGCTGCAGTCGCGAGCAGACAAGAGAACGGCTGGGGGTGATCGCTGCTGCATTCCTCTTCGTTTCGCTGATTCGAGCCCTAACCCAAAGGCGACATGGTAACGCATCTCTTCTCCTTTCAAACCCTAATTTCCTTTCAACGAATCCCAGCATTTTCCCGCCTTGCTCTCGGTTTTAGTGTATTTCTGCAGCGCCACAGAGTGATCTATCTCTGGAGTCGGGAGTTTTCTTCTGGAGTGTTTTTTTTTTTTTTTTATAAAATATAGTTTCCAGTTGGATAGTTTTCGCTCTATCTTGTGTTTCTCTATTTTCAAGAAGATATATATATATATACACACGCACACTACAGCAGATGATCTTCTTCCCTAGAATTGTTCCTTTTGTTCGATTAGGGTTTCATGATTTTTTTAAAAAAAATCTCTTTCCTTCGTTTTCTATACGATCTCTGGATCGGATTACAAGATTTTCAATTGGGAGAGAGTAGCAATTGATAAGGTGGAACAGTATCGAATAGGGCTAGTTTATCTGTCTTTCAGAAGTTTTAAAATTGTTCCTTCCGTGTCTATATGCATTTTGGTTGAACAAGTTGGATACATAGAACCCACGATAGTTGGATTTGTTCATCAGTTCGAGTTTAAAAATATTTTCATCAAATTTGCTCAAGTCTAAGAACTAGTTTACATGCTTACACCAAAGATATTTGGTCTAGTGGTATGCAAGTTAGATTTGGAGGCCTTACTAAAAGCTCCGGTTCTGAATTAGGAATATATTGGAATACTAGTTTCAAATTATCTTCATTTTAATCTACACCAGATATTCAAACACTAATATAAAAATACATTCAGTATAATTAATAAACAACAATCGAGTTAGAACAATAACACCAACCCAGTTTTAGACTCACCATCTTTTCCATAAGAACTACAAGATCTATATAATAATACAAGAAGCAAATAGCTTTTAGTTGAATAATAGCCTGGACGCGTAGTCATTTGCTTAAAGAGTGTTGAGTTTTCCACCCCATATGTTTGGCAGAAATTTAACTCTCCAAATAGACCAGAAGTTCTTTTGATAAAACAAATAGAAGTTAGCCCATCCAAAAACCTAAACATATTCTTTTGGAGAATCTTTATCGATTCATGTTGGCTCATTGTAGTCAATTCTAATATGAAAGCCAATTCTATTTTGTGATAACTATTGTTACATTAATTTAGATGGGTTAAATAAAAGAAAAGTTAATTCATTTTATTTAGTTTAAATTTCCCTGATAGAATAATTTCACAATGTGCAACACAGACACGACCTGAAGGGTTGTGAGAAAAATGAAAGCTTAATGCTATTGTTAATCTATTGAAAGTTGATAAGTTTGCGATAAGATTTTTTTTTTTCTTTTTAAATTGTTTGAACTCTTTGTAAGCTGCACTTGGTAAAGACCACAGAGCATATCTGCAAGAAAATCATATAGCTATCTATATCGATGTCATCCTATGTTTTTTTTTTTTGCTTTATATGATAATATAAAAACTCTTGAATTATTTACTCATGTCAGTGCTATGAACACAAGTAGTAATACTTGAATAATGTCATCATTAAGTGTCATTGAGACTATTGTCTCTCCTACCAAATTGTTTCTCATATTCATCTTTCTTTTGTGAATGAACTATACCCCTCTTGAATTTCACTTATGCTTGTTCATCTTCTGATAATGGTTTTATCGATGGGATTGGTTCGTACAGACTACATCCAGGCGCCTCGCTGACAGGAAAATTGCCAAGTTTCAACGAAACATCACAAGGAGTGGCTCGGCTGCTGACACGGCAGGAAAGAAAGGAAAGGACTACCCTGTTGGCCCGATCGTGCTGGGGTTCTTTGTCTTTGTGGTTATTGGATCATGTATGTTCGGTACACCTCTCAATCGAAAAATATCAGAAGCTCTGTTTTTCTGTCTGATCACTTATATGTTTTCTATCTTTGAGGATTCCTTTTTTTTCCTCCAAACTGTTCTCATTGTCTTTGCTAGGATATTGGATTTCTATGATTTTAGTTTATTTAGTGCTAGGATTAATTCCTCGAATTAAATTGATATATAACACTATTTAGGAAGATGAAATTCGTGATAAGATCAAAGATTGAGCACTTGTATGAATCATGAATGTTCCCAGGTCTCACTGCTTTTTTGTTCTTCGTTTTCAGCTCTGTTCCAGATAATAAGAACAGCGATGAGTGGAGGATTTGCCTGAAGTCAAAAAGGATGCAATTCCCGGTCAACTCTGAAGCTGAGAAATCTTTGGTTTTCAAGCACTATGTAAAAGCAAAAATGTCCTAAGACTTTTTTTCTCATAATAAAGAGGGCGTTGACCGAGTATCTTTGTTCTAACTGCTTTTACATGTTTATCCTTGTTCTATAGATAGTTAAAAACCGGAATAAAAGGGCTCTATATTTTTAAAGAATAAAAGGGATTTTTTTTAAAAAAAAAACACACTTAAACATGGTGTTTTTGTTTTTTGTTGTTGTAAAATAAATATATTAAAAATAAATTAATACAATTTGATTAAAAAGATTTATGTATGGAATATTTTTATAATAATTTTTTTATCGACTTAGTTAATTAATTATTATTCTAATAATTTTATAGTGAATTTTAATTATTTTAAATGATTTTCATCCCATTATCTCCTTCGGAAATATAATGGGACTATTTAAGAAAAATAGTGGTATAATTAGTAGGACGGAATAATCAATTCAAAATATGTTACAACAAATGAAATTAAACTGATCTCATTAAAATCAAACAAATTAAACCGACGATCATCAAATTCAAGTCATTGTTCACACCGTGAACTGTTAATTCGATTTAATTTATTTTTAAAATTCAAAAGTGAGACTCAATCGAATAAATTAAAGTAGTAATTTTTTAAAAACGAGATTTCAAATTAATGGAATTGGATGAATTCTTAGGTAATTTGGATTTAATTGATATTTTGCTCATCCTTAATAATAGGTGTTATTTTATATTTTTTAAAATGAGTATTTAAATTAACCAAATAGAATTTGATGAATTCGTTAGATAATTTAGATTTAGTTGATATTTTGCTCAACCATGTTATTTTATTTTTTTTTTCCTTTTATATTATTTTCATATGACTATTTTACTCCTGTATTTTTTATCAAGTATTTTATCTCGTGTTTAAAAAATAACATTTAATCCTTTCTACCAAAAGTCAAATATGAAAAATCAAATAAAAAACAATTGTGTCTTTATTTTTTTTTATCATTTTTAAATAATAACTTCAAGAGGAGAAATACATATTGAATTGATTATTATATCATTCGATACAAATCCTCATAAAATTCATACATACAACAGTATAAATAATAGAAAAATAACAATTCTAAAAGGGATAACGAGCTAAAACTCATTCTACCACCTCACCAAATCAAAAAGAGCCGGAATTCTAAATTGATGAATAAAAATCAAATGAAGATGAAACAAAGGTTTGTCGGTATAGTTTGCACTAACGGTCTTACTAAAGTTTTGATGAATGACAAGGTAAGTTAAGTTAGGTATTGTTGTGATCTAACCACTTTACCAAGTGTGCATCAGTTAACCAAATACGTCAATGGGCCAACCGGATATTTGGTGCGAAGTCTAGATAGGTCAACGGGTTGACCGGATATCTGGCGAGAAGTCTAGATAGGTCGACGGGCCGACCAGATATCTGGTAAGAAGTCTAGATAGGTCGACAGGCCAACCAGATATCTGGCAAGAAATCTAGTTGGATCTGCGGACCGGACAACTAACAAACTGGTAAGTAAAGTTAAGTCACTGGAGGAGAGTGACTAAGTGAGAACACATTCTGGTTGAGAGGACAGTAGGCGTCGGTCAAGGTTAGGTCCATTTCGGATCCCTAATATGAGACCTTGACAAATTCCTAGACCTGGAGGACAGGAACTAATTACTACTCATTATTATAACTGTGCTAACATTGTTTCAAAGGGTAGATGTTTTAGTTTTGGACTAACATCTTTTTGTAGGACAAAAGAGCAAAAAAGTCTTTGGATGAACAGTACCTGAAGGCGCCTTCAATGTTGATGGAAGGCGCCTTTGCACCGTTCATGGAAGGCGCTTTCAAAGGCTTTTGAAGGCACCTTCCGCACGATGAACTTTGGACCTCGTCGCGGATAAGAGCCAAGTCAATCGGGATCAGATTTCTTAGGTTAAAGGCGCCTTCAATGGCTATGGAAGGCGCCCTCCAAGCCCTTTATAAGGATGCTCGCCCAAAGCTTCAAATACAACACTCATACAAGCTTCTAGGCATCCAAAAGGCTTTTTGACTGCTCGGGCTCCTGCTATGGCTCTACTACAAAGCTGCTACATCCGACTACTGCTCCAAGGATTCTAGATCATGGCCGACAGACCGACACATGAGCTCGTTCACATCAGAAGTATTGATAACAGAATTATTTACTTGTACTTAATTACTGGAAAAGAACAAGTGCAGTGTGTTGCAATTGTTCCGTCTTTTTATACTCGATTTCCTCTTCTGGAGGTACTGGAAGAGGATTTTAGTGGATTACCCATCGATAAGTCCATGGGACCTGGGTTTTGGAGTAGGAGTCGTCGAAAGCTCCAAACCAAGTAAACTGCCTATGTTTTTCTATGTTGTTTTACTTTCGACTTAGTACGTATTTTTCGCTACGTGTACTCGTGTTGTTACAAACGAGAAAATAAGTTTTTAGAAAAGCACATGATTCACCCCTCTCTCACGTGCATCTTGATCCAACAAGTGGTATCAGAGCCAAGTTTTGCTCTGAATTGGTGCAACCACCAATTAAGCCAGGGGGAAATCATTTTTGGATTTTTTTTTTCTATTTGAGTTGGTAAACCTTTACTTATTCAGATAATATTTTCTCATTCGGTTTTTACTCAAAGTTGGTGCAACACCACTCGAGCTCTTCAATATTTTATTTCTCAAACTCTGCTAATCCAATACTAAGTCTTGGTACCCTCTTTAGTCTTGTCTTTTCAGTACTCAAATGACCCAAAATGAAGGGTACAACACCGTTCATCCCCCACTCTTCAAGGAGGATGATTTCCCATACTAGAAGAAGTGAATGAAGGTGTACTTGAAGATTGATTTTGACCAATGGTTCAGCGTCACCAAAGGGTACAAGACGCCAACTGACAACGTCGGATGCCCAATAGACCCGACAAAATGGAATTCGAAAATGAAGAAGGCCCAGATTGACTTCAAGGCCCTCAATACAATCCAGTGCGGGTTAACCAAGGAGAAACTGAACTGCGTCGGCCCACACATAAATGTTGGGGTTGCAAGGTTGCAAACATAGTCCCACATTGAAAACACATGGGAATGATCATGGGTTTATAAGAGAAAGATATCTCCATTGGCATGAGGCTTTTTGGGTAGAGCCCAAGAGCAAAACTATGAGGGCTTAGGCCCAAAGTGGACAATATCATGTTATTGTGGAGGTATCTAAATTCTTTTCAATCCTACAATAAACGCTAAAGAACTATGGGACAAACTCATAGAACTACACGAGGGAACCAACGACATAAAGGTATTGAAAAGAGATTTATATTTAAATAAATTGTTTAATATAAAAATGCAAGAATGTGAGACTACTAGTTAGCTACACGCGAGAATAAAATGTTGGAGCAATCCCAATGGTCCGTGCGACCATGTGTTTTGGTGTTTGGGTAAAGGGTTTAAGTTAGGTTCACCCTTGTTATTTGATATGTGTACTTGAGTTGTGCAGGACTGCAGGATACACATGTGACTCAGGTTGACAGCTTCAGGTTCGGTAAAGGATGGAGCATCCGAGGGATCGTGGATAAGGCAGCGAGGACAAGGGCCGAGGGAAGCGAATTCGAGGCATACTCAAAGGATGGCATTGGGGACGAGCCGCAGGCTTGAATACATCCGAGGGACGAGAGCTAAAGGTAGTAGGCTTGAAGGCAAGAGGTCAAGGCTGCAAAGAAGCGTCAAGTGAGTCATAAGGGTGAGGGTACGAGTGCACGAGAGATTGTACTCGAAGTAAAATCCTAATTCTAGGGTTTTACTATAGCAGAACTGTAGCGTAGTGTAGCAGTACTGTAGCAGTCGACTACATGTTTTAGCAGTCAACTGGTACAGTCGACTGGCGCGAACAGAATGGTTCTGTTCGTTCGGTCAGTGTGGATCAGTCAACTGCATGTTTTAGCAGTCGACTGCACCAGTCGACTGCACCAGTCGACTGTTAGTTTTAGTAGTCGACTGGTATCGAGCCGTTGGGATGTAACGGTCGAATTTTCACAGAGGGCAGTCGACTGCATGTTTTGGCAGTCGACTGGTAGGCGGAGTTTTCAACCTGCGACCTATATAACCAAAGCTTGGGAGCTTGGTTATAGTTGACGAAATAGAGGTGGTTAACCCCTATTAGTAGTCTACTTGTGCCCTAACTTGTAAAGAGTCATTGGTGAGAGTTGTGGTGAGGTTTCTCGACCCACAAGGAGCTACGTGAGCTAGTCGGAGGTCTTCCGAGGAGTAATCCACCGACGGATAGGGATCGTCCACCTTACGGACACGCCGTGGAGTAGGAGCTTTATCTCCGAACCACGTAAATGATCGTGTAGCTTGGTTTGCATTCTTTCTTGTCTTTAGTTTAACTTCCTTTAGCTTGTTTGTTTTTGTATATTCCGCTGTGCATACTAACATCGTAGGAGAAGAGATCGATTTGGGGGCGTCGTCTATCCAACCCCCCTTCAAACCGGCCACCGATCCCCCAACAAGTGGTATCAGAGCGAGGCTGCTCTCCGTTGGACTAACCACCAAGGAAGCACAAGATGACCTGCTTGATAGAACCGTCAAAGTTTGAAGGCGGAGGCTTATGGGATATCACATATTAGATGATGAAGATGGAGGTCTTCTTCAACACGGATTGGGACACCATGATGGTGGTCAAAGAGCCGTTTGAAGTCCCGAAGGACAAGAAAGGGAAGAAGCTCCGACTACGACATTGGACGGAAGAGCGAACAACACGGTCAAAGGCAAACAATAAGGTAATATCAATTTTGGTAGATATTTTACCTTCTAACGTATTGAGTGATGTAGGTGAATACAAGAATGCTCATGAATTATGGAGCAAAGTGAAGAAATTTTCATGGGAGGAATTTTTGCCTACACAAGAAGAAGAAGAAAAATCCGAAGAAAGTGATGAAGTGGTCCAAGAGGAGAAGAAGGACCAATCGGATGTGGAGCCCAAGGAGTTGGGCTTAGTAGCTCAAGAAGAGGAGGTGGAGCAAATGGAAGTTGAGTCATGCTCAATATCCAAGGAGGAGAAGGAAGATGAGGTATCATCTACATCCTCAAGAATTAAAGAAGATTCCAAGACAAGTGAAGAAGAAGAAGTCATGGAAGTCAACATAGCAAGCACCTCCACCGAAGTGAAGTCAAAGAACAACATAATTTGCTTCGGTTGCAATGAAAAAGGGCACTACAAGAGTAGGTGTCCATTAGGTAAGAAAGAGGTATCTCCTAAACTAAATTCAATTCATTTTGAGTCTAATTTGAGTTGTAGGAAGAAGAAGGAGAAGAAGCACATTAGATGCTTCACGTGTGGAGAAATGGGTCATTACCACACCAAATGCCCAAAGAAGAAAGAGATCAAGAAGTTGGCGCATTTGAAGAAGTGGGAGAAGAAATGGAGGAAGAATGGAGGCTCATGTCAAGGGGGAGCTCCAAAGGTAAAGGGTAAGGTAAACCCTAATTTAAATTTGAAGTCAAATTTAAATTCCTCCATGCATGTTAGGAAAAATAATGATTATCATTATGTAGCAATGAAAAATTTTGGATTTAAATATCATGATAGGAATAGGGTTAATGTAGATCAAAACCCTAGGAGACCAATACATGATAAACTTAGAAATGGTAGACCTAAGGAGAACCAAGGCATTAATCCCAAGAAGGGGAGACACATGCCTAGGAAGGGTAGGTCTAGGAATGCCCAATATGGACAAATTAACTCTAGGTTTAGGAACCTAGAAAAGGAGAATCAAGCTTTAAGGGAAAAGCTTGATAAGTTAGAACAATTCCTTAAGAGATTCAATGTTGGATCTAAGGAATTAAGGATGATGTTGGGTAGCCAAAGACTCAACCATGATAGATCGGGCTTGGGATACCGATCTAGTCCCTCCAAGGCCAAGGAGAGATCACATGCTAGGGTGGCAAATGATCATGGCAAGGGAGAGTCCTCCAAGGCTAATGGAAAGTCTTATGCTAGGGTTGCATATGACTATAGCAAGGGAAAGTCATTTAAAGGTAAGGATAAATTAACCAAGGACAAGATGTCCAAGGTTAAGAAGGTTAGATTTGTAGGCCAAGTGTCATCGGAGGTGTACAGATGTGGCCTAGCGATTGTGGATGAGTCACCTAGAGAGGTGGCTATGGCTAAAGCTCTAGGGGGAGCTCAAAGAGTCAATTTGGGACCCATAGCCAATGGATCTCAAGTGAGTTTTACTTGGGAGTCTAGAGGGGTCATGAAATGTGCCAAGTGATTTGGAGACGGACTTGAGTCTCAAACCTAGGTTTTTGGCACAATTGAGTTGTGTTTCATGCAAGAAATATAACATTGGGGTCATATTGCATGATAATTGGTTTTGGATGTATAAATGTCATATAAACCAATGCTAGGGATGCATTTTGGGTTAGTATGGGCAAATACATCAAGAGGAAGCCAAAACTAGGACTTTAGGTCAAAGTTCAATTGAACTTTTTAGCTAGTTTTGTGTTTTATGTCAATCTTAGGATTTGTGATAAATATATTTATATATATATTTTTTCCAAGTAGACATTGATAAAATAGAACTCTCCACAAAATTTGAGATTTTTTGGAGATCTGTGGAATTTCTGGTGCATTTCTGAAATTGGCCAGAAAAGGTTAATTTTTTCATAAATAGTGTACCAGTCGACTGGTACAATTACCAGTCGACTGGTAACACTATTTATGAGCACAGAATGTCTCTGTAAGCTCGTTTTCATGGGGGCAGTCGACTGGTACTTCTTACAGTCGACTGATACCAATCTGAAAGTGTTTTCAGCACTGGATTTTGACCAGGTCAGCTCGTATAGATGTATGAGATCCATGGAGGATTAATACATGAGTTTAGGGTCAATTTGGATGACAAGTTTTCAACAATTGGGATATTGTTGGAGAAATTTTTGGATGTTAGTCAAAGGGGGAGAAGTAAGGTTTAGTTGGGAAAACCTGAAAGTGCCTTTGCGTAGGGGGAGCCTTGGGATAGGTTCCAATGCATGATGCATTGTTTCGGCGCTGTAAGTCCAAGTGTGTAGCCTTGACATCGTAAGTCCATTCGGCGTTTTAAGTCAAGTGTGTAGCCTTGGCATCGTAAGTCCATTTGGCGTTGTAAGTCCAAGTGTGTAGCCTTGGCATCGTAAGTCCATTCAGCGTTGTAAGTCCAAGTGTGTAGCCTTGGCATCGTAAGTCCATTTGGCGTTGTAAGTCCAAGTGTGTAGCCTTGGCATCGTAAGTCCATTCGGCGGTATAAGTTCAGGTGTGTAGCCTTGGCAACGTAAGTCCATTTGTATTAGCATGTTTATTTGCTATTTGTTTTCCCTAACTTAAACGCATTGCCAAACACCAAAAAAGGGGGAGATTGTTGGAGCAATCCCAATGGTCCGTGCAACCATGTGTTTTGGTGTTTGGACAAAGGGTTTAAGTTAGGTTCGCCCTTGTTATTTGATATGTGTACTTGAGTTGTGCAGGACTGCAGGATACACATGTGACTCAGGTTGACCGAGGGAGCATCCGAGGGACCGTGGACAAGGCAGCGAGGACAAGGGCCGAGGGAAGCGACTTCGAGGCATACGCGAAGGATGACATTGGGGACGAGCCGCGGGCTTGAATGCATCTGAGGGACGAGAGCCAAAGGAAGTAGGCTTGAAGGCAAGAGGTCAATGTTGCAAAGAAGCATCAAGTGAGTCATAAGGGTGAGGGTACGAGTGCACGAGAGATTGTACTCGGAGTAAAATCCTAATTCTAGGGGTTTACTGTAGCAGTACTGTAGCGTTACTATAGCAGTCGACTGCGCAGTCGACTGGCGCGAACAGAATGGTTCTGTTCGTTCGGTCAGTGTGGATCAGTCGACTGCACCGGTCGACTGCTAGTTTTAGCAGTCGACTGGTATTGAGCCGTTGGGATGTAACGGTCGAATTTTCACAGAGGGCGGTCGAATTTTCACAGAGGGCAGTCGACTACATGTTTTGGCAGTCGACTGGTAGGCGGGGTTTTCAACCCGCAACCCATATAACCAAAGCTTGGGAGCTTGGTTATAGTTGACGAAATAGAGGTGGTTAGCGCCTATTAGTAGTCTACTTGTGCCCTAGCTTGTAAAGAGTCCTTGGTGAGAGTTGTGGTGAGATTTCTCGACCCACAAGGAGCTACGTGAGCTAGCCGGAGGTCTTCCGGGGAGTAATCCACCGATGGATAGGGATCATCCATCTTACGGACACACCGTGGAGTAGGAGCTTTATCTCCGAACCACGTAAATGATCGTGTAGCTTGGTTTGCATTCTTTCTTGTCTTTAGTTTAACTTCCTTTAGCTTGTTTGTTTTGTATATTCCGCTGCACATACTAACATCGTAGGAGAAGCGATCGATTTGGGGGCGCCGTCTATCCAACCCCCCCTTCAAGCCGACCACCGATCCCCCAACATAAAAGATATCCTCAATGGACTTCATACAATCGACCATCAAATGGAGAACCAGGATCTTATAAGGTACGCTCTAAACGCATATCCTCGAAATGCACTGTGGGCATCCATCGTGAATGTCTATAAGATTTCGAGGAACTTGTCCAAGTTAAAATTAGATGAACTTTTTTGTGAATTGGAGTTACACGAATAGACTAATGCCAAAACTGAGAAAGGTATTGCTCTTGTTACAGGAACGTCGAAAGGGAAATCCAGAACTAAGTCAGAACCTGAAGTCAAGTCTAATCCAGACTCAGATGATGAGAATACCTAGTGAACTTGGTAAGAAAAATGTTCACCAGGAGAAAGAAGAACTTCACCAACAAGGACCTGGATGATCAACTCTACCTCCAACACTAACAATAATAATGTGACATGATTTGGATGCAACAAGAAGGGGCACTACAAGACTGACTACCCTAATCTCAAGAAGAAGAAAGCCCTTAAAGTGACTTAGGACGAATCATCTGCAGAGGAATCAGACGGCGAAGAACCAAAGTACACCAACTACCTTGCACAGATGGCGTACTGACCAGAATCGGAGAGTGAATCAGAAGACAAGTTTGAACTCGAGTTGAGCCACGAGTCCGCGCTTATTTCCGAAGGTTCTGATAAGGTACATTTTGGTTTAAGAAAAAAGTTTTTTTTTAATTATTGTATGTTTAAATAAGAAATTGACTAACTTTGAAAATAAAATAAACGAACTAACAAAAGAAAATAAATCACTTAATGAACAATTAAAATCAAATTCAATAGTTAAGTCAACTCAACCTGAAATCCCAAATCAAGGTGCAAAACTTGAGGAGGACAATTTCATATTGAAAAATGAAATAGTCGAACTAAAAGAATTATTGGAGAATTTACAACCATATCCAAGTACCTTGACATGATACTTGGATCACAAAGAGCCGTGTACAACAAGTTTGGACTTGGATACAAGTCCAGCTCAACTAACAAAACCTTTATATCTTTAGCAAACCAAAATAAAAATCAAATTAAAGATCGAAAGTGTGTCTAACCACGCAAGTAGGACTCAATCAATTTTATGTACCTACAAATGAAATCCATCATCTAAAACCAAATCTAACTAAAACTAAAAATTCAAAACTAAACCTAAAAATAATTCAAAACTAAACCAAAATAAAAATATAAATTCCAAAATAAAATTAGATAAATCAAACCTAAATCTAAAAGGTAAAATAAGGTTAAACTCAAACAAACAAAATGAATTCAAATCAAATAACTTAAATTACTATCAAGTTCACTATAATTATAAAAGTAATTGACACAAATTCAAAACTTAAAACCTAGTCAAATAACTCAAGGGGAGGCTCTAAATTAACTGACACCTTCAAAATAATAGTTGATCCTGCTGGGTAATTAGGATTAGTCAAAAAAAGACAAAACTTTAACTTGAACAATAGTACTGGTAAAATTTTGGATGATAGCAGGTTAGGGAAACTCTGTCTATACATGTCTAGGAATAGGGATGTAAATGAACCAAACAGTTTGCGAGCTATTCGGAGCTCGATTCGGTAAAAAGCTCGTTCGAGTTCGTTCGTTTATCTTATCGAGTCGAGCTCGAGCTCGATTTTGAACTCGACAGTTTTATCGAGCCGAGCTCGAGCTTAAGGATATTCGGCTCGTGGGCTCGCGAACATATTCGTTTATAAACTCGTGAGCAAAAAAACGAGCCTTAAAACGAGCTTTAAACCGAGCCTTAAATCGAGCCTTAAATCGAGCCAAAAAACGAGCTCTAAAACGAGCCAAAAAAATGAGCTCTAAAATGAGCCTTAAAATGAGCTTTAAAATGAGCCAAAACGAGTTCTAAATGAGTCCGAAAACGAGCTCAAGCTTGCTTAACGAGTTAGACTTGTTAACTTTAATAATCGAGCTAATAGCGAGCCGAGATCGAACTGTTCACGAGCTTAATAATTCTAAAATGAGCCGAGCTCGAGCCTTGTGGTAAAAGCTCGATTCGAGCTTGAGCCCGAATATAACTTAAACGAGCCGAGCTCGAGCCTAATACTGTTCGGCTCGGTTCGGCTCATTTACATCCCTATCTAGGAAGATATGATTTCGACCTGGTGCAATTGACTTAGTGGAACTAACTAAAGCTATCCCTTATGAATCCTAACTAGTTAGACCAAAGTTTTGTTATTAAGTTTAGTAGATAGGACTATTTGGAAAACCTCGAAGGCATGGTTACTCTAATGATATCCAGGTGACTCACCATAGCCCAAAAGTTTATCTGAAGAATGTCTATTTGTTGGATCCAAAACTAAGCTTGAATCTAACATAAGTTAAACCAAACTCTGAAATTTAACTTAACTCATCTCACAAAATCGTAGGATTCCTTGATTGAAAACATAGATCAAGTGAAATGACTAAAGATCATAAATTAATGTTAAATCAAATTAAAATTAAAATTAAAATTAAAATTAAAATTAAAATAAATTAAATTAAATTAAATACTAATATTAATTAAACAACAAAATCAAAATTAAATTAAACTCAAATTCAAGTTAAAATTAAAACAAACTCAATTCTCGATTTAGTTAATAAGTGACTCCTACCTTTTGTAAGAAACCAAGTGGATATTAGACAGTAGTTGTTCCAGATACATGACTAAAAATCACACCAAGCTCACATAACTAATATACAAAAGTTTAGGAATGGTTGTCTTTAGAAACAACGACAAACTCAAGGTAATTGGGATAGGTAATATCGAACTTAAAACTGACTTTATTGTTAAAAAGGTGTTACTTGCTGATAATTTCAAATACAATCTACTTAGCATTAATTAGTTGTGTGATTTTGGATATAAGATTAGGTTCCTATCTTCTAAATGTCTAATTAAGCACATAGATAACCCTAACATAAACCTAAAAGGGTTTAGAAAAGACAACATCTATGCAATTAACCTAACAATTTCCTTACTTAAGTGTCACCTGATACAAAAAGAAGAAACTTGGTTATGGCATAGAAGAATGTCCACATAACCTTTAGAAACTTAACAAAATTAAATGGCTTAGTTAGAAGCTTACCAAAATTACCCAACTTAGATTTAACAATTTGTAATGCTTGTTAACAAGGGAAGCAAACAAAATCAACTCACAAATCAACTAATCAAACTCAAACCAATTCAATACTAGAATTATTGCACTTAGACCTATTTGATTCTCATGGAATTAAATCCATAAATGGGAGTCTCTATTATCTAGTAATAATAGATGATTACTTAAGATTTGCCTGGGTAAAATTCCTAAAACATAATGATAAAATGTTTGAAGTGTTTAGTAAATTTTGCAAACAAACTGAAAATGAAAAAGATCAGAAAATCAAAAGAATCAGAAGTGATAACAAAGGTGAATTTAAGAACTATAGCTTTAACCTATTTTACCTTGAAAATGATTATCATCATGAACTTTCATGCCCTAAACCCCCCAATAAAATAGAATAGTAGAAAGAAAGAATATAACTATACTTGAAGCCTCCAGGACAATGCTAAATGAATATAAACTTCTAAAATATTTTTTGACAAAAGTTGTTAGCACAGCTTGCTATGTACAAAACAGAACCATAATAAATACAACTTATAATAAGACCTTATTTGAACTCTATTATAATAAACAATCTAATATTAAATATTTTAAAATATTTGGATGCTCAGCTTATATAGTTTTGATGAATGACAAAGTAAATTAAGTTAGATATTGTTGTGATCTAACCACTTTACTAAGTGTGCAGGAGTTAACCAGATAGGTCAACAGGCTGACCAAATATCTGGTGCGAAGTCCAGATAGGTCAACGGACCGACCGAATATCTGGTGAGAAGTCCAAATAGGTCGACGGGCTGACCGAATATCTGGCAAAAAGTCTAGATAGGTCGACGAGCTGACTGGATATATGACAGGAAGTCTAATTGGGTGTGCAGACTAGACAACTGGTAAACTGGTAAGTAAAGGTAAGTCACTGGAGGAGAGTGACTAAGTGAGGGCGCATCCCGATTAAGGGAACAGTTGGCGTCGGACCAAGTTAGGTCCATTTCAGATCCCTAATCTGAGACCTTGACTAGTTTCTAGACCTGGAAGGACATGAACTAATTATTACTCATTATTATAACTGTGCCAACTTTGTTTTGCAAGGTAGATGCTTTAGTTTTGGACTAACATCTTTTTATAGGACAAAAGAGAAAAAAATCCTTCAGATGAACAGTATCCGAAGGCGCCTTCAATGATGATGGAAGGCGCCTTCGCATTATTCATAGAAGGTGCCTTCAAAGGTTTTGGAAGATGCCTTCCGCAGGATGAACTTTAGACCTCATCGCGGATAACAGTCGGGACGATCGAGATCATATTTCTTGGGTTAGATGTGCCTTCAATGGCTATGGAAGGCGCCTTCCAAGCTCTTTATAAGGATGTTCGCCCAAAGCTTCAAATACAATACTCATACAAGCTTCTACCCATCCAAAAGGTTTTCCGACTACTCCGGGCTCCTGCTACGACTCTGTTGCGAAGCTGCTGCACCCGACTACTGCTTCATTGTTTTAGAGCGTGGTTGGTAGACTTACACAAGCTCGTTCACATCAAAAGTGTTGGTAATGGAATTATTTACTTGTACTTAATTATTGCAAAAGAACAAGTGCAGTGTGTTGGTGCGAGAAGCATCCGACGATCGAACCTAGGTTTTGATAATGGCAAAGGGATTCAAAGTTAAGATTCCTTGCTATCTAATGTGCTTAAATGAGGTTTTAGGAAAGTCCTAACTGCGGTTATGCAGGTGAAAACCCTAGGGGGTGGTAACCCTAAGTCCTAGGGGGTGGTAACCCTAGGTGAAGGAAAATCCTAGGGGGTGGCAACCCTAAATCCTAGGGGGCGCCTAGGTGGAGGAAAACCCTAAGGGGCGAAAATCTTAGGTCCTAGGGGGTGGTAACCCTAGGTGGAGGAAAATCCTAGGGGGGGGGGGGGGGGGGTAACTCTAGGTGGAGAAAATCCTAGGGGGCGGTAACCCTAGGCCCTATGGGGTGGTAACCCTAGGCACAAAGTCCAGTCGGTCTGGAGGACTGGACTGGCACTAGGTAATCTCTCTTGAGGGGTAGTAGGTGAGGATGCGTTCCCTACAGAGGGAACAGTAGGCGTCAGTTCAACCTAGGGTTTTCGGTCGGAAATTCGAAGTTAGACCCGGACAGTCCGATAACTGTCAGACTTTATATTTATGATATTATTTGCTAACTTTCTGTTGCAGGGTATCTTTTGGACTAACGTATCTTGCAGGTACAAAGGAGCACTGTTAAGCCTCGGATGAACAGTGTCCGAGGCGCCTCCATGGAGCTTGGAGGCACCTCGGGTGCAAAGTTGAAGTTGTCTGCATAGTGAGCTTAGAGGCACCTTAGAGGATAGTGGAGGCACCTTGGACTGCTTCTTGGAGGTGCCTCCATGGGGCATTGGAGGCGCCCTCAGGCGGATAAGTTACAACAGCAGAGGCTTATCGGCAGCGACGAAGTCAGGATAAAACCTTGTGTTTGAGGCGCCTCCATGGGGCATTGGAGGTGCCTTCAATGAGCTATTTAAGAGAACTTCTACCAGCAGCTAAGAATATAATTTGAAAAGCCATATGTCTTTAACTAGCTGCTAACGTGACGTCTCGACCAAGCTACGACAAGCCACCGACGACCCGGAGCTTCAGTTTTAAGATTTCTTGTTGTCGGTATATGTTTTTAATACTATTAAAATTGTAATACTCTTGTACACTTTTGCGCTATATAGTTGTTGCCCACCGTAAGCGATCAACGATCGCGGGCCTTGGAGTAGGAGTCACCCTAGGCTCCGAACCAAGTAAACCCTTGATGTCTTTTGTGTGATTGCTTATTTCTTTTATTATTTCCGCTGCATTACTTGAACGCTTTCCGATTATGAAAATCGAGCATGAAAGCCATGAGCGCTATTCACTCCCCCTCTAGTGCATCTCGATCCAACAATTGGTATCAGAGCGGAGTTGCTCTGAATTGGTACAACTACCGTTCGAGCATTTTTTCGTCGCTTTCTCATTCGTTTAGGGTAAAAATAAAACCTTACACCTTTCATTTTTCCCTCCAAAATTATTTTCGAAAAATTCATTCTCATCTCTTCACCACTCATTAGTATTGATAAAATATCTCATTTAACAAAATTTGATATAAGATTTTTTAAATATTTTTTATAATATTTTATTATTATTTTTTGAAATTCGTGAATTCCTATTTCTATCTTTTTCCCGCGCTACTAATCCAAGGCCAAGTCTTGGAACAAGTTTTATTGTTCTTATTTTGCGAGATTCCTTCTTAATGACCTACGAAGATGGGTACAACTCCACATGCCTACCACTTCTGTCAGACAAGAATTTCAGACCCTGGAAAGACCAGGTGGAGCACCAACTGAAGACCGAAGCGGAAATATGGACCATAGTCCATATTGGATTTATTCTCCCCACTGAAAAAGGTGTAGCCATCACGTGTGACAAGTGGGATGCACAAACAATAAGGACATTTGAGTCAAATGCAAAAACAATTTATATTCTCCTATTCGGACTAACAAATTCAAATCTTGATCGAGTTGGAAAGTTCAACAATGCTAAGGAGTTTTGGGAGAAATTGCTCAAGCTTTATGAGATCCCTTCAGAGCCAGAAAATCAAATAGAACCTGAGTCCGAATCTGAATTTGAATCCTCAGAGTCAACCTCCGAACTAGACTCAGAAGAATCAGAGCATACCGATTTCATAGCACTAATGGCCAAAGACGAGATATCTGAATCTGAGTCAGAATTTGAAATGACAATGGTCAAGGGGGAGAATCCTATCATGGATCCTAAAGGTAAAATTATAAATTCAAATTTTAAATTTCACATAACTTGTTTTAAGTGTAGGGAGGGATGACACTATAGAAACGAGTGCCCTACTCATAAGATTCGGTCGGCTCAATTGGAGGAGAAGGAGAAAACGATCAGGAAAGGGAAGAAGCATATTGAATGCTCTAAGTGCAAACGAATGAGTAACAATACAATAAATAGAGTTAATTCAAATCTAAATAAGAATAACTTAAAATTATTTAATAAACATAAGAAATTAACGTTGAGAAAATTAGAGAAACAAAGTAATATCTTAAAAGATAAAATAGATAAGTTAGAAAAGATTATTAATAATTTAACTAATCAACAAAATCTAGACTTGGGTTATAAGTCTAAAGTAAAACTTCAACACTATAAACCAAGCTATAATCAAGTACCTTTTATTTACTAAACTTAATTTAAATATAACTCAAATCTAATTTATAAATTTAAATAAAATTATCAACAATGTAAGGGAGGCTCCAGAATAGCTAGCACCTCCAAAACTAACCCGGTAGGGTAATTAGAACTAATTAGAAAGGGAACAAGTTTAACTTGACCTATGGTACTGGTGAAATTTTGGATGATAGTATGTTAGAGAAATTTAGTCTATGCATGTCTAGGAAGATATGGCTTCGACCTGGTGCATTTGGCTAAATGGAACTAACCGAAGCTATCCTTTATGGATTATAACTAGTTAGACCAAGATTTTGTATTAAGTTCAGTGGATAGGACAATTTGGAAAACCACGAAGGCATGGTTACTTTAATGATGTCCAAGTAACTCACCATAGCCCAGAAGTTTATTCAGAGAATGCCTATTTGTTGAGCCCAAAGCTAAACCTAAATCTAACACAAAGTTAAATCAAACCCTATAATTAATCCCAATTCATCTCACAAAATTATATGATTCCCTGATTTAAAATTTAGATCAGGTGAGATCACTAATAATTTAAAATTAAATTAAATAAATAATTAAAAATCAAATTCATTTAAAAACTTATTTTAAAAATTCTTTAAAAACTTATTTAAAAATTTATTTTAAAATTATTTTAAAAAATCTTTGAAAATCATTTTAAAATTTATTTAAAAATTATTTTAAAAAACCTATGAAAATCATTTAAAAGTTATTTTAAAAATCCTTTTGAAAATTATTTTAAAAAATATTTTGAAAATCCTTTTAAAATCCTTTTAAAAAATATTTTAAAAATCCTTTTGAAAATAAATTTAAAAATTATTTTCAAAATCCTTTTGAAAATCATTTTAAAAATTATTTTAAAAAACCTTTAAAAATAATTTAAAAATTATTTTAAAAATCCTTTAGAAAATCATTTTAAAATTATTTTAAAAACCTTTGAAAATCATTTAAAAAATATTTTAAAAAAACTTTTGAAAATCATTTAAAAATTATTTTAAAAGTCCTTTTGAAAATCATTTTAAAAAATAATTTAAAAATCCTTTTGAAAATCAATTTAAAAATTATTTTAAAAATCCTTTGAAAATCATTTAAAAATTATTTTAAAAATCCTGTTTGAAAATCATTTAAAAATTATTTTAAATTTTTTTTTGAAAATCCTCTTTGAAAATCATTTAGAAATTATTTTAAAAAACTTCTGAAAATTATTTTAAAAAACCTTTGAAAATCATTTAAAAATTATTTTAAAAATCCTTTTGAAAATCAATTTAAAAATTATTTCCAAAATCCTTTTGAAAATCATTTTAAAAAATATTTTAAAAAACCTTTGAAAATCATTTAAAAATTATTTTTAAAATACTTTTGAAAATCATTTTAAAGATTATTTAAAAAAACCTTTGAAAATCATTTTAAAATTATTTTAAAAATACTTTTGAAAATCATTTTAAAGATTATTTAAAAAAACCTTTGAAAATCATTTTAAAAATTCTTTGAAAATCAATTTAAAATTATTTTAAAAATCCTTTGAAAATCATTTAATTTTTTTTTCAAAATACTAATTGAAAATAATTTAAAAATTATTTTAAAATTCCTATTTGAAAATCATTTAAAAATTATTTTAAAAAAACTTTTGAAAATCATTTTAAAAATTATTTTAAAAATCCTTTTGAAAATCATTTTAAAAATCCTTTTGAAAATCATTTAAAAATTATTTTAAAAATCCTTTCGAAAATCATTTTATATAATATTTTAAAAATCCTTTGGAAAATCATTTTAAAAAATATTTTAAAAATCCTTTTGAAAATCAATTTAAAAATATTTTAAAAATCCTTTGAAAATCAATTTAAAAAACCTTTGAAAATCATTTTAAAAAATATTTTTAAAATCCTTTTGAAAATCAATTTAAAAATATTTTAAAAATCCTTTTGAAAATCAATTTAAAAATTATTTTAAAAATCCTTTGAAAATCATTTAAAAATTATTTTAAAAATACTTTTGAAACCCAGTTAAAAATTATTTTAAAAAGCCTTGGAAAATCATTTAAAAATTATCTCAAAATCTGATTTGTTATCATAATTATTTTCAAAAAAAAATAATGATTATTAATTTTTAAATCATAACTAATTTTCATACCATATGTTCAAATTTAATTTCAAACTCAATTTTGAAAATTTTAAATGGTTTACTCATTTTAAAGTCATACTCAAACTTATTTTAAATATCAATTTAAAATAAAGATAATTCCATCTTATACTCACTTATAAGTTGAACATGCTTGATAACCTAAAATGGGTGAGATGGAAGATTTGGAAAATATAAAATACCTATTATGTTTTGATTACATGCTTGGACTCTAGGACCCTAGGGATTTATTTTGTCATTAATTAAGGGGGAGTGAGTGGAGTGAAGTCAACTTTTTTTTAACTGTTAAACTCTTTGAAAAGTTAAAGCAAATCCAATTATTTTTATCCAGAAAAATAAGTTTTTTAATTAAGCTTTAAACTGTTTATTATCTTAATTATGCTTTTATCAATATCTTTTTAAAGCCAAGTCATTTTTCAAAATTTAGCTAAGTAGTTTTTCAAAGAGGATTTTTCAAATTTATCTAAGTTTTTCTTCAAAAGCTTATCAAACTTTACTAAGTATTTCTTCAAAAGCCAGTCAAAATTTACTAAGTAATTTTTCAAAACTACTTCAAAATTAGCTAAGTTACTCTTCAAAGTCAAAAATAGTTTTTCTTAGCTAAAGTATGTTTCAAACATAATCCTTCTTAGAATTTTTCCTTTTACACATGTAATGAATCTTCTAATTTCACTTAGATAAAAAGTTTTATAAGAAAATCAGTTCTAAAAAGCTAAGGGTTTATCAAAGTTTTTCCCTCTATTTAAAAGTTTTTTTTCAAGCTAAACTTTTCATCTATCTTCTTAAAGTTGTTATGGATAAAAATTATTAATTCTCAAAACAAGCTAAGGCTTATACTCAACTTATCCTTTACTCTTTTATTTTTGATATATGGCAAAGGGGGAGAGTATAAGAAAATTCAAAGAAAGTGTAATTTTTTTTTTTAATTCAAGGGGAGCTTTTGTTAAGGGGGAGTCTTTATACTTAAGTTTTTTACTGAGGGGGAGCTCTGCACTTAATTTAGTTCTGCACTTAATTTTATGCTTGTCTTTTCATGCTTATCTTTTTATGGCATTATTTTCTTAACTTTAAATTTTTGTTGTCATAATAAAAAAGGGAGAGATTGTTGGTGCGGGAAGCATTCGACGATCGAACCTAGGTTTTGATAATGGCAAAGGGATTCAAAGTTAAGATTCCTTGTTATCTAATGTGCTTAAATGAGGTTTTAGGAAAGTCCTAACTGCGGTTAGGCAGGTGAAAACCCTAGAGGGTGGTAACCCTAGGTCTTAGGGGGTGGTAACCCTAAGTGAAGGAAAATCCTAGGGGGTGGTAACCCTAGGTGGAGGAAAATCCTAAGGGGAGGAAACCTTAGGTCCTAGGGGGTGGTAACCCTAGGTGGAGGAAAATCCTAAGGGGGTGGGGTAACCTTAGGTCCTAGGGGGTGGTAACTCTAGGTGGAGAAAAATCCTAAGGGCGGTAACCCTAGGTCCTAGGGGGTGGTAACCCTAGGCACAAAGTCTAGTTGGTCTGGAGTACCGGATTGACACCAGGTAATCTCTCCTGAGGGTAGTAGTGAGGATGCGTTCCCCGCAAAGGGAACAGTAAGCGTCGGGTCGACCTAAGATTTTCGGTCGAAAATTCGAAGTTAGACCCGGACAGTCCGATGACTGTCAGACTTTATATTTATGATATTATATGCTAACTTTGTGTTGCAGGATATCTTTTGGACTAACGTATCTTGCAGGTACAAAGGAGCACTCTTAAGCCTCGGATGAACAGTGTCCGAGGTGCCTCCATGGAGCTTGGAGGCGCCTCGGGTGCAAAGTTGGAGCTGTCTGCACAGTGAGCTTAGAGGCGCCTTAGAGGATAGTGGAGGCGCCTTGGACTGCTTCTTGGAGGCGCCTCCATGGGGCATTGGAGGCGCCCTTAAGCGGATAAGTTGCAGCAGAGGCTTATCGACAGCGACGAAGTCAGGATAAAACCTTGTGTTTGAGGTGCCTCCATGGGGCATTGGAGGCGCCTTCAATGAGCTATTTAAGAGGACTTCGACCAGCAGCTAAGAAGATAATATGAAAAGCCATCTGTCTTCAACTAGCTGCTAACGAGACGTCCCGGCCAAGCTACGACAAGCCACCGATGACCCGGAGCTTCAGTTTTAAGATTTCTTGTTGTCGGTATAAGTTTTTAATACTATTAAAATTGTAATACTCTTGTACACTTTTGCGCTATATAGTTGTTGCCCACCGTAAGCGATCAACAATCACGGGCCTTGGAGTAGGAGTCGCCCTAGGCTCCGAACCAAGTAAACCCTTGATGTCTTTTGTGTGATTGCTTATTTCTTTTATTATTTCCGCTGCATTACTTGAACGCTTTCCGATTACGAAATTGAGCGTGAAAGCCACGAGCGCTATTCACCCCCCCCCCCCTCAGCGCATCTCGATCCAACACAGTGTGCTGCACTTGTTCCGTCTTTTGGTACTCGATTTCCTCTTCCGGAGGTACTAGAAGAGGCTTTTAGTGGATTTCCTATCGATAGGTTCACGGGACCTGAGTCTTGGAGTATGAGTCATCAAAGGCTCTAAACCAAGTAAACCACTTGTGTCTTTCTATGTCATTTTACTTTCGATTTCGTACATATTTTTCGCTGTGCATACTCGTGTTGTTACAAACGAGAAAATAATGTTGGGGCAATTTCCCTAGGTCAAGGTTGACCAGTTTGACTAAGCTTGAGTTGAGTCAAGCTTGAGTCAGGATTTGAGTTTTGATATTTGACAATATAAGGAGATTGCTGGAGCAATTGGTCAGTTATGGAGATGGTCAAAGGGTTGACCAAGTTGATGAGAATACAAGTCAAGCAGGTCAAGGTGGACAGGAGACTTGACTGGAAAAGTCCTAACTCGATGTTAGGCATTTGAAAAGTCCTAGTGAGGAGCTAGGCAAGGGAAAGTTCTGGTGAGGAGCCAGGCAACAGGAAAGTCCTGGTGAGGAGCTAGGCAGGAGAAAGTCCTGGTGAGGAGCCAGACAATTGGAAAGTCTTGGTGAGGAGCCAGGCAAGTAGAAAGTCCTGGTGAGGAGCCAGGCAGTTGAAAAGTCCAAGTGTGATCTTGGTAAAGGAGAAAGTCCTGGTGAGGAGCCAGACAATTGGAAAATCCAAGTGTGATCTTGGTAAAGGGTGTAAGTCCAAGCATGTGGTCTTGGCAAGGTAAGTCCTGGTATGACTTGGAAAGGAAGACCCGACAACTGGGATGAGGCCGAAGAAAGCTCCTGAAGGCAAGACGTGAAGGATGGGGAGATATCCGAGGGACGCAAGGCTGATGGAGGAGGCTAGAAGGTTAGTTCGAGGTTGGTCGGGTGTGGCCAAATGCTAGGCATGGAGACCCAACAGGTCACAGTTGACTGGAAGTTGGGTTTGAGACTTTGGACTTGAGTTTGAGTCAAGTTCAGAGTGTTCAATCGATCAGGCGATCGATTAAACAGGGTCTAAATCGATCGGTCGATCGATTTGGACTGTGCTGCGATTGTGGGAAGGCCTAGTCAATCGACTGATCGATTGGGATGTGAAATCGTGAGCACAGAGGCTTTTCCAATCGATCGGGCGATCGATTGGGAGCTTCCAATTGATCGGACGATCGATTGGGCAGCAGAAGCTCTCACGCGGACGCGAGAGCACAGAAAGGCGCTGAATAGATCAAGAGATTGATTCAGGAAGTCCCAATCGATCGGTCGATCGATTGGGAAGTGACTGTTGCGTAGGATGCAGGTGATGGACGGCTGCGATGGAACAGTGTTGACGTGACAATCGATTGGGGTTGATTTCAATCGATTGGAGGCACTTTATATAGACTGGGCGAAGCATTTTCTTCGCTAGAACTTTGCGTTCTTCTTCTATGATCTTCAGTAATTTTCACGCGAGCTTCTTCCGATCTTCACCGCCAGTTCTTGAAGGCGCTTGGGTGTATTCCCAAGGTTCAAGAGGCAACAACAAGCAACAAGTAAGCAAGAAGAAGAGTCTATTTCATTTATATCATGTATTTTCTTCTTGTGTGAGTTGTGTTGTTGTGTGTGAGTTTGTACGAGGCTTCTCTGCCTCCGGCTATGACCGAGAAGTAGGTTTTCATAGATGAGGAGCATGTCGTGTGTGGATTTTTGGATTAATCACCTCTTCTTGAGGTGGATACCAAGTAAATCTACTTGTTAGCGTTGTGTGAGTCTTGTATTTTATTTCCGCTGCATATCATCATCAAGACGCAACCGACGAGCGTGCAACGAAACGCTATTTGTAGGACCGTTGGGCCGGCTAGGAGGGGGTTGTTGGATATCCTGCTAACACAAAAAGGAAAACAAACCCTCCTCGAACTCTTTAGGCTAACACTTGCATAAATAAACTAAGCAGTAAATTAAAAGCATAAAGAAAAGTGAGGCACAAAAGATTTACTTGGTTACAACCGATGTGGTTGTTAATCCAAGGAAGATTAAGCTCAATAAAACTCCTTCTGGCGGAGAAGCCTCGTACAACGTTGAAGTGCAGAAAACAGAAGCTTAGACTAAAAGAGAGTGTGCAAGCACTGGATTTACAATCAGTGAGTTCCGTTTAAGCTTCTGGACCAAGGCTATATTTATAGTCTTGGTCCGGGCGCCTGGAAGGGTTCCGGGCGCCCTGGGGGGGATAAATTTTATCCCCCAACGGTCGGATCGAGTCAAAACTCGATCCTGTTGAAAAGTCCATTCCGGGCGCCCCGGATGGTTCCGGGCGCCCCGGACAGCTCCGGGCGCCCCGGATAGTTCCGGGCGCCCCGGAGCCAAAAGTCAACCCAGTTGACTTTTGGCCCGTGCTCTCTTCTCTGGTTCAGCTCGCCTCTGGTCCGGGTCTTTCTGCTCCGGCTCCGCTTGCTTGGGTGATCTCTGACATCCGGAATAGGGCTCACCCGAACCCATCTTCCGGTCTTCTCGAGCGTGCTTCCCTCCGGCTTCTCGTCCCTCGGAATTACCGCGTGTCCCTTCTCGTCCACCAGCGTACTCATCCGCAGACTTCGTCCCTCGGTCGCATCCCGTGACGACCTTCGCGCTAGCTGCGTCTCTTGCTCCCCGAGCAATCTTCCGCTCCGGCTTTCGTACCTCGGACCCACCGCGCGCACTTCCTTCTCGTCCGCCGGTGTACTCTTCCGCAGCACCTCGTCCCTCGGACGCACAGCGTGCCGTCCTTCTCGCTAGCTGCGTCTTCCGCTCGAGTACCTGTGCTCCTAAGCTCCTGCACACTTAGACACAAGGTTAGAAACAACGCAGGACCTAACTTAACTTGTTGATCACACCAAAACAACCTTGGGGTTCCAACAATCTCCCCCTTTTTGGTGTGATCAACCCAAGTTAAGCTAGGGTCAACAATAGATATGAAATTAAACAGTTTATTGCAATAACATGCAACATGATAGAAAAAATTAAATTTCAAACATTCCAAATTTTAATTTTCAATTTTTTCTACCTCCCCCTAGACTTATACTTTCACTTCTCCCCCTTTGATCACAATAAAAATGGGGTACTAACGAAATCTAAGGGTTGACATTAAAAAAATTTTGAAACTCTATTTTAATAATTTTCAGGGAAATATTTCTAAGTCAAGATGAATTTCTAAGTCATTCGACAGCAAGATTAAGAAGTTTCTAAACAGAAAACTTTATGTAAGAAAATTTCAGAGAATTAATAACATAAAGAGAAATTTTCTATGCATTTATTTATTTATATATTTTATGCTTTAATCAGAAGGTTTAAATTTCCATTTTAATTTATCAGAAATTCTTAAGTCACACTTTTTCAGATTTAAAGCAAAAAATATTAAACATGCAACAATTTGTATCATGTTAATTTCTATTATTTTTTGAATTTCAAGTTCACAAAAATATTTCGATAGCATAGATTCTAACTTGATAAAAATTTTCGACGCTATAAAAAATTCTTTCGATAATGTGCAAAATTCGTTTGAAAGAATATTTTGTAATTTGCAAGAATTTTTTAATAAAAATTCTAATTTGCAGGAATTTATTAATAATAGATTTCTTAATCCGAAACACTTTTTCGATGACTCATTTTCTGAATTGCAAAACTCTTTCGAGAGAGAAATTTGTAATTCGAAAAATTCTTCTGATTTGCATAATTCTTTTGTCAAAATATTTTTAAATTTGCAAATTTCTTTTGATAATATTTCTAATTTGTAAGAAAAATTTGACAATTGATTTTCTAATTCAAAAAACTTTTTCGATAATTCAATTTTTAAATCACAAAAATCTTTAGGCAATTTTTCTATTGAATTAACCGGTTGTTCAGAAGGTAGAGACCATACCTTACTTACCTCGTTGGCCGCCCTGTTGAGTTGCTTTCTTCCAATATCTCTCCCCCTTCATTGATGCTCACTTGGGATGAGCTTTCTGTGTCCTCGGGATGGAGATCGACTATCTCGACAGTTTCCTCATTCTCGGACTGTTCTGGCGTTGAATCGGTGTTGGATTCATCCTCGACATTGGCTGGTTCTTCGTAGATCTTCAAGAACTTTTCCCACAGTTCTTTTGCATTTTTGTACTCTCCGACTCTGTCGAGATCTTCTTTTCGTATTACGGTTAGAAGATGGAATTCAGCTCGCCCGTTTGCCACAAACTCGTTGCATTGCTTCTTGTTCCAGAGGCGTAGATCGAGTTCTTCTCCATTCGTTGTCTTTGGTGCTTCATAGCCAGATTTTAATATGAAAGAAATACCAACATCAGAATTAAGATATACCTCCATTTGTTTCTTCCATGAAGAAAACTCCCCCTTGAATGCTGGTGGATATTCGCTAGCTTCGGCCATCGTTTTGTTGCTTCAGACGGTGGTTAGTCCTTCTGAGGCGTACTTAGTGTAGGACCGTTGGGCCGGCTAGGAGGGGGTTGTTGGATATCCTGCTAACACAAAAAGGAAAACAAACCCTCCTCGAACTCTTTAGGCTAACACTTGCATAAATAAACTAAGCAGTAAATTAAAAGCATAAAGAAAAGCGAGGCACAAAAGATTTACTTGGTTACAACCGATGTGGTTGTTAATCCAAGGAAGATTAAGCTCAATAAAACTCCTTCTGGCGGAGAAGCCTCGTACAACGTTGAAGTGCAGAAAACAGAAGCTTAGACTAAAAGAGAGTGTGCAAGCACTGGATTTACAATCAGTGAGTTCCGTTTAAGCTTCTGGACCAAGGCTATATTTATAGTCTTGGTCCGGGCGCCTGGAAGGGTTCCGGGCGCCCTGGGGGGGATAAATTTTATCCCCCAACGGTCGGATCGAGTCAAGTTGAAAAGTCCATTCCAGGCGCCCCGGATGGTTCCGGGCGCCTCGGACAGCTCCGGGCGCCCCGGATAGTTCCGGGCGCCCCGGAGCCAAAAGTCAACCCAATTGACTTTTGGCCCGTGCTCTCTTCTCTGGTTCAGCTCGCCTCTGGTCCGGGTCTTTCTGCTCCGGCTCCGCTTGCTTGGGTGATCTCTGACATCCGGAATAGGGCTCACCCGAACCCATCTTCCGGTCTTCTCGAGCGTGCTTCCCTCCGGCTTCTCGTCCCTCGGAATTACCGCGTGTCCCTTCTCGTCCACCAGCGTACTCATCCGCAGACTTCGTCCCTCGGTCGCATCCCGTGACGACCTTCGCGCTAGCTGCGTCTCTTGCTCCCCGAGCAATCTTCCGCTCCGGCTTTCGTACCTCGGACCCACCGCGCGCACTTCCTTCTCGTCCGCCGGTGTACTCTTCCGCAGCACCTCGTCCCTCGGACGCACAGCGTGCCGTCCTTCTCGCTAGCTGCGTCTTCCGCTCGAGTACCTGTGCTCCTAAGCTCCTGCACACTTAGACACAAGGTTAGAAACAACGCAGGACCTAACTTAACTTGTTGATCACACCAAAACAACCTTGGGGTTCCAACACTATTCACCCCCTCTAGCGGGCGCATCGGTCCCAACAAATAAGTTTTTAGAAAAGCACATGATTCACTCTCCCTCTCACGTGCATCTCGATCCAACAAGGTTATCATTAAAAATCTCTTTTGTTGGTTGCTACTCGGAATATCGTTCTAGTTCCCTTGTACAAAAATGTGTACAAGCATATAACTATCCTAACTACCCATGTGCTCTACTGAAGTTAAATTTGGATTGCAAATGATGCTTAACATTATTAATCCAAATTGTTCTTCAGAAGTTAAACTTGGATTGGAAACGATACTTAACATTTTTACTCCAAGTTTGACCGATGTGATCTTCCTAAGTTAAACCATATTACAGAAGTTAATTAAATATCTATTTCAAAGATCGACTTACAGGTTAAACATAGCGAGACACTAGGCCTTTTTGGGTATGAGATCATCCACCACTTCCTAGACAAAGCCTTTCAAAGAAATCAGATATTTAACTTCTTACAGTAAACTAGGTTTAACTATAGAGACCTCAATAGAAGCACAATATCGAAATATGAAATCGAAACACAAAATCGATAACAAAAATGATAGCATAAAATCGATAACCTTTTGTGTTTATTTTTTCAAGATCTATACAAAAGATAAACTAGTTATGATGTAAAAACTAATGACTAGTTATACCTTTTGTAGCTTATAGACCTTTTGATCTTCTGTTGTATTCCTCTTATTCTCTTGGACGTCATGTGGGCGACGATCTTCCAAGATGAAATACACCCAAGCTTCTTCCTTTGCTTCCTAGATTTGGCCACCAACTAACCTCCAAGGGATGCTAGACAAGAGAGCTTCATTCTCTTCTTCTTCTCCTTCAAGCAACCAGCCACCAAGAGAAAGCAATGCTTGATGTCGTCGACCTCCAAGAGAGAAAACAAAATGAGAAGAGAAAAGGGCAAGGGTCGACCACCAAAGGATTGGAAGAGAGGAATATAAGATGTGTTATTTCATGAGGCACCCCTCCATCTCTTTTATAATCCTTGGTCTTGGCAAAAAAAGGAAAGTTTTAAATATAATTAAAACTTCCTTATATTCCTTGCCAATGACTAAAAAGTAAAGTTTTAAAACAAAAAATTAAAACTTCCTTTAATGCTTGTCATGGCCGACCTATACTTGTGCTCCAAACAAGGAAAGTTTTAAACATAAAATTAAAACTTTCTTATTTATTTCTGGTAAGAAATTTTAAAAAATTTCTCTTTTAAATCCCTTGTTGGTTATAAAAGGAAAATTTTATAAATTAAAATATCTTTTTTAAAATATGTGGATGGTTAAAAAAAAGAAAGTTTTATCAAAAATTAAGATCTTCCTTTTAACTACAAATAAGGAAAGATATCAAACCTCTTTCTTAATCCTTTGTAGATAGCTATAAAAGGAAATATTTTAAAATTTAAAAACTCTCTTTTAAAACCATGGCTTCCACAAAAGGATCGGAAAAATTTTAAAATTTAAAATACCCTTTTAATTTTATGTCAGTCACCTAGCTTGGGCTCCAAGCTTGGCCGACCACAACTTGGCTCCAATCTTTGGCTTGGTTGGCCCTAGCTTGGGCTCCAAGCTTGGCCGGCCACAACTTGGCTCCAATCTTTGGCTTGGCCGGCCCTAGCTTGGGCTCCAAGCTTGGCTTGGCCGACTACAACAAGATGGGTAAGAAGCTTGACTTTAAGTGGATATAAGACTTTATAAATAAGAGGCTATAACAGGGACCGATAGGAGGAATTGATTTTGGTCTCCTGATGAGCTTGAGCTTCCCGTGTTCGCCCCGAACACCCAACTCAAGTTCATCAATAATAACTCATACCACTAAAGAGTTATTGTTGCACTACCGCACCAATCCCATATTACAATATGGACTCATTCTTATCATGAGTGCGTTAGTCTTCCTGTGTTTAAGATATCAAATGCCCACTAATTAAATGAGTTACTAACAACTCACTTAATTAATATCTAGATCTAAGAGTAATACCACTCAACCTTATTGTCATGTCAGACTAAGTCCACCTGCAGGGTTTACATGACAATAGCTCCTTAAGGGGACATCATCAACCTAGATTACTAGGACACAGTTTCATTCTATAATCAACAACACACCATATAAATAATATCATTTCCCAACTTATCGGGTCTATTGATTTAACGAACTAAATCTCACCCTTTGATAAATTAAAGAAATAAATATTAAGTATATGTGCTTGTTATTATATCATGATTAAGAGTACCTACTTCCATAATAACAGAGGTTTTGTTCTTTTATGTAGTCAGTATAAAAAGAAACTACCTCAAATGGTCATACTCAATACACTCATAGTGTACTAATGTAATTTTATAGTTAAGATAAACTAATACCAAATTACACTACAACCACTCCAATGGTTTGCCCCATTCCATCTTGGTTGTGAGCTACTATTTATAATTTATAAGGAATTGATAACATGATCTTCTGCGTGTCCCTCACACCATGTTATTTACAATATAAATTAAATGGATAACTACACTTAGCATAAATGTAGACATTTGACCAATATGATTCTTATTTCAAAATAAAAGTTAATACAAAAAGTTAGACTTTTAGTATACATTCTAACATCTTTCTCATCATCAAATGTGACATACAATGAAGTAGGAGTGATTTTATTTCATCAATTTAGAATTCTGACTTTTTTTTGTTTGGTGAGGGTGGTGGAATGAGTTTTTAGCTGATGATCTTTTTCAGAGTTGCTATTTTTCTAGTGCACGTATGAATCTTATAGGATTTTTACTAAATGATATAATTGTCAATTCAATATACTTTTTCCTCTGGAGATTATTAATAAAAAACGGCAAGGGCACAATTATCTTTTTATTCATTATATGTCACATGAGGAGATTTTTAATGATAAATTTTATTCTATCTTCATTTTATTTTGATTCATCAATTTAGAATTCTGACTCTTTTTATATTTTATAAGAGGATGGTGGAATAAGTTTTTGGTTGGTTATCCTTTTTTAGAGTTACTATTTTCTATTATTTATATTAATACATGTATAAATTTTATGAAAATTTTTATCCAATGATATTGATCCGGCGGTAAAAATCCGGAACCCCATAAGAAGTCAACGCTGAGGGGAGGTCAAAGGGTCCAGTGGCTCGCCGGAAAAGGGCGAGCCGACCGGACTCAGAAGAAAGGGAAATCTGGTAGTAAAAGACACCCTGGTAGGGACCAGGGGTCCGACGCTCAAATAAAGCAGTGCGTAATAACCGAGCGGAAGGAGGTGCCGCCCGGAAGGAGGTGCCGCCCGGACGGCGCAAAGAATCAAGGCCGTCCGGACGACGTTCATCGCCCGCTCGGCGGGCCAGGCACCCCAGTCAGACGGTGATGCCATACTTCTAGTCTGACAACGGGTGGTCCTGCCGTCCCATCAAAGAACATGCTCGGACTGTGGCAGCATGGTGTCAGGTAAGCTCTCTGACAAGTGCATACCGTGGTATGGGTTGCTGACACGTACGCACCTCGGTGGGCGTGCATCAGTTCCTTCTCCGTCTTATATAAAGAGGCTATTACTTCGCCGAAGGTACGCAGAATACGAATTTGGCAGCCACTTTCTCCACCACTTACCTGACTTGAGCGTCGGAGGACCGTCGCCGGGACACCCCTCCCGGCTCGGTTTTGTTGCAGGTTCGCCGGAGCACTTGAGGATCCAGCAGAGAGCGCCGCGTGCCCAGCGTCCACTGACTCTTGATTCGGACAGGATCAGATATAATGATCAATTTAATATATTTTTTCATAAAATTATTATTATAAATGATAAAAAAAGTTAAAAGTATAATTATCTTTTATAAAATTTTTCACATTTAATTTTTTTTTGGATCAAAAGAAATTAAATATTATTTTTTTTCAACATAAGAGGATAAAATATTACCGGACAGAAAACATAGAGGTTAAAGCTAATTTAGCTTAAATTTATAAATATTATCTATAAAAATAAAATTTGTTCTATGCATATATATATATAAGCCTCAGCGCTTCATTAGGTCAGCTCAGCAGCAGTCGCTGTCGAGCCAGGGAGGGCGATCGATTCGATGGGGCGCGTGCGCTGCCCTTACTGCCAGGGCACCGCCGGCCGGAGCGCCACTACGCCCTACGGCCGCTGCGTCACCGAGTGCTGTTCCTGCGGACGAGTGGTGGAGGAGCGGCAGGTTTACACCCACCAGCTCTTCCCCCTACGCGCTTTCGACTACCCCCTGCCCCTTGTCACCCCTGACCTTCCCTTGCCGCCCCCTTCCGCCGCTGTCGAAGCCACCAACGAGGATGATGAGGACCCCTTCCACCCAACCGGATTCGTGACCACGTTCTCCACCCTATCCCTCGAGCCCTGCCCTCTCTTCGCCCGCTCTGCTACCTCTTTCGCCGGGCACCTTGCGGAGCTGGAGCGTGCCCTAGATTCTTCCTCTTCTTCGTCTTCTTCTTCTTCCGTCTCTGATGGGTCGGGAGGGCCGCTCGTCTCCGTAGACCACCTCCGGGCGTACCTCCAGATCTTGGAGGTATCGTCCATCCTTAGGCTAGAGCATGACATAGCTGACCACGCCTTCCAGCTCTTCCGTGACTGCTCTTCTACCACTTGCCTCCGAAACCGTAGCATCGAGGCTCTGGCGACGGCTGCGCTTGTGCATGCCATCCGTGAGGCACAGGAACCTCGGACCTTACAGGTTAGTCCCTTTCCGATTGTTTCTTTGGAAATTAAGAGGCTATTTTTTTCATCTTTTGGATTGTTTTCTTCAACAATTTTGTGGCTTTAAAATTATTCCAATGGCCATAACTGAGAATCGATTTCATTTCTACATGAGATTGAACAGTGCATCACCAAACCCTTCGACTATTTTTCAGGTTCCATTTGTCCAATGTCGCAAACAGCAAAACTCTAGCTATCGCATTCGTCCTCACAATGCTTTTAATTTCATATTCCTTGACTTTTATTTAATGTGTATCAAAAGGCTGTATACAACTATTCGTAGGCTGACCTCTATATGGTAGTTCTGCTTTTGAAATATATTTGAGGGAATTTCGTGATATGTGTTCAAATCATTCAGTGGCCAGAATTTTCTGTTTATCAGTTCATTTTGAAGCAGAAACCTATATAAACAGATTTCTTCTCCTTATGACAGTTGTTTCAAGGATTGACAATTATACTTCACATAAATTCACAACCTTCAGGTACATGTGCACTTTTTTTGTCAGTGATGCATGAATAATGTTTGCACTTAATCCATCATCAGTGTTTCTGATATTGCTGATGTCCTCCAGTAGTCTGGTAATTCTAAGAATGGTAGTGGTTTCGTATTTGTTCTATTGTTGACAGCAATCCAGTATTTGAATCTCTAATTTTCACCTCTTCCTACCACCTTGATTTCCATTGCTTCCTCTTTCTTCATCGTACTCTCTTGCTCCTCTCTGTTGGCAATGTAAGGTAGTGAGGGGTCCCTTGCATTGAAGAGTTGGCATGTTGGGATTCCAAGCCTTAGTGTGTTGAAGGATAATCTAGACGTGTACTACTCCAGTCCCATAGGAGGAGCACTGAATCAAAGAGAGGTTCAAATGACAAGGTGATAACTAAGGGAGGGTGGAAGAGAGGTTAGGAGTAAATGAATTGCAAAATGTATGGTACTCCTAATGGGCATATGAATGATAAATCTACTCGGAAGTCGATATGACCTGATTATAGGACTATCTATAACTAAATTTTGTTTTTTTATTCCAATTTTATTGTGGAACAGAAGCCATGTCATAATTATAGTTAAAATACTTGGACTATACCCCTGCACCATGGTTCATATCAGCCCAACCTTCACATACTTTGACCATACTTTTTTGAAAGGGTGTTCGCTCAAAACAAGTTTCTTAATGAGAATAGAGCCCCATACTATGTGTTCCTTCCACCTTGTGACAAATTGGATAACTGGCCTATGCAGATCTCTACAGAACAGACAGCAATGCATTACGACATATTAGTAATGGCTAGTTGCACCACCTTGGCCTTCTAAGGGTGTTTAAAACCAACTGGATCTTATGAAAGGATATATCAAAAAAGAAACAGAAAACAAATGGAAATCTTGACTTTATGGAGACTAGGAAGAGCTTGGTTGAACCACATGGAAGGTTTTGTTGGTCATAGCCTACTTCCTCAATTACTGCAGAAATTATTGTATCATCTGATCCTTAAATCTAGGGTGCCATTGGTGCAAATCTTGTAACATGATGGTTCTGGAATTCATGGTTGACAGTACTCCAAATCAAATAAGATGAAATCCCCATTTAGACAGAGAAGAGTTTTAAGCTCTGCCTCATGCTTGGGCACAGGACTTTGCATTCACTAACATCAATCAAGTGCCAACACAAGTTATAAAGCTAGATTTTTCTTCTGATGCAAGTCAACTTATTTAGTTATAACTCAGGAACTCAGTTATATGGACTTATGATAGCATTGTTCATTTAAGGTGTCACCCAGCTGCTCAAAGATTTGTCATAATTTTAGTAGGGGCTTCTAATAGTAAGTAAACATGGCAAACTGTATGTGTGTTATATTTCATAGTTTTTTGTTCATTTTATTTTTAAATTTCACTCAAAATTACCATTAAATAAATAATTTATTCTTAAAATTATTTATAAGCCACTAACTTGTGAGGTTTAGGTTTGCCCATTTGGGTTTAGAGTAGATAGTGCAGTGTCCTTAGACAAGAAATGTGGTGTTATTTTAAGTGATTTGAGTTTCATGCTAATCTTTGCCCTCTTTCTTTGTGTGCCAAACTAATTTTCAGAGTGGTGCAAGAATGCTTCAAGGTTCCTCGTTACAAAACGTTTTCATTAATATTTCAAATGATTTGATTGTCTTTGCTTAATTTACAGGAAATATCTTCTGCTAGCAATCTTCCTCAAAAGGAGATCGGAAAGTACATCAAGATCCTAGGGGAGGCTCTGAAACTTAGCCAACCCATCAACAGCAATTCTATTGCAGTCCACATGCCTAGGTTTTGTACACTTCTCCAACTAAATAAATCAGCTCAGGTATCTAGTTCTTGAAACATCACTTAAAATTAGGATGCTGTATTTCCAGAATTTTCACGCAATTTTCACAGCAACTTGCAGCTCATATTGGAGAAGTTGTTGTGAACAAATGCTTTTGTACTCGTCGGAACCCAATAAGCATCTCAGCTGCTGCTATCTACTTAGCATGTCAACTAGAAGATAAACGTAAAACTCAGGCTGAGATTTGTAAGGTGACTGGTTTAACAGAGGTTACCCTTCGGAAGGTGTACAAAGAGCTTTTGGAGAATTGGGATGATTTGATGCCTCCTAATTACACTCCTGCAGTGCCCCCTGAGAAAGCTTTCCCAATGACTACAATCACCTCTGGTCGATCTTCAGCCAACAAAGATATGGTTGATGCTTACCATTCGAGTGCACATCACGACAAAGATAAACACTCAGAAGCTATTGAAGCAAGTAAAATTTCTAATTCTCTCGAGTTTAGTCATACAGTCAAAGTGAATGACGAGGCAGAGAAGAAAAGCAGTTCCCATGTCCGCAATCTTACATCTTTCGATCCCCAGGATTTGAATCACGGATCATTCTCCATGCCACAGGTTCCATTTGGCATGTTCCAGTGCAAACCGCAGAGAGAGGACGTAAAGGGTGAACAAGGCATCATCAATCTTAATGAAACTGAACCCAATCTGTCAGAGCATAAGAAGGCCAGCAAGGACTTGAGGATGGGTGATACTTCTGGATGGGTGGATCAAACTTCAACTCCCTCATCGTCAAAAAGATACACAAGTTCATGGCATTTGAATCCTGCAACGGCTGCCCCAGAATCGTACGTTCAGTTGGCAAATCGACAGTTGGGTCTTCAATTTGTTCCTGGAACTGGCGAGAGTGCAAAAGGTGGAAATGATGATGCTGCGAGTAGGGGCCACAAGCCAGAGAATTAAGATGGATTCAATATTAGAAGCAACGAGGACAACACAACTAGCTTGTTTTGAACAGGCACAATCATTCAACGTTCGCAGCGGCCAGCATTATATTTTGCACAAACAACCTCAGTGATCCCATTTTGGTCTTTTGAGTTGTTGCAGTGATGATGCATAAGGCAAGTAGTCTCTTCTTAAACCAGGTGCTCTCATACGTCCTTACCTATCCCCCACACTTGTATTTATATTAAGACAATAGACATCATTACAAATGTTCAGAGAGACTAGGTAATGTTAACAAGTCACACTTGTGTTATGAGTAGTATTACTGGTCCTTATCTATTTATTGTTAAATTGCTTATCAATTCTTTACCTGCAGTTACAGAAACTGGCCAAGAATATCAAGAAGTGTGTTCTACAGAACAACACAAACATTATTCACTCGATGTCCATATTCCTCAGAACAAAAACTCAATAGTATCAAGATAAGAGTTTGAAAAGAAAAAAAAGAAAAAACAGAGTTTTCATCCCCAAACCTCAATCCTAAGAACACATTGCATTTCACAAAACAAAATCTGAAAGAACTAACTAAATTAGTTTCAGGAGAATGGTAATCAATAGTTACTTTTGCGGTGTAGGGCATTAATTCATCATTTCCTGACCTCGTTTCACTCCGCAATGGAGGCATTGCAAGCACGTTCGCGATTCAGTCGCAGGAGGTCGATCGAACCATCAGTCATTCCCAAATCGGCCTTCAATTGTTCCAAATCTAAGTTCTGTCGAATTTAGCACCGTTGAGTGAAAAAAAAAAGAAATCTTGGCTATTTTTCTTCACAATTTGTGTCGAAGAAATGAAATGCTGGGGAAATGGATCAAGAGAGGAGAGGAGAGCTACCAGATTGTGCGGTGATCTGACCCGTCGTCGATCACGAGGTCACAGGGGTAGATTCTGGTCCTCGGATGCCGGGGCGTTACCATCTGGATGCCGCGCCGACCTCGAGAAGTCCAGCACACACGGCCCGCAGCAGAACGTCGCTGCCGGAGATCCCTCTTCGGCCGCCGAGGCCTGATTCAACTCTTGAAGCACAGGCCCACCCTCGCCGCGGCGGCGGCGGCGATTCTTGGGGGGCACCTCCATCAGCTCGCGGTATCCGACGGCGGGGCGGAGCTCGAGGGCCCGGGCGGCGACCACGGAGACGCTGCCGAGGACGGCCGCGGCGACGTTGAGCACGCCCTCGATTCGGCCCGAGGGACGGCGGATCCCGACGGCGTCGAAGGCGGCGCGGCCGGGGCGGCGGGAGAGGAGGCGGAGGGTCCCGACGAGCAGGCGGACGGAGCCGATGACGGAGTCAGGGAGGTACCGGCCGCCGGAGGCGTAGAACTCGATGGACACGGCGGAGGGGGAGTCGTCGGCGAGGCAGCTTCGCGGGACGCGGAAGAGGAACTTGTCGTTCCAGGTAGGGTTGGGGCCGCCGTCGCGGTCGACGAGCGTGCGGAGCTTGATCTCAGGGTCGACCCAGATGAGCGCGTAGGTCTGCAGGCGGCGGCGCCCCGGCGGCGGCCGCATGCCCTGGGCGGAGATCAAGCTGATCTCGAGGAAGATGGATTCCATGGAAGGCAGAAGGAGGTCTTCAAGAATTCCAAGAAACGGCACTGAAAAATCTCCAAAAACAGTGAGAGAGTGAGAGGTCTTTTCCATTTATAGATATGGACGATTTTCAAATTTGAAAAATGTTGCAAATTTTTAGTAACTCGAAAACAAACCCGAATTAAACCGGATCGATCTCACTCTCAGCGGTCCTCCACAGGCCAGCCCGGATCGTCCGGTCCATTTTCGTTCTACTTCCCGCTCTCTTCTATGATTCTATTCTCGCGTCCAAGTAAACGATAAAACGAGTCCTGAAATAAAGCGGGCGAGGGTTCAATGGATTTGAAACCCGGATCCGATAAGTCCCTTCTGCCCTCCGCCCGTCTGCTTCCTGCCCTAGAAGGGTCTGCCGTATGACCATCTCGAAGCCGAAAGCGAACACTTGAAGAAGAAGAGAAGAAGAACAAGAAAAGGGAAGGCGGGATAAATCGGAGTGCTGAACATGCCGGACTACGGGGAGAGATACGAAGACAACGGCGACGGGTATGGTTTTGGGTATGGCGCTGCGTCCCCTCCGGCGAAGGGGAGCGGTTTCGACGACTTAAACGATTCCAGATCTCAGGCAAGCTTCTCTTATATGTCCTGGTTTTTGTCAATTGTTTCTTAATTTCCCCTAGAGGTTGTTCTTTTATGCAATTAATCTTGCGCTTTGCTTCCTGCAAGAGTCGCGCGAACTGAGCTCCATATTGGAGAGGACATGCAACTAGTTATAAACCGCTTTGGTCAGCTTTATTGTTCGGTTTTTTAGGGTTTCATGAGGGAGAAAAAAAACTGTTCTGGTCTTCTCAACAATTTAGATATGTTCTTTATTATTATTGTTATACTTATAGTATGAGTCAAAAGGTCGTGATAACACTTTCTCATGAAACTATCTTGATTGGAATGTATACATTTATCTGTTATTAACAATTTTCAGATGGATCAGTAGAATCTCTTTGATGTATGTTGATGCTTGATGTTATTAGGGTGTCCACTGAAGGTTTGAGATACGGAATAGGCCTAGTCTAGATTTATATATTCTTGACATTTTCTTTCTTTATCATGCATGTATGGTTTTGATTTTCTTTAATTTTATTTTCATACCATATGTCTTCCTATTTTGCCTGGCTGTAGATGGTTTGTCTTATTGCTAATTGATATATTTAAAATCATTAAGGTAATGCATGTATGTTCCAATGCTCCTCCCAATACTCTGTACTACTTATTTTACAAAATTCCTTGCTGCAGTATGAATTTCGTGAACAAGTGAGAGGGTCTTCAAATAGCAAAGACAAGGATAGGGAAAGAGATAGGGATCGTGATCGAGTCAGGGATCGGGATCGGGATCGTCATCACAAACAACACAAGGATAGAAGTGAGAGAAGGGAGCATGGCCGAGATAGATCTGATGGTCATGATCGTTTCCATAGCCAAGACTCTGATAGGTAACAGGGTTTGTGCTCTTAGATTTATTTTGTATGCATTCATGCAAATTGTTACTTTGTTAGCACTTCCAAGGAGTATATTTGGTTATATATAGTACTGCTTGAAGGGGTTTTCGTGGATCAGGTTTTTGGATTCACTTGAATGCTAGCCTACCCAAAATTTTCAGTTCAGTTTTTTTTGTCAGAGATCGACCCTACTCTACTTGATGAAGATGCCCAGCCATTGTCGGGTTAAGTTGAGTTTTCTTTATATCAAATTTAGGTAAATTTAAGGTCTTGTCACAGGATGGCCTTTTTCTAGACAATGTTAAATCTGTATTATTTGACCAGAGCCAAACCATGCATTGGCTGGAGCATCATATTGACAGGCCTACCTTTTTGAAATTTGTTTGTGACCGGAGTTAACCTTCATACCAGAGGACTTAGTTACAGAGATTTTTTGTTTTTTGAACAAAGTATTCTTTGGTTGTTTCTTGTGCAACTTAAAGGGATTTAAGTTTTGGAATTGTTCATTTTATATCTTCATGATCTTTCCAGGCACAAAGATTATGATAGAGACAGAGAGGGACGCCGTAGTCATCAGTCGCGATCTCGGTCCAAGGGTCATTCTAGTAGGAGATCAAAATCTCGTTCTCGTTCTCGTTCAAGATCCAAGAGGTAAGTATTGCATCACAGTTGTATTTTTATTTGTCTTACGGGTTGTTGAACATGTCTGAATTGGTGGTATGATGTGCCTCAGATAGGGATGTACATATGCTATCTTCTAATAAAAGGTTTCCAACCATTGCAGCATGTATCACATAGAATTAACCTTGTGGCTTTAGATAAGAATTAGTTGATTAACTCATCATCCTATCAGGTAAAATCACAAGTTTATTTAAAACAATTTATAACAGAATTATAGAATTCAGTTAACATCTTTTTTAATTTTGTTTTGTTGAGCATGATTAAAACAATTTATGAGAGCATTAGAGAGAAAGTCGGAGTTGCGTCTATTGAGGAAAAACCCGAGAGACACGTTTAAGATGGTACGGACATGTACTTAGACGACCAATAAATGCTCCAGTTAGGCGATGTGAAACTATGATAAACATGCATATCAAATGAGGAAGAGGAAGACTAAAAAAATACTTGGTTAGCAACAATAAAACAAGATAAAATTTATTTAAATATAGATGATGATATAATAGGAGATAGAGCTCAATGGCGTAAAAGGATCCCGACCCCACCTAGTGGGAAAAGGCTTGGTTGTTGTTGTTGTTGAGCATGATTTAATTACTGTTACTCTGATTGCATTGTAGTTGTAAAATGGATCCTTTGTCAATTGGAATCCTTGGCGCAGTGTAGATGGGTCTTCTGTTTTCTTTTTTCTGTTGACTTTGGATTTGAATGTTTGATGCCAGTTATTTGAGTTGTGAAGTTCACCTGCATTATAGACTTTTTTGTGGAATATGTGGGTTGTTTATCTCAATGTTGGCAGAATAGTTTTCTTTGTCTGTGACATGTGCATTTCAGTTGTTGGTTTTCTTTGTCTGTGACATGTGCATTTCAGTTGTTAGCTCAATGATTTATCTTGATTTTTGGTCTTGTTTTACTTAATTCGTTCAAGTAGTTCTTGGTTTTCTAGTTAATATTTATTGATCAATCTCTCCAATAACAGCAAACGTGTTAGTGGCTTTGACATGGCCCCACCAGCTGCTGCTCTGATACCTGGTGCGCCTACTGCAGGTATATTTAATGTGTTAAAATGTATGGTCTATATTCATGCAATGTTGCTTAATTCATAAATTAGTCAAGAAATATAAAAAACAGGATGGTGTCATTCTGATAAGCTAACTTATAGGCTTATACTAGCATAAATTGGTATCGAGTGTTTCTTGGAACTAAAATCCATATACCCTGCATATTTTTTGTTTGCTTTGTTTTTGCATTTTCTTTTTTCACTTCATTCTCAAACTGAGAACACTTTTGGTTGTTTCTTGTCTGTTTGTTTTGTTTTCTCTTGTATATGTAAGTTGTCTAGAAGGCAATGTTGGTCCACTAGTCCCTCTAAGCTGCTGAGGTGTGAGCAGATTCTGTAGCTTTTGTGTTCAAGGAGGAAACAATGCACTGGTTTGATGGATCTTGTTCATCTTCAGCTGGCAATTATCTATTTTTGCTAGTTATTATCTCCAATACCTGAAAATGATAAAATTTATTTGCTTTTTTTTGTGATGATTCTGTTACAGAATTCAGATGAAATCTTGTACGTGCGAGGACATAAAAGAATGATGCTGCATATATATTCTCTTGTACTTATTTTTAGTACCCACATTACATGTAGCAACTCAGTTTCTCTATACAGGTCAGCTCACTGGAGCCACTCCTACCATTCCTGGGATGTTCCCTAACATGTTTGCTTTGGCAGCTGGACAGGTGCTTCTCTATGATCTTTCTTGATTTGAATGTTTTATCATTTAGTTTTTTCTTTTACTCTTCAATTTGTGAATGACTTGATAATGAATGCTTACTAGATTCCTACAATCCCTATAATGCCAATGCAAGCCATGACTCAACAGGTATGACTCAACTATTTTGTATCATCACTTGATTTTGACATCTAATCTGTTGTGAATGTTTTTTTTTCTTCTTTAGGCTACTCGACATGCTCGTCGTGTATATGTTGGTGGTCTTTCACCAACTGCTAATGAGCAGGTTATTGTCTCTCTTCATTTCATACATTTTCATGGAAATGTTCTTTTTTTGTTTTTATTTGTGGGAACCTTTTGTCGTTTCTTTAACTTTATTATTATTTCTTTAGTAAATTTTTTACTTAAAAAAGTTTCCAAATCTCGCATAAAGTGACAAGAAAATGGGTCCTGATCAGAAATAGGGCAATGATTCACTATATATTTGGTCTAGAAAATCTAATTCAATTAGTTATTTATTTGTGACATCTACAACCATAGTAAAAAATGATGATAGATGCTAAACACTTAATGAGAAGTATCTGGCCATATAATTTTCATTTTATGGATCATTTTGATGGCAAATTAGCTTTTCAAACTTAGTTTGGTGTATCTAAATTCCAAGATGCAGAAGTTAAACGTTTTCGTTAGCTATTTCTGTATCATATAAATGACCTTGGAGTGAGAGAATCTGTAGTAGTATCTAATGTATTATGCTTTATATATGCTACAACCATCTCGATAACTTGAAATTCTCTCGCGTGTGTATTTTGTTGTATATTGAAATTGATTTTAATAAACTAAATTTGATTCACCTGTGTCCAATAATTTATTTATCTTTCCATGATTTTTGGATTTCAATTTTTTGAAGAATACTTGTGCTTATTGGTCGTTATTTAGAACTTAAGTGTATTTTAGTGCTTTAATGGGAGATATCATGGACCAATCAATGCATTTGAATACTTGTGTTTGTTTCGACTAAAATATTTTTTCACATTGTAAGTAATGCTACTTCTACCAAGTCGCATGACCTCCATGTTATACACAATAGAGAAGTGTGTGACCTCCATGTTATATTCTATGCTCCAACTGATTGAGGGAAATTGCTGCTAACAAAAGGTTTTATATTCTAATTTGTTGTTATGCATGCTATATTGCTAGTGTTTGATATATGTGATGTGCATCGGAACACTCGTGATTTATCTTCCAATGATTTAACATTAATCAAATATGTTTTGAATAATTCTGGAGCAATGATTTCTAGTCTAGTGATTAAATTGCTTTTGAAGGATGGGGACTGCAAATCACAGCATGCATTCAGGTCCTTATCTTTAAAATATTAGGACGGTATCCTATTTCTTGCAATTGCTAAACTGCCCTTGTTTATTGAGTTTCTATAGTGAATGTTATCACCCTCTATTCTATTGCTTACCTTCTTAATTCAATTCCTTTACCAAACATTAGGGGGTGTTTGGTATGCGCGTTTTTCATTTTCATTTTCTTGAAAACGCACGTTTTCTGAAAAACGGTGTTTGGTTTGCGTTTTCCGCGCGCGTTTTCTAAAAAATTGACTATCGTTTTTTAGAAAAACAGAGAATGACAAAAAGTCGTTTTCTGTTTTCTAGAAAACGCGCGTTTTCCAGAAAATGAAAATGAAAACGGTGCAAACCAAACGCACCCTTAGTTATTTTGATATTGCAGCTCCTGGATAAGTTTAGAACATATTCCACATCTATTAAAACTCTCATACTTAAAGCAATTGATAATTATGTTTTCCCAAGCTATTCTAGATAATTATTTTCCCCTTTGCATCAATTTTATTCATGTTAAATAATTCGAAGTTGATGTGAGCCATAGTATGGTTAATGCTGATGCTTATTTGGATTGTCATTTTGGTTTTTGCAGACAGTTGCAACGTTTTTTAGTCAGGTGATGTTTGCTATTGGAGGGAATACAGCTGGTCCAGGTTAGTGTTTATTACAATCTGTGGTACCTCAAATGACTTTTCTTTAAGAAGATTGTATTAAGTTCTGTGTTTTTTCTTTGGTTCTAGGTGATGCCGTTGTTAATGTTTACATAAACCACGAGAAGAAATTTGCATTTGTAGAAATGAGAACAGTTGAAGAAGCAAGCAATGCAATGGCATTGGATGGCATTATTTTTGAGGTTTGAAATTTTCAATATTAAGATGCTTGCCTGCAACTCCAGGTTACTTATGACCAATAGATTTATGTCTTTCAGGGTGCTCCAGTGAAGGTTAGAAGGCCGAGTGATTATAACCCTTCCCTTGCAGCTGCACTTGGTCCCAGCCAACCTAATCCCAATCTTAACCTCGCGGCAGTAGGACTGTCACCTGGTTCTGCTGCTGGCCTCGAAGGACCTGATCGGGTTTTTGTGGGTGGTCTTCCGTACTATTTCACTGAAGTGCAAGTTAGAGAGTTACTTGAATCCTTTGGGCCTCTTCGAGGTTTTGATCTTGTCAAGGATAGGGAAACTGGCAATTCAAAAGGATATGCATTTTGTGTCTACCAAGACCTCTCTGTCACTGATATTGCTTGTGCGGCTCTTAATGGTATCAAGATGGGTGATAAAACTCTTACAGTAAGGCGTGCAAACCAGGGCACTACACAACCAAGGCCAGAACATGAAAACATACTATTACAAGCCCAACAACAGGTTGCACTACAGGTACTGTGCAAAATGATAGAAATGTGGAGTTTTAAACTGGTCATAGATCCAAATGATTTTTCTGACAAATTGAGATTAATCTTCATGAGTTGGCATTACATATTAGTTTGATTTCCATAGTCTTCTACTGCTCTAGAAATCCAGAGTGAATTTTAATCGGGTTCCTTTGTTGGAAGTTTCTCCAAGTATCCCTTAATTAAATGAAGCTTCTTCATGCTGTCTTTATTTGATAACCAAAGTTTTTAATGTTAGGATATGTTAATAACATTTCTGGTTTCTGCTAAAACAAAGTTGACTCAGATAAATTTTGTTCTCTATAATCTTTTGTGTTCTTTTTTCAAGTTATTATGTGGATAAAAACAAAGTTGATTCAGATAATTTTTGGTCTTTATAATTTATTTGCCTTTTTTTATTCAACCTATCATATGGATTGTTTGGGATGAACACATAACCGAATTCTGATTAGATGAGGATGTTTAAGTATTATCCCCTCTGGATGGACTGGAGGCTGCATCTTTGTGCTTTTATATCATTTGTATCCAAGGAGTCATTTTCTATAAACTTGACTGTTTGGAAAATTCAATTTTGTTTTATATGAAATAACCACATATCTGGGTTCTCCTATTTCATGTAACCATGCGTAGGCCAAATGGATCAACTGGTTTATGATAACAAATTCGGGGTTATATTCTTCTGATTAACCTTTTATAACACTTAAGAAACTGCCATCAATGAGATCTCTCTCAAGATCTTATGTACAATATTTCACGGCTTCTCTTTTTCATTTTCATAATTATGTGCTTAAAGTATTTACAGGCATATATATGTCCATGAGAACTTGGGTGTAGACTTAAATAGGCAAGAGTTCTCACATCATAGGTTGGATAAGAACAAATATGATAGGAAAATTAATAATCTAAGATTTGGAACATGGAACGTAGGAACCCTGTAAATCAATAGAGGTAGTAGATACGATGATTAGGAGAAGAATTAGTATTTTATGTGTACAAGAGACAAAATGGATAGGCAATAAACAAAATCGATAGAGAATTCAGATTTTAAGTTATGATATACAGGAAAGAGTAAAGCAAGAAATGAAGTGAGTATTGTTGTATATAGTTCGTTAAAGGATGAAGTTGTAGGAGTAGTTAGAAAAGGAGATAGAATTATAACTCTTAAGATGATGGTGGCGAAAGAAACTATGAATATAATTAGCATATATGCACTGCAAGTAGGATTAGATGAAGTTACTAAATTAAGGTTTTGGGACGACTTAAATGAAATATTACAAATTATTTCACTAAATAAAATGATTTTTATAGGAGGTGATCTAAATGGGCAGGTCGGAGTGAAAAATGAGAAATCTGAGAGGGTACATGGGGGTTATGAGTTTGGAACGAGAAATGAAGAAGGGAAAACTATCTTAGATTTTGCGATAGCATATGACCTTATATTAGCTAATATGTTTTTTATAAAAAGAGAAGAACACTTAGTCACGTTCAAAAGTGGAAATAATAAATTGCAAATTGATTTTCTTATGTTTAGGAAGAAAGATAGAAAGATTTGTAAAAATTGCAAGCTCATCTTTGGAGAAAGCTTGGGTAGGTTAGTAGTGTTGGATATACGTTTCAAACATAGTATTAATAGTAAGAAAATATATACGACTCCTAGAATTAAGTGGTGGAAGTTAAAAATGGGAAACAAAATATATTTAAAGAGAAGGTAGGAGTACAAACATTAGGTGAAATATACGATGATTCTAATACGACATGGGATAAGATGATATCAAAGTTGAAAATAATAGCTAAGAGTGTACTTGTTAAAGGGACATGTACCACTAAGTAAGGAATCTTGGTGGTGGAATGAGAAAGTATAAGAGAAAGTGAAGAAAAAAACGAATACAATATAAGAAATTATATATTTGTAAGAACAAGAAAAATTTTAAGAATTTTTTTTAAAAATATACAATAGCCAAGAAAGAAGCTAAGAGAGCAGTAAATGAAACAAAGCATAGAACTTTTGAATGATTATATCAAAAATTGAATACAAAAGAAAGGAAAAGAGATATTTATAGAATTGTGCAAACTATAGGAGTATTAAATTAATGAGTCATACTATGAAATTTTGGGAAAAAGTAATAGAAAAAAAAGATTAAGGAAGGAGACGACCCAAAATCAATTTAGGTTCATGACTGGAAGGTCGACAATGGAAGCTATGCATCTTTTTAGACGATTAATTGAAAAATATCGGAAGTAAAAACAAGATCTACACATGGTATTCATTGACTTAGAAAAAACTTATGATATAGTCTAAAAGAAATTATATGGAGAATTTTAGAAAAGAGAGGTGTTAGCGTAACATATATTGAACTAATTAAAGATATGTACGAGGATGTAACGACTAGAGTAAAGATTTGAGGTGGAGTAAATGAAACATTTCTAATAAAGATAGGGTTACATCAAGGATCATCTCTAAGTTTTATCTTTTTACATTAATTATAGATGAACTCACTGCACACATTCAAGACACTGTATCGTGATGTATGTTGTTTGCAGATGATATTGTTTTGGTAGATAAAATATGTGAAGGAGTAAATGCTAAATTAGAATCTTGGCGGGAAACACTAGAAGGGAAAAGTTTTAGGTTTAGTAAAATAAAAACAGAATATATGAAATTTAAGTTTAGCAATATTAGACATAATAAGACAATTGTTAAGATAGGAGATAACGAGTTGCCCAGAATCAAGAGCTTTAGATGTTTAGGATTATTTTTGTAAAACGATGGAGGGATTGAGAAAGATGCCTTACATAGAATACAGCATGATGACAAAAATGGAGGAGAGCATTGAGTGTTTTATGTGATTGTAAAGTACCTCTAAAATTTAAAAAAAAATTCTATAAAATCGCAGTTAGATCTGCTATGTTATATAGAGTTGAATGTTGGACTATGACTCGAGCACATGAGCAAAAGATGAGAGTTGCAGAGATGAGGATCTTAAGGTGAATGTGTGGACATACGAGAATGGACAAAATAAGAAATGAGAGCATTAGAAAGAAAGTCGGAGTTGCATCTATTGAGAGAAAACTTTAAGAGACACGTTTAATATGGTATGGGTGTATACTTAAATGACTAATAAATGCTCTAGTTAGGCGATGTGAAACTATGACAAACACATATCAAACGAGAAAGAAGAAAACCGAAAAAGACTTGGTTAGCAACAATAAAATAAGATAAAATTTATTTAAATATAGATGATGATATAGTAGGAGATAGAGCTCAATGGCGTAAAAGGATCCATATAGCCAACCCTACCTAGTGGGATAAGACTTGGTTGTTGTTGTGGTGTATAAATGATGATACAGTAGGAGATAGAGCTCAATGGCATAAAAGGAGTCATATAACCGACCCCACCTAGTGGGATAAGGGTTGGTTGTTGTTATTGATGGTATCATTTAGTGAGGTTTAAATTGGTTATGGTCTCTATGAGGCTATAAATATTTTTATCTTTATATACCATAGGTTTTTAACTTCCTGTGTATATATATTAATCATTTTATACTCTTTCTTTTCCATTGTCTGTCAACAGTTTGAAATGAAATCTGGTTGATGTGGTTCGTTTAGTGGGTTAATCAGTTAATGTTGGCAAGTCAAGTCACCCTCTTAATGAACGAGTAGTGTTGTTTAATTTTCCCATTATTGATTTCTCTTGTTTTGTTGGTTCCAAGAATGTGCATGACTTGTTTATGACTCGAAGAACAAAATTATTAGCCAATTGTTTGTCAATTCAAAAAAGAAGGGCATTCAAGATGATATTATCCCATTTTGTTCCTGTTTTTAGATCACTTGTATAATAAACGTGCTATTTTTAGTCTTCTGTTTATTTTTGCATTATAATTAACTTCTTCAAGTTCCATTTCTGTCTTGGTCAACTGTTTGATTCTGAACATTTAGACTGCATGCCTCTCCTATTTCGATATTTCAACAATGCACCAACATGACGTTCGGTGTCGTATTTCTCTTCTCCTAATAAGCCAATCCGATGCAGAAACTTGTGTACCAGGCTGGATCGCTTCCTACAAAGGTGGTATGCTTAACTCAGGTGGTTACTCCAGATGAACTGAGAGATGATGAGGAATATGAAGACATATTGGAAGATATGAGGGGAGAAGGTGGAAAATATGGTGAGAATTAACCTCTTTAGTTGATGCATCTTCCACCTTTTATTTGCTTGTCCTCTTTTCTCTTTGCAAGTGTTGATAGTTGATACTCAATGGTAAAATCAAAAGTCATAAAATAAAAACAAATGGTCACTTATTTTTATAAAATCATTATTTTTGAATAAATACACGTTAGCTCTTAAGAAAAAATTTAATAAATTTCTTCTCTTCATGGCTCCTACCTATAGTAAAAATTAGTAAAACAATTAAGGAAAGATGATAGCAATAAAAGGAAATAAATCACTCATACTACAAATATGAGAACTTTTATATATGAATTTTGTATAGCATGGAAGGTGTGGAAAATGGAATAGGCAAACTGATGAGAATAGAGAAGGATTATATTATTTCTACTCGATATTCATCTTTGTATTCTTGGACATTAACAACAACAAAACTTTATCCCACTAGGTGAGGTCGGCTGTATGAATTCTTTTACGCCATTGAGCTCTATCTCCTACTATATCATCATCTATATTTAAATAAATTTTATCTTATTTTATTATTGCTAACCAAGTCTTTTTTGATTTTTCTCGTTTGATATGCATGTTTATCATAATTTCACATTACCTAACTGGAGTATTTATAGGTCGTCTAAGTACATATCCGTACCATTTTAAACGTGTCTCTTGGAGTTTTTCCTCAATAGATGCAACTCCAACTTTCTCTCTAATACTCTCATTTTTTATTTTGTCCATCCTCGCATGTCCACACATCTAGCTTAACATTCTCATCTCTATAACTCTAATCTTCTGCTCATGTGCTCGAGTCATAGCCCAACATTCAGCTCCATATAACATAGCAGGTCTAACTGTGATTTTATAGAACTTATCTTTAAATTTAAGAGGTACTTTATGGTCACATAAATAACTCGACTCCCCCCTCCATTTCAACCATCTTGCTTGTATTCTATGTAAGACATCCCTCTCAATCCCTCCATCGTTTTGCAAAAATGATCCTAAATATTTAAACATCTCGTTTTCGAGCAACTCATCCTCTTCTATCTTAACAATTGTCTCATTACTTCTATCATTACTAAATTTAAATTCCATATATTCTGTCTTTAATCTACTAAGCTTAAAACCTTTCCCTTCTAGTGTTTCTGCCAAGATTCTAGTTTAGCATTTACTCCTTCACGTGCTTCATCAACCAAAATAATATCATCTGCAAACAACATGCACCACGGTACTGTGTCTTGAATGTGCACAGAGTTCGTCATAATTAGTGTAAAAAGATAGGGATTTAGAGCTTATCCTTGATGTAACTCTATCTTTATTGGAAATGTTTCAGTTACTCCGCTTGAAGTCTTTACTCTGGTCGTTACATCCTCATACATATCCTTAATTAGTTCAATATATGTTACACTAACATCTCTCTATTCGTGGACATAAGAAGGAAAAGAATAATATTTGCTTGTGCATTGCTTGTATGCTTAAAATAGAGGAACTGGATATAATAAATTACTTACTGTCCACTTTTTCAGAAGCAAACTTGTACATGTATTATTACCATGTAACCGATCTCAAATAATTGGGACTAACATAACTTGAAAATATTTCTTTTACAAAACAAGGTTTGCAATCTCTTTCAATACGGGTTTCTTAACAGTGGAGGATGAGTGGCATCCTATGCAGGGAAAGATGGGGTGTGATTAGTGTTTTATCTATCCAAAGATACGAAGGAAGAAGACAACTTCCCCAATCTTCGTGATGCAGCTATCTACATTTCTAAGAGGAAGAAGAAGATTGCTTACCCTGCCTTCTGGTACTAATGTTACAAAGAGGAACCAAAGATAAGACATGAGGCCCATAACAAAATTCTTTGGAAAAAGCATCAAACTTTTTGTGAAAAAGAGGAAAACAAGAACCAAACCGTGACTCCATCAATTTGTGCTTGGCCAGCAAGTGATCACAGTGTTCACCCCCCTCTTTCATCCTCATTATCCACAACGTTAAGCAAATTGCTTCTTGGAGATGGTTTGGAGGTGAGGAGCTTGCCAGTGTCCTTGCAGGTGTAGGTGATACTGAATTCTATAGGGTGAGCTCCTGACCTAGGTCATACTATTCATATAAGCCTTATCCATAGGAAGTAGGAAAAGGTAGAGGCCTAGAGGACAATAGTGGTGCAGTGTTGGTGGGCAACACTTAACACCTCCAACTGTCAAGTAGCTGGAGAAGGATCTTTAGCTATGCCAAGTACCAGAGTAATTGACTGCTTGGAGTTCTATGGGAGTGCCATGGTGAAAGAAGCTGGGAGATTACAGATTAGGCAAAGTCATTAAAATCTTTTATACATATTGAGAACACCTTTCAATTCATATTAAATGTTGGTGTAATAACTTGGCACGACATTATATGTGACATTAAACATTTGATTGATAGTGCATTTGAAAATCTCCACACAAAAACCTAGTTAGGAGACTCGTGCAACTTTTCTTTCTATTTCACATGAGAACCTAATGCTTTTCTTTGTTAACATTGATAGGCTTGCTTTACTATGATTTTTTCCCCTCTTTTCCAATGTGAATCTCCATAACTGTTATTTTCCTTCAGGTAAATTGGTCAGTATTGTAATTCCACGTCCTGGACCGAACGGAGAGGCAGCCCCTGGTGTTGGAAAGGTCAGTGAATAGCATGGTTGTGGTGTCAACATTGAGTTCATATTACTTTCACATGCACTATTTGTTTTCTTCTTGTGTTCTCGATAAATTATTGGCAAAATTATATGGATACCCAAAATTTATTGTTGTTCCATCTACCCATCTTTCAAAAAATCTCCACTTAAAGTCTTATCAAGTAACTTGCCTAATGAAAAGTTAAGTTATATCTAGACCCCCATTAATGTAGGTTAAAGTAACCATATCATGACCTTAAATGGAGTTCTGAAAAAGTTTAGGTGGATGTTGCAATCATATAGTTGGATATCCTATTGCTTGTGGCTGTATATAACTGGTTGGATTTCTTCTAATGCTTTTATTTACATTCCTTTTATACAATCGCTATTTTTCTAAGCACATTAATTTTTGAATCCCGGGAATATTATTCTTCAGTCTGGTTGAAACTAACTGTTCAATCAGCAAGATAACTGTTTTTTTTTCCCCCTAGGAACTCAAGTTCTCTCTTTTTTCAGGTATTTATGGAGTTCGACGATATTGACGGTTCTACCAAAGCCAGGCTAGGACTAAATGGAAGAAAGTTTGGAGGGAACGAAGTTGTGGCAGTCTTTTATTCCGAGAGCAAGTTTGCCCAAGGCGACTATGATGGCTAATTGTTTAAAATCCGTTACCACGAACTATTTTTCTCCCTAGTAACATTGTGTAATATACAGTAGTATTTATGAAGCAACTCAATCCGGATATGAATCAGTTTAGGGTTCCTTGTGTCAACCAATCTTCCCGATATGAATCAGTTTAGGGTTCCTTGTGTGAACCATTTAAAAACAGGAATTGAGTAGGCATGTATCAAAATTTCAAAAGGCTTAGTGAAACTTTAATAAATAGATGTATGTTAATGCAATTATGGATTGCTTAAAATGATTTACTTTTAGATTAGTGAACTTGATATCGTCTCTCGTTATTTATTGTCTTTCCCCCTCTAGATTTTTGTGCTTATGTTGATCAAACCGATTTAGACAAAATAGCATGTAGTTCTTGTTGATCACATAGCATGTACTTACTGTTGATCTAAAACTTGGGTCGTAAAGAAGTCGAATTCTTTTGTCTTGTTTATGCTTGATAAAGTAAGGGTTAAAGTTTGGTTTGATTTTTTTTACTTATTCTATTTAATAGTTATCAAACTCTTAATTTAAATGTAATTGTTTGAAATTTTTATATTTTAAAATTTATTAAGTTAGTAAGTTTGATATTATAAATTTATTTGTTTATTTGAATTTTTTATTATTTATTTATTTATTTATTATATTGATAAGAATTTTATAGATAAATTTTTGAATTTTATGTATAGAATGACAGAGATAAAATGTAGAAATGATATGGACGAAAGAATAAAGTTGTAAACAAAATTGTTTCTTTGTAATCTATGTGGAGAAATAACATGGACAAAGTTGTTTCTTCATAATCTTGAATTAATCGAGGAAATATTAATTATTATATAATCATTTGACAATGATTATTCTTATGTTCTTCATGACTTTCTATGATTGTGAAATTTTTATTTGTAAGGTCATTTTAAATAGAATGAAAGAGAGTTTTAGCGCATGGTAAAATTACTATGGTATAATCTTAAATTTATGAATTCGAATTAAAAGAGTATTTTGTAATGTAAAATAAGACTACTTATAATAAATCTAATATAATTGATTGACTCCACGTAAATGAGAGTTGAACTGTGAAATAAAATTTCTTAGGAATAATAATATCTTAAAAAAAAATTCTTAGAAATAGTAATATCTAAAAAAAAAAGCTATAATGTAAAAGAACATTCGATTCACTCATTTTGGTTCAAAAAATTTAATAATTTAATTAAAAGAGGTTATAATAGTAGTCAACAATTAAGATTATGTTTCGATGGGGTAAAGGAGTGTTCATTAATGGAAGGGGAAGGGAGGAAAAGAGAGGAAAAGTATTTATCTTCACCTTATTTGGGAAGGAGAGAGTGTTCATTAATGTAACATGTATTACTGTTAGCAACTTATGCCCACTATGGGATATTCAACAATGTTAGTAACTTATGCCCAGTATGGAACATTCATATATATAAGTAACTTATATTCACTATGGGGCATTAATACATGTAACTCATGCTCACTATAGGCATTCATATGAAAGTTAATAACCCCCTAATTTTAGTAACCCCCATTCTTATCTTATCCTATAAATTCATACTTCTTGTGTGAAGTATAGAAGTGAGAAAAGAAAGAAAATGGAGGGAAGTCTAAGAAAGAAGAGAGTTGTAGTCTCTATCTTGTTGAGAAGAATAAAAGAAGGCTATCGTTACATATCACCAGGTTAAGAGTTGAAACGTTGTGACATAACGTTGATAGTTCGAGATACGTGACTATCATCTCGACTTCGAGTAGTTCATGGCTAGGGTTCACAATAATTCTGAAGGTTTGCAATATTGAAGATTGTGCATCACCAACTAAGGTACAAATTTAATTTCCGTAAAGTAGAAGTGAAGTTGGTTTGATGCAGTTCGTTGACCAAGTGATCAATGAATTTATGAGTGAGAAACTCATGAATCCAGTTAAAAATCGCACGCGCAGAGTTTTCTCATGACGTCTAGGTACACAGAGATGCTCAGGAAGTCCGAGAAGAAATGCTCGGTGCACGTGTTCAAGCCATGCGCAAAACTTCTCAACCACACTCTCAATGTGGTGCTCGGGAAGAACTCAAGAAGAACTGTCATGCTCGAGTTTTTGACACACAAGTGCGGTTCTTGGGAGCAGAGGTCTACAGTGCTCGGTATGCAGAGGTGCTCAGCACAAAGTGTTGTGTGACAGGCGCATTGCTTGACACTTGTCCGAATTACATATGGTTTATGGCTGAGAGTGGGAGACAACCACTTGACCTTGGCTTGAACCGAGTGTCGTAAGGTAAGATAAAGAGGCCCAACTCTGAGACGTATGACATAATGCTATTGGTGTTTGGCAATGTGTGGACTCATAGTGGCATGTAGGTTAGCCTTGAGAGTATAAAGTGACTACTTGTGTATAACATCTTAATCTGAAGGTGAGAGGCAATTTCAAATTGTGGTGTATGACGTCTGTTGACTCCTACTCTCATCTTGAAATTTGTATTCGAGTCATTTGAATTAAGATGATTTGTAAGGTACACAAAGTTAAGATATTAAGCATCAAATGTCACTAACATCTCTCTATTCTGTGTAACAAGAGATATGACTATAACAAAGAATGTCATACTGGATCAGGGAGACAAGCCGAATGGTGATAACTATAAAATTTGGCACCGAAAGGTTCAATTTATTTTTGAGGAATAAGAACTCGGGGAGGTTCTTAAGCATGAGATGGTGGACCCCAGGGAAGGTACCACAACACAGGCAAAACGGAAACAGGAGGTATATCGTGCTTGGAAAAAGAAGGATGACCGAGCTAGGATAATTCTTCTTAGTAGCATGTATGATGAACCAATCCCAATTTATACATGATCCTGCCCGAGAGAAAGTAGATGGACGCTGGGTAGACGGCGCTCACGTTGACTGGATGTCGACCGAAGATATCGTGAACTTCCGACGAGCTGAGTCTGCAACCATAGAGTCGTTAGTGCCGAGCCAGGGAGGGGTTCCTCGGCGATAATCTTCCGACGCTCAAGTCAGTCACCGACAAGCGAATGAAGAATGAAGTAGAAAGGAGCAACGTAACTGTAGCTACAGTGATCAAAGCATACCTCCGACGAAATCTGGGGGCCCTTATATAGGGCTCCTAAGAGGCGCGTGCACATTTCCTGAGATGTGCACGCTTCTCAAAGTATACCTGGAAAGGATGTGTCAGAAAAGCGTGCTTGATGCCATACCTTAACAGCCCGGGCATATCCCTGACGTGACAGTGGAAGCTTCCACCGTATGATTCTCTGTCTGACCTTGCCGTCGACCACACCGCCTGTCAATGACACTGATCCCCAGGAAGATATTACCAACTGCTCCCTTTGTCTGTTATTGGGTCGAGCGGGAGAGCCGCTCGGCCAGTCGGCCGTCTGGACGATGCAACGGCCGGGACGAGCATCCACTTGGCGGATGAGTTGCTGCCGGCTACACCCCGTCGGGCAAAGGAGTCTTGCCTGTCGAGTAAGGCTGCATCCACTGTTTTTCGATTGGGATGGCCGCTCGACCTTCGTGTCTCTCTGGTTGAGCTTTATGAGCATTGGAAGCTCGGTGTCTGACCAAGCTGTCGAAGTGTTGGACCGGCTACTCTACCTGCTGACCAGGAAGGTAGTTCGCCCGATCGAACGCCCACCTAACGTTGACCACTTTGACCACCTGCTGGACGTGTTGGTGCGGGTAGCACTAACGGTCTAACCCAGGTTTTGATGAATGACAAATAGGTTAAGTTAGTTGTGTTGGTTGTCTGACACTTTGATCAAGTGTGCAGGAAAAGTCCAGACAGGTCGACGGGCTGACCGGATGTCTGGCACGAAGTCCAGCTAGGTCGACGGGCTGACCGGATAGCTGGCAAGAAGTCCAGGCGGGTCGACGGGCTGACCGGACGCTTGGCGAGAAGTCCAGCTAGGTCGACGGGCTGACCGGATAGCTGGCGAGAAGTCCAAGCGGGTCGACGGGCTGACCGGACGCTTGGCGAGAAGTCCAGCTAGGTCGACGGGCTGACCGGATAGCTGGCGAGAAGTCCAAGCGGGTCAACGGGTGGCAGGTAAGTAAGGTAAGTCACTGGAGGGGAGTGACTGCGAGGACGCGTTCCCGGGAAGGGAACATTAGGCGTCGATCCGGCTTAGATCCATTTCGGATATCTAAGTCGAGATCGTGACTAGATTCCGGTCTCGGAAAGACGGAATCTAAGTCATACTCTTTCTTATCCATCTATTGAACTTTAACTGTGCTAACAATCTGTTTTACAGGATACATATTTGCCTCGGACTAACCCTGTTTTACAGGAAAAAGGAGCTTTCTGAAACAAGGTGGTCCGGGCGCCCGGAAGGCAAATTTCATCCAGCCGAGTCGTCACCACGTGGAGCATCATGTTTCATGCAGCTACGTCACGTTCCAGGCGCCCGGGACAGCATATAAAAGAAGCCCCAGATAGGAGCTTCAAGAAAATCAAGTCTGCACTGAAAACTTACTGCTTGCTCTGCTGCTCTACGCTCCTGCGACGCCACGAGGCTATTCCGACAAAGCGCTTTCTTAAAGTCTAACTCTTCTTCTCTTGTCGGTATTTTATTTCTGTCAATTCTTGTACTTATTTGTAATCTTCATTCGAATTGATAGTGATTGCCCAACGAAAGTACTCACGGAGTACGGGCCTTCGAGTAGGAGTCGTCACAGGCTCCGAACGAAGTAAAAAACACCTGTGTTCATTTAGTTTTCCGCTGCGTATTTATACTCATCTTTATCGAATCGATATTCACCCCCCCCTCTATCGAATCTAACGGTCCTACAAGTGGTATCAGAGCAGGTACCACTCTGATTTGGTGCAACCAGTAATCAGGCAAAGGGGGGACTTTTTGAAAGAAAAATTAAATATCGTTTGTCTTTAAAATAAAACCTTACGCCTTTCGTTTTTTCCCTCCAAAACTGTTTTTGAAAAATACATCGTCATCTTTTCACTATTATTTAGTATCGACAAAATATTACATTTTCAAAAATTTGAGATAATATTTTTTATTAATATTTTAATAATATTTTATTATTTTTTTAAAAAAAAAAATTAGTGAAATATTATTTTTTCCAGCACTGCTAATCCAAGACCAAGTCTTGGGATTTTGTCTTTGTTTCATTGTGTGCAAGAACAATGTCTTTTCAAGAAGGATGGAACCCCAATGAACCACCACCGTACGATGAAGATTTCAACTACTGGAGGCGAAGAATGGAATGCTTCTTAGGAAGCGTAGATATCGATTATATGCTAATATTGAAAAAACCTTCTCAGAACTCGGAACTGAATAAAAACGTAAGTAAAATTATTTGTAATATTTTACCTAACAATATCATATGCAGACTAGAAAAATACAAGAATGCATATGAGCTGTGGACTCAGTTGATCAAGCTTCACGAGACGCCAATGGAGCTAGAAGATCAAGTTAAAGTCGAATCCGGACTCGAGTCAGATCCAACGGAGAAGCTTGCTGAATTAGGGGTTGCGCTCAAGGTTAGTAATATTTACCAAAACACCCTTGCTAGTAGTAGTTTAAAATATGTGCATGTTAATTTGGATATATCTGAAAGTATATGTGAAAATAGTGTACATGACAATACTTGCGAAAATACCCCTAGGACATTTTCTGATAAAACAAATATAATTAATTCAGAAAATACAGAAAATACCCCTAGGATATTTTCTGATAAAACAAATATAATTAATTTAGAAAATACAGAAAATCTGAAAATAATTAATAAATCTAAAAATTCGAATTTAAACCTAAACAAATTTGAAAATTCAAACAAAAAGGATGACAAGGTCAATATCAATCTAGACACAATTAATAAATTGTTTAATAATCTAGACAATATCAATCTAGAAAATTCTATCCAAACCCAAGATAATTTAATTAACAAAAATTAAATTTTAATGATAAGACTTATTTAATAAATTCCACTAATTATATCAACTTAAAAGGTAAAGAAAATATAAGGATAAAATCAAACACTTTGATAAAATCAAAACGGAAGTTAACAAACTTAAAATTAAATGTTAAAGATAACATATTAAACAAAAATAATCTAGAAAATTCAAAATTAACAATTAATAAAAAGTTAAAAGATAAACCCTTAAAGAAATATAATTCAAACAATTTAATTAACTCAAAATTAAATAAAAACCTAAACTTTAAAAATAAGCTACTAAAGAAAGATAAGTCAATTAACCCAATAAAATTAAAATTGAAAGAAAATTTAAATATTAAATATACTCTTTTAAAGAAAGATAATTTGACCAATTTAATTAATTCAAAATTAAAAACTTAAATTTAAATTACAAATTAAACATTAAAACTTAACTAAAACTAACTCTAATTATACAAGAAATCTTAAAAATAAAAATCAACAATTTAGGGGGAGGCTCCAGAATAGCTGGCACCTCCAAAAATAATTTACCCGACAGGGTAACCGAAACCAACCTACCTGGCAGGGTAGTTAGGAATAGAATAAACAGGGACAAAAAGTTTAACTTGACAAGTAGTACTGGTGAAGTTTTGGATGATAGTACGTTGGGGAAGCTTGGGCATCGCATGTCTAGAAAGATATGGCTTCGATCTGGTGCATTTGGCCAAGTGGAAGCTACCCCTTACGGATCCTAACTAGGTAGACCAAGGTTTGGTACTAAGCTCCGTGGATAGGACTATTCGGAAAACCTCGAAGGGTTGGTTACTTCTAATGATGTCCAGGTGACTCACCAAGCTTAGAAGTTTATCCGAAGAATGCCTATTTGTTGATACCAAAGCTAAACCTGAATCTAACACAAGTTAAACCAAACTCTATAATTAAATCTAATTCATCTCACAAAATTATAGGATTCCCTGATTGATAATCTAGATCGGGTGAGATGAATAAGGATTAAATTAAATAATTTTCAAATTAAAATTAATTTTCAAATTTCAAATTAAATTAAAATTAATTAAAATTAAATTTCGAATTTCAAATTAAATTAAAATTAATTTTCAAATTTCAAATTAAATTAAATTTAATTAAAATTAAATTTAATTAAAATTAAATTTCGAATTTCAAATTCAAATTATAATAACTTTAAAAACCATTTTAAAAATTCTTTAAAAACCATTTTAAAAATTCTTTAAAAACTATTTTTAAAAATTCTTTAAAAACTATTTTAAAAATTCTTTAAAATCTATTTTAAAAATTCTTTAAAAACTATTTTTAAAAATTCTTTAAAAACTATTTTAAAAATTCTTTAAAATCTATTTTAAAAATTCTTTAAAAACTATTTTAAAAATTCTTTAAAAACTATTTTTAAAAATTCTTTAAAAAACTATTTTAAAAAATTCTTTAAAAACTATTTTAAAAATTCTTTAAAATCTATTTTAAAAATTCTTTAAAAAACTATTTTAAAAATTCTTTAAAAACTATTTTAAAAATTCTTTAAAATCTATTTTAAAAATTCTTTAAAAAACTATTTTAAAAATTCTTTAAAAACTATATTTAAAAATTATTTTCAAAATTCTTTAAAATCTATTTTAAAAATTCTTTAAAAACTATTTTAAAAATTCTTTAAAATCTATTTTAAAAATTCTTTAAAAACTATATTTAAAAATTATTTTAAAAATTCTTTAAAAACTATTTTAAAAATTCTTTAAAAACTATTTTAAAAATTATTTAAAAAACTATTTTTAAAATTCTTTAAAAATTATTTTAAAAATTCTTTAAAAAACTATTTTTAAAATTCTTTAAAAACTATTTTTAAAATTCTTTAAGAATTATTTGAAAAATTCTTTAAAAAACTATTTGTAAAATTCTTTAAAAACTATTTGAAAAATTCTTTAAAAACTATTTTTAAATTTCTTTAAAATACTATTTTTAAAATTCTTTAAAAACTATTTTTTTAAATTCTTTAAAAAACTTTTAAAAATTCTTTAAAAACTCTTTAAAAAATTCTTTTAAAAATTATTTTAAAACATTTTAAAAAATTATTTTAAAAACTCTTTTAAAAATCATTTTAAACGTTAAAAAATTATTTTAAAACATTTTAAAAACTATTTTAAAAATCATTTTAAACTTTAAAAAATTGTTTTAAAAAATTATTTTAAAACATTTTAAAAATTATTTTAAAAACTCTTTTAAAAAATCATTTAAAATTTTTTTTTTAAATTATTTTAAAACATTTTTAAAAATTATTTTAAAAACTCTTTTAAAAATCATTTTAAAAAAAAACTTTAAAAATTCTTTTAAAACCTTTTAAAAATTATTGTTATTTTAAAAATTATTTTAACTTAAAAATTATTTTAACTTAAAAATTATTTTAACTTAAAAATTATTTCAAAAATTATTTAAAAAAAAAACTTTTAAAAATAATTTAAAAAATATTTTAAAAATCATTTTAAAACTATCTAAAAATTTTGTATCATTTTGAATGAAATTTTGTTAACTTAAAAATAGTAATAATAAATTATTTCTATAGATTATTTTCACTTTAAAAATTATTATTTTGACTTTAAACTCATTTTTAATCTTAAACATCATTTGAACCTTAAAATTAATTTTTAATTTGACTTAACTAAAAATTAAATCTTAAATTAAAACTTAATATTGAAATTAAAATTAAAATTAAATTTTTTGAACTTAGAACTTGAAATTAAACTTAAACTTAAATTAACCACTAATATTAATTTAAATCTAAAATCAAAACTGAATCAAACATATGTTAATTGACATAAAACATATTATAAAAATCATTTTAAATTCCTTTTAAATGCTGTTTTAGTAATCCCTTTAAATTTTTTTTTAATAATCATAATTATAACTAACACTTTCGTTGACCAGCTCAATCAAGTAATATGAAATTTAAATTATTTCACTAAGTATTAAATTATTAAATCAAGTGAAAACTAATCAATAAATTATTGATAATGCTTAACTGTTATTGAATTAATAAAATCTTATCTTATTTAACCTTAAACTAAAGTTAAGCACCTGAATCTAAAATTAATTAATAATTGATTAATCAAATTCAAATAAACAGTTATACCAAGGATACAGAGATAATAATATATGTATTACTAAATTAGACAAATGTGTTAGGGCTTTGAAATTTAACACAACCAAACCTTAGTATTAAAGGGGAGATATTAAATTAAGGGGAGTAACCAATTCAGGGGGAGGTTCAATTTCTTTTAAATCCCCTAGAAAAATTAATAAATAAGGAGGATTAATAAATTAAAGGAATATCAAATTAAAGGAATATCAAATTCAGGGGGAGGTTTATTTTTTAATTATCTCCTTAAGCGTTATTTTTTTAATCTTCTCTTTAAAATCTCTCTAGAAAATTCTACCTCATTTAAAAAAAAAATTACTTTGAATATTTTTAGCAAATATTTTCAAACTTTTAAGTATCAAGTTCAGGGGAAGAAATTAATTAAAATTTTGTGTGTTTGAAAAATACTTTTTTACATCTATTTTAAAACTAACTTATTTTTAAAACACCAGTTTTCAAAAAGTTAAATTTAACTAAGTTTAATCCCACCTAATTTTCAAACCTGATTTGAAAAATTAACTATTTCCAAAATTAGCCTTAAAAATTAATTTTGGCAAAAATTTTATTTCTTGAAAAGTTTAATTTTTGCTTTGTTTGAAAAATCGAAGTTGAAAAATTTACCTTTTTTGAAAATTAAATGTTACTTAAACATAAAAAGTAAATTTGAAAAACCTGTCTTGAAAATTTCTACACGCTTGAAAAGTTAAACTTGATTAACTTTAACTTTTCAAAACTCAACTTGTCTACCCCAAGTCAACTTGACTATTTTTTAACTTGGTGTTAAAAATTGCACTTTTATCTTTCAAATTTTGAACCAAACTTAGTTATCTTTCAAAATTTGATTACCTATTACAGTAAGTCTTCACTATGATTATTTACCTTTGTTCATTTTTTGATGAATGCCAAAGGGGGAGGAGGGTTAGGTGGTTAAGTTAGCTAAACCAATTTGAAAATACAAACTAACAAACTTTAAAACCACATAAATGCATGTTGTTTCTTGCATATGTTTTCACTAACTTAACCAGGTTGTCATTCTATCAAAAAGGGGGAGATTGTTGGTGCGGGTAGCACTAACGGTCTAACCCAGGTTTTGATGAATGACAAATAGGTTAAGTTAGTTGTGTTGTTGTCTGACACTTTGATCAAGTGTGCAGGAAAAGTCCAGACAGGTCGACGGGCTGACCGGATGTCTGGCACGAAGTCCAGCTAGGTCGACGGGCTGACCGGATAGCTGGCAAGAAGTCCAAGCGGGTCGACCGGACGGCTGGCAGAAGTCCAGCTAGGTCGACGGGCTGACCGGATAGTGGCGAAGTCCAAGCGGTCGACGGGCTGACCGGATGTTGGCAGAAAGTCCAGCTAGGTCGACGGGCTGACCGGATAGTGGCGAAGTCCAGACGGTCGAAGGGCTGACAGGACGTCTGGCGGTAAGTAAGGTAAGTCACTGGAGGGGAGTGACTGCGAGGACGCGTTCCCGGGAAGGGAACATTAGGCGTCGATCCGGCTTAGATCCATTTCGGATATCTAAGTCGAGATCGTGACTAGATTCCGGTCTCGGAAAGACGGAATCTAAGTCATACTCTTTCTTATCCATCTATTGAACTTTAACTGTGCTAACAATCTGTTTTACAGGATACATATTTGCCTCGGACTAACCCTGTTTTGTAGGAAAAAGGAGCTTTCTGAAACAAGGTGGTCCGGGCGCCCGGAGGGGATCCGGGCGCCCGGAGGTCCGGGCGCCCGGAAGGCAAATTTCATCCAGCCGAGTCGTCGCCACGTGGAGCATCATGGTTCATGCAGCTACGTCACGTTCCAGGCGCCCAGAAGGGATCCAGGCGCCCGAGACAACATATAAAAGAAGCCCCAGGTAGGAGCTTCAAAAAGATCAAGTCTGCACTGAAAACTTACTGCTTGCTCTGCTGCTCTACGCTCCTGCGACGCCACGAGGCTATTCCGACAAAGCGCTTTCTTAAAGTCTAACTCTTCTTCTCTTGTCGGTATTTTATTTCTGTCAATTCTTGTACTTATTTGTAATCTTCATTCGAATTGATAGTGATTGCCCAACGAAAGTACTCACGGAGTACGGGCCTTCGAGTAGGAGTCGTCACAGGCTCCGAACGAAGTAAAAAACACCTGTGTCTATTTTAGTTTTCCGCTGCGTTTATACTCATCTTTATCGAATCGATATTCACCCCCCCTCTATCGAATCCAACGGTCTTACAGGACGGACCCTACCTTACCACCGGATCAATACAGCTGTGTTGATCTAGAATGCTCTTAAAGAGCATTATAGCACCCCATCAACTCCTACGTTGAGGATGTTGACCTTTAAGTCTATAACTCATAAGAAAAGATTTGATCATACTATGAAGCAACATTTAATGCATATGTTGAGTATGATTGCCTCTATGAAGAATATGGGGGAGCCTATGTTAAATGATTTTCAAGTATTAGGAGTGATCCAGTCCTTGACTGACTCCTGAGAGACTGTTAAGAGCTATATCACACATACTAAAAGTATCCGTACTAGGGGTGACTAGGTCTGCTTTAGATTATGTTCACTTTACAAAATCGAGTAAGGGCTCCTGGGGTACAAAGCGCAAGTGGCGCAAGCATGAGAAGAAGATCAAAAGTCGTGGCAAGAAGAAGTCAATAGTAAAAATTGATGAAAAAGGACAGGGATAGAAAAGCAAGAAGAAGGATCTCGTAAAGAGCAATGTCTGATGCTACGTATGTAGTAAGCCAAGGCATTTCGCACGTGAGTGTAGCAAGCGAAAGGTATATCCTTCTTTATTATATGGTATGATTTATGTGTCATTTGGTGTGATGTTTGCTAACTCATCTCCTTTATGAATTGTAGATTAAGGAGCCACATATCATGTAGCTTGTAATAGGAGTGCATATGTGGAATTTCGCCGTTTAAGCCCACATGTGAGAAGACTGTATGTGGAAAATGGGGCATTTGTGTGGAGGTGAGATGGATTGATACTTGCAAGCTGTTGCTACAAAATATTCAAGTCCTGTATCTCCATGACGTGTTATATGCTCCGAAAATAAGGCGGAATCTAGTTTCCGCCCATAGTCTAGACCAGTTAGGATATTGTGTTGTAATTAGAAACTCTGAGGTTTCTATCTCATATGATAGTACTTTAATATGTTCCGGTTTAGTCTATGAGGGACTATATGCACTGAACTTGAATTCTTTTCATGAGTTTTATCCTATATCTACCATTGCCTTTATATTTGATAGTATAGTTAAAGATGTTAATATTTGACATAGTAGACTTGGTCATATAAGGCAAGAGAGGATGGGTCGATTAGAAGCATGTGGTGTGTTAGGCCAACTAACCAAGGTTGAGTTTCCCTTATGTGAATTTTGTCTAGAAGAAAAAACTACTAGAAAACTAGTTGGAAAAGCAATGAGGGCTGATATTTCATTGTAATTAGTTCATTCCAACATTTACAGACCCATGAATGTGAGAGCTCGAAACGGAATAACATATTCTATTATGTTTATAGATGATTTCACACGTTTTGGTTATGCCTACATGATCTTGCATAGGTCTGAGACACTAGAGTGCTTCAGAAGGTTTATTAGTGAGGTAGAAAATCAGCTAAACATAAGAGTAAAAACTCTCAGAACTGATCAGGGGCGTGAGTATATGTCTGAGTAGTTTATAGAGCTCTGTTTCAAAAAATGCATTACAAGACAACTGTTTATTCCTGCTACTCCTTAGCAGAATGGAGTCATTGAGAGAAAGAATATAACTCTATTGGAGATGATGAGTTCATGATCATAAAGCCGGTAGAAGGGGGAGAGGATGAATAACATTTTTTGAAAAATTATGAATTAAAATGAGTTACGTAGCGGACTAAAGAAAATAGAAAACAATGCTAACATAGATGATTTTACTTGGTTCGGAGCCTGTGACGACTCCTACTCCAAGGTCCACGATCGTCGATCACTTTCGTTGGACAATCACTATCATTCAACTAATTAGTTGCAAATATTGAGTATAAGAACTGAAATTAGTTGTTACCAACAAACAGAAAGGAAATTGGAATCATTCATTTTTCGAACTTCAGAGCAGCCTTGCGATGTCGTTGGAGTCTTTTCGGAGTAGCACGCAAGAATAAAACTTGTAGTAGTTGATGTTATTAAGCAGTTGGTCAAAGGCTCTTATATATGCCCATTCTGGGAATCTGGACCTTTGCTGACATGACGATCTCTCATCGAAACTTCATCCGCGAAGTTTACCCACTTCCAGGCGTCTGGACCCCCTTCAGGCGCTTAGACCGTTGGCATGGGTTCGGCTAGTCGACGCGCTCCAACTCATCTTCAGATAATTTTTCTAGTATGAGTGCCTGGACCAGTTTCGGGCACCCGGACTGCCCGTATGCTTGGTGCCCGCCCGAGCGAGGCTGGTCTGAGCGCTTAGACTAGCTCTGGGCTCCCATACTCCGGGCGGCCGGATCCCTTTCGGGCTCCCGAACTTTGGGTGCCCAGACACTCTTTTTTTCATTGTTCTTCCATATAAAAAAGAGTTAGTCCTGGGCAAATAAAACTATGTTTATCCTGTAAAATAAAGTTAGCACAACATAATAAGATAAAAGTAGGAATTAGATCCTGTCTTCCCAAGATCAGAATTTAGTCAAGGTTTCAATTTAGGTTTCCTAAATAGATCTAAGTTGGATCGATGCCTACAATTCCCTCAACTGGGAACACGTCCTCATTGGATCTCTCCTCCAGTTGCTTAGCTCTTACTTACCAATTGCAGTTTCTTGAATTATCTTTGACCCATCAGGTCTTCCTGCCAGTTGTCAGATGTCGCAGATCCAACTAGACTTCGGCTGGTTATTAGGTCCCGTGGACCCAACTGGACTTCCCACAGATATCGGGCCCCACGGGCCTATCTGGATTTTGCACCAACTATCGGGTTTCGTGGACATAGTTGGATTTCAGCCTAGTGTCAGATCCTTCAGACCTGTCAACTCCTGCACACTTGGTAAATCAATTAGATTACAAAATACTCTAACTTTAATCCAGTTGTCATTCATCAGAACCTGAGTTAGATCATTAGTGCAAATTGCACCAATAATTTATGATAACGCAAGTCAATTTACCAATCTCTCATTGGGGGGATGTGTTATTGATTACAATCTATGTCCTTAATAGTGTTCCAACAAAGTCTGTGGTTAACACTGTTGAAGTGTATACAAAAGCCTAGCTTTTGTAAACATTTATTTTTGAAATAAAAGAATCACATTGGTTAATATCTACATTTATTTGTTAAATGTAATTGTTCAATTAATTTATAAAGTAGATAACATGGAGTGCGGTGTCACACTCAGGAGATCATGTTATCGGTTCTCTATAAATTATAAACAGTTGCTCACGACTAAGATGGAAAGGAACAAACCATCAGAATAGTCGTAGTGTAATTAAATATTAGTTTATCTTGACTAATAAATTACATTGATACACTTTAAGTGTATTGAATAGGACCATTTAGGTAAGTTCTTTTTGTACTGACTTAGTAAAAGAACTAGACCTTAGTTATTATGGAAGTGTGCGCTCTTAATCCTAATATAATAACAAGCACATATATTTAATATTTATTTCTTTGACTTATCAAAGGGTGAGATTTAGCTCGATAAATCAATATGCCCGATAAGTTGGGAAATGATATTACTTATAGTGTGTGTGTTGTTGATTATAGAAGGAATCTGTGTCCTAGTTATCTAGGTTGAGAATGTCCCCAAGAGGAGCTCATAAGGATTGCCATGTTAAACCCTGCAGGTGGACTTAGTCCGACATGACAATGAAGTTGAATGATACTACTCTTGGAGCTAGATATTAATTAAGTGAGTTGTCAGTAACTTACTTAATTAGTGGACATTCATAATCTTAAACATAGAGAGACTAACACACTCATGATAAGAAGGAGCCCATAATATAATTTGGGATTGGTGCGGTAGTGCGGTAATAACTTTATAGTGGAATGAGTTATTATCGATGAACTTGAGTTGTGTGTTCGGGGCGAGCACGGGATACTCAAGCTCATCGGAAGGCCAAAACCAATTTCTCCTCTAGGTGTCGTAGTCTCATTATAACCTCAAGTCTATCCAAATGTAAGGCTCTTCTTGGTGTCCAAGAAGGGGGTCGGCCCATTACTTGGTGACCAAGCAATGACCGACCACATCTCCTCTTACTTGGTGTCCAAAAATTTTTGTACAGTGGAACCGGTACTTTTTCCTAGGACTAACCAACAAACACCCCATACGAACTTTGGATAGTGAGACAGTCTATCCTTATCCATCTTAGGTCATGGGGTTGTGTTGCGCATGTTAGAGATTTCTCACACAAGTATGTCAAGTTAGGGCTGTGAGGAAAGAAGTGTATCTTCATAAGATACTCTGAACACTCCAAAGGGTATATGTTCTTAGGAGAATATACGGACGATACAATAACTGAGATTGAATCTTGTAATGCCATATTTCTTAAGAATGATTTTTCTAAGAGAGGAGAAATTGATCGAAAGTACACCTTCTATGAGATGGATGAGCCTAGTGGTATAGTCAAGCTTAGTAGTGGGATTCAAGACCTGGTTATGGATCTTGGTCCTAGTGGGAGTGATTCATTTGAAGGTGGGGAGACTCTCTATCTCCTCGTAGGAGTGGTCGGGGAAATATACCTCATCGTCGTTTCCTGATTAAAAATGAGATTCTCATTGTGACTCCAGAGGACGATGATGAACTAAGGACCTGTGGAGAGACTCTCAAGGGTTCTGAAAAATACCAATGGTTAATGGCTATGTAGGAAGAAATGGAATCAATGAAAGTCAACGAGGTCTGAGAATTATTTGACTTACCTAAGGGTTGAAAGGCCATTGGGAACAAGTAGGTTTTCAAAATCAAGAGGAAGGTTGATGGATCGATCGAGAGATATAAAACTCATCTTGTAGCCAAGGGTTACATACAAAAAAAGGGCATTGACTATGAGGAGACTTTCTCCCCAGTAGTTAAGTTTACATCGACCCATTTACTTTTAGTGATTGTCGCAAGTTAGATCTAGAGTTACACCAGATAGACATTAAGACTACTTTCCTTAATGGAAGTTTTTGATGAGGAGAACTACATGAAACAACTCTCTGGATTCATTTTAGTAGGTCAGGAAAATAAAGTTTATCGACTTTAAAAGTTGATATATGGCCTAAAGCAATTATCCAGGCGGTGGTACATAAGATTTCATGAAGAGGTAATATCTTATGGTTTAACAATGGTCGAAGAGGATCATTGTGTCTATTTAAAAATGTTAGATGACTCTTTTATGATTTTGTCGTTATATGTGGATGACATAATGTTGGCTGGGAACAACATTGAGTATCTTATAAGCATTAAAACATGGTTGTCATCTAGCTTTGACATGAAAGACATGGGTGAAGCTGAGTTTATTCTTGGAGTAAAGATTCAAAGGGATCGCTCGAGAAGAGTATTAACTATTTCACAAGAGACCTATATTAAGAAAATTCTCAAACACTTTGGGATGAGTGGTAGAAATCCTATTGATACTTCAATCACTAAAGGTGAAGGTCTGAGCTTGGAAATGTGTGCTAAAACTCAGGAAGAAGTAAGAGAAATGAGTAAAGTACCTTATTTCAGTATTATAGAAACTTTAATATACGTAATATTATGTACATGACCGGATATATGTCATGCAGTTGGTATGGTATGTAGATATCAAGAAAATCCTGAAAGGGGTCACTGGAGAGCAGTAAAAAGGATTTTTTTTTTTGATATTTCAAAGGAACTACAAACTTCTCTCTGTGTTATGGAGGAGGTGATTTGCGACTTGTGGGATATTTAGATGTCGATTGGGGAGAGCGATCTGAATAAATGCAAATCAATATCTGGTTTTACTTTCTTGCTCAATGGTGGAGGCATTTACTGGACTAGTAAGAAGCAAACTTGTGTTGCTCTATTTACGATGGAGGCTGAGTTCGTGGCTTGTTCATTAGCACTTCAAGAGAGTGTTTGGCTACAAAGACTATTAGATGACTTAAGGATTGTAGCAAACAGTGGGAGGCTAGTAATGATTTATTATGATAATCAGGTCGCTATCGCTTACACTCTGAGATCCTAAGTTTCATAGTAGAACTAAACATATAGATACCAGATATCATTATGTATGAGATATCATTGAGAAAAATAAAGTGACTATCAGGTAGATTTCAACACATAGCATGGTTGTTGACCTCTTTACCAAACCTATTAGTAGAGACTCTTTTATAGGACATAGAGAGTCATTGGGTTTGTGCAGTCTATAACATGTTTTAGTTTGTATTGACATGACTATAGTAATGCCTAATGATATATATAACTTATGCATTGATTGATCACATTTTTATATATAATGTCTTTGTAATACACTTATTATATATATGTCCTGTGATATAATAGATATGTCAGGCAAACAAGGTCAACTCTATCACACAAGTGACCACCTCTAAGAGTGGAGTTAAGACGGTTTCTAGTTCTTAAAGGTTTTGAAAGTACCCCTGTTAGAACTTAAGTCACCCTGATATATGTTCAGGATAAGGTCATGTGCGACATGACCGACATAGGTGTAGACACATCCATATTACCTGTAAGAAGCTAGGTTTGAGATCTTAGATATCACCTGCGAATTTGAGATATGTCTTTGAGGTACTCTCTCAAAAATCTCTGGGTAGAGTCTTATGTGTAGGTTGAGTCTTATACTTACATAATGTTAGAAAAAACTGACATATGCCCTTCTAAGAGATGAGGGATTAATATTGTGGCACGTTTCATACCACATGTGGTATGACAACTAGGATAGTGGGAGCGACAATAACTTTATATCCCTGAGCCTCACTGTGAGATCTGAAATCCTCTAGGTGGGATTTCTTGTACCCTTATTAGTTTTAGCTGTTTCTTGATGTCATGATTTAGTGTTTGCTACTTAAGTCTGTTTATCGACAACTTGAAAGATAAATTAAGGTTTGAGGGGCAGGTCTAGGAAAGCAATTGAGTTGAGATTGATAGATTCGAGTTTGGGAAAAGAAAGACCAATTGATAATACATCATCATATAATATTCACTGACTAGTCTTTTATGTTTATCTATGTAGAGATTAAAATATATTAGTGAATATCAAATTGAGTGTCATCTCGGGATTACTTTCGATGAGGAAAGTAGCTCGATGGATATATTCAGTCTTGGATATGGGGTACAATGAGATTTTGCATCTTATGATACAATGATGATTATGCAATCATCCTAACAGGTGCATTGAATAATTTTGTATGCAGGTGTCTTTCAAGTCGCACGACATTTAACTCTGTATGGAGGCCTAGTATGATGATATAATGGGTCACATGAGTTGTGATCTAGTGATGAAAATTAAATGTCCTTATGTGCAAGCGGGAGATGTTAGTAACTTATGCCCACTAAGGGCATTCAACAATGTTAGTAACTTATGCCCACTATGGGACATTCATACATGTAAGTAATTTATGTCCACTATGGGGTATTAATACATGCAAGTAACTTATACACACTGTGAGACATTAATATATATAAATAACTTATACCCACTATAGAGCATTCATACGAAGGTTAATAACCTCCTAATGTTAGTAGCCCCCCATTTTTATCTTATCCTATAAATTCATACTTCTTGTGTGAAATATGGAAGTGAGAAAAAAAAAAAGAAAAGGGAAGGAAGTCTAAGAAAGAAGAGAGTTGTAGTCTCTATCTTGTTGAGTAGAACAAAAGAAGACTATCATCACACATCACTAGGTTAAGGGTTGAAACGTTGTGACATAACATTGATAGTTTGAGATACGTGACTATCATATGGCTTCGAGTAGTTCATGGCTAGGGTTTACAATAATTCTGAAGGTTTACAGTGCCAAAGATTAGATCATCATCAACTAAGGTATAAATTTAATTTTCGTAAACTAGAAGTAAATTTATGTATTTTACTTTTATTAATATTTAACAATTACTTTGTTTGAGAGGAAAGAAAGAGGAATCATGGTTAAATATATAAAGTTATAAAATATATTTATAGTTTAAATTAGACATTTTTATAATATTAATATTTATTTTATAAATATAAATTAGATATTTTTAATAACAAAATTAATTCTTTTATATTATTATTTAAATTAGTTATTTTTTAATAAAAAATTAATTCTTTTTTACTACTAATAATAATAGAATTATGAAAATAATGTCTTATTCACCAATAATAAAATAATTAAATGAGAAATAATAAAAATAATGACTTTAAAAACATCAAATAAAAAATTTGAAAGATACCGTTGATAATAAAAATTCTTTAGTTCTTTCAAAATTTCTAAGTAAAAAAAAAAAATGAAAGATCTCCTTTTAAATTTTGATGATAAAATAATTTTTTCTTTCAGTTCAGTCAGTCAGAAGATGCGTCAAATTCCTTCCTCCGACGATCCAGTATCAAGGAATTGAACTCTGACAGCATAACAATAGTTTGGGTTGACATAGTTGAAAATTGAAAATTTTCTTAAACTATTTAAGAATAAGAATAAAATTGAAATAAAAAATCTTTTCCGTTCTAATCTCCTTCCTTACACTCCAATTTGAAGGGTAAGTAAATCTTCCTTTTTCATATGTAAGGAAGAGGTTAAAACTTATACTTCCTTATCTTTTCCTTTCTTTCTTTTGCTTCCCTCCTTTTCTCATTTACCTTTCTTTTCCTTCCCCCACCTTCTCCCAAACATACCTTCCTCCCAAACATACCTTAATAATATTAAGTATTTTATTTATTTATTTTAATGAATGATGATACGTGGCGAGTTTATCCTTGTGAAGCTATCTCTTGTGGTTTTATCATTGCCCCTGGCTAGTATCCAAATTATCATTTAGACATTCACAATTCGATCCTCAATTATGATATATTTATAAGAATTTTTTCATTAAATAAGATTCATAATCAAGAAATACTAGACTTCTTGCCATGAACACTAAATCAGAGCCGATGAAAAAGTTTTATAGGGCCACACTGATTACCCAGACCAGTTAAGTTTATTATTATTATTATTATTATTATTATTTCGTGTGTGGTATCGCCGCTCCCTTACTGGACGAGCCGTGCGCACCGCTACGGTATATATCGATCCATCGGGGGATCGGAGGAGACAGACCGATCGGGAGGAGTGATGGTCGGACCCGGAAGACCGTTGTTCGTGCTCTTCGGATCTTCCATCGTCGAGTTTAGCTACGGGAACGGCGGCTGGGGGGCCATCCTCGCCGACTACTACGCCCGCAAGGTACTCCCGAGATTTCTCCCTGTTCTCGAAGTTCTTCGTTTGGATCTTTGAATCTGATGATTGCCATGGGGTTTTCACAAATCTCCATCTTTAAGTTCTGTAACAAGATAGGATCTTGTTCGGTTGGTTCATAAATAAACCATTTGATTTGGTAGATACTCTACTTTGTGATCGATTAGAGCTTCGACCTTTCCCAGAGATAATTTAATTGATCTGCTTGTCCTAGTTAAAAAACGACGGAGAAAATAGGATCGATTGATATAGAATGTCACTTAGTTTGCTTTCTTTAGTTTTGACGTGCAACCTCTCCTATATTTCAGGTAGTTCAAAGAATTGTTTGTTTTTTACACATAATCTTCTTTTCTGACATACTTATCTGGATTGTCAGGTAGTAATTTACCTGGTGTGTAAGATAACCAGTTTAGTCGCTAGCATCACATATACAAGAGGCTTGTGAATTTTTCGAACATGTATACATACATTGAATACAGAGTCATGAATTTTAATTGCATCCTACAGTCAGCATCATCAACTTTCCTGCAATTTAGGGTTCTTATCTGCAATAAAACTATGCTTGCAATATACGTATGCTAACAGAGCATGCTCTGTATATTTTAGATTTTGCAAACAACTTTCCTACTTTTAAATTTCAAGTTTCGGGACCACATACATCAATTTTTTTGGTGAATTTCTCACTACTTTTCTGATACGAGATAGGCTGACATTTTAGTGCGGGGATACGCTGGATGGAACTCAAGACGTGCTGTCCAAGTGCTTGATAAAGTTTTCCCAAAGGTAAATGGCAGAACACTATATGTTTTAGATAATTTCCAAAAGGTCTACTTATAATGTGTATCAAAAAGTTCTAGGTAACTTCTCCATGCTTCTGTTCCTCATACTGCATGCTGATCAATGGTGATGTAGTTTTGTACAACTTTTACAAGTTAGGTCTTTTTTACATGAAGATGTTCTATGAACTGGACTCATTCTAATTGTGAACTTTATTATAAAAAGACAGATCAGGGTTCATAGGATTGCTGATGCGCAATAAGTCAATTGCAGTTTCTTTACTTTTTTCCTCCTCCTCTATGATTTTATCAGTGATCAAACTACCTGCTCATACTAGATGCTGCATCAGGAATATTAATTTGAGTCTATCAAGGTTCAACCTTGTCTGCTTTGCTAGCTCCATTATCCTCTGAATCTTAACACCTTGATTAATTGTTTTAGGAGTTTTTTTTTTTTCATGTTACATCTTGTATGCTACTATGCTTTTAAAACTCTTAGTAACAACTATTACACAACAATGTAAACACTAATGCTTCCGTCCATACATGTATCATGTTCCTTGAAGTTCCCTTTCTGCTGAAATAAACTTATCCAACTAGACTAGAATAATATGGTTGCTTGGTGTCTAGAGGGTTTTTTTTTTTTTTAAGTAATTAAAGGTCAAGGGTTCAATTTTCTGCTGTGATGTTTGAGGGTGTCAACTAGCTTAGTTGGTACATGCCGTGGAAGTTGTTGCCAAAGTTTTGGGTTCAAAACCCGCCTTCACTTAGCTGTGAATGCTTAAGGCTCCTATAACCATCATTTTCAAAAGAAAAATTAAAGAGAGAGAAAAAATTGTCATATTTCTCAGAGATTTATATAAAAAAATTCTCATCATACTATTCCTATTTTCTTCATCTACAAGATCCACCTAAATGTTTTGCTCTGGCTTGTATATGCTTAGTTCCTACCCATCAATGATTCTTTGGAGGGTGCAGATTTATTGAACTTCAAATTGACAAACAAAAAGACATGACTAGTAAACCTAACAGTATATTTGCACCATAGATCAGAATGCACCCGACATCAATCCTAGGTAGTTTATCTTATCATATATCAAGTACTCAAAATAAAGAGAAAAAAGAAAAAGGAAAAAAGAAAAACAACTAGCTGATTGTTTACAATAGCAAAATAAGAAAGATGAAAGTATGTATAATTGAATATTCAGTTTTATCATATTTTTCCTTGACTTACTGAAGAGAAGCAATACATGTTCACAGTTCCTGTCTTCATTCAATAATCACAGTAAGTTTTCGACAATTAAGTTTGTTGGCAACTTCTCAGTAGGGATTTAAATGAACATAATGTTCGTGAACCAGATTGATAATTGGCTTGTTAAAAGTTCATTTAGGATATTTTAAAATATATCTATACAACAAAAAAGCTTTAGCACTAGTGAGCTCGGCTTGGTAACATAAGTAAATAAAGATTGTGAATAGTTCTCAAATAAACTTACTTAGTAACTATTGTAAAGCTCCATTATAACATTGTATCATTATTTGTTTAATTTTTTATTCAAATATATAAAGAATAAATTACATGTGTATATTTACCATTGTTTCTAGATATATTATTATTTTATGGTTTCAAATTATCTATAATATCTAAGATTATAAAATAATATAAGTTCATTCATTGATCAACCTTTTAACTAAATTATAAGGATAACATTGTCTCTTATTGATCTTAGTCAAAAATTGAGCTCGATTAGCTTTTTAAAGCAAACTTGAATATACTCTTAAGCTAAAAAAGATAAACAAACAAGCTTGAGCACATTCTAGGTTGGTTAGTTTTCAGCCCCTACCTCTCATCATATGGAACCATGCTGTCCAGTTTAAACCCAACAGCAAAAATTTGCATTATGCTCATAACAAATTGCCATGAGAAAATATTTTAACACATCAACTTCAAGACATCAGCATCTGGATCTGTTATAAATAGGTTGTTGGCAAATTTGTAGTTTGCCACACTAGCGGAGACTACTATGCCATAAATCTGGAGCATGTACCCAAAACTAAATCATCTTACAAGACAATGGCTGAAGGGTTATTTTGAATGGAGAGAAAACCTGGTGGTGCTCTGCACCATCAAAGTAGAAATTCATGGATTATTCAAACTGGAAGCTACACAGGCTAACTAGTGTATCTTGCAGATGAATGCTGACAAAGCACCTCCTGCTCCCTTTGTGTTGCTGATTAGGGGCATTAGACATCTCCTATTCACTTGTGAGTTTGCTAGCTATGGATAGCAATGCATTCTTCCCACTGGAATCATTTCTGACTCACTAGATAAAATTTATTGGATGTCTTTCATTACAAGTTTACTATCTTAGAAGAACCATAATCAATGCTGTAGGATTTTGTTCGACACTAGGAAAAAAATGTAAAACTGTAAACACTTATAGAGCGTTTGGTTTCCATTTTCATTTTATGAAAAACGTGCGTTTTTTTTTTTTTTTTTTTTTAGAAAATAACTTTTAGACATTCTCTATTCTATTTTCCCATAAAATGATATCTCCTTTTCTAGAAAACAAACGTGGGTATTGCAAACCAAACAATGTTTTTTATTTTCTCAGAAAATGAAAATAGAAAATTTACAAACTAAACGCTGCCTTAGGGTTTAGGGTCGAACAAGATCTTTTGTCGTCGTGCTGGTTCTCGGAAGAGCAATCACGAATGAGATCGAAGAGCCCTAAGATTCCACGAGCCAAATCCTCCTGATTTGGATGTTCTCTTGGAAGATAAGAGATGAATCCATGCGTGTAGGGAAAAGGCCACCCTTCAGTCTCTCTTGGGCGCAACATATAAGGAGGAGCCAAGTGAGGTACGTGGGCAGTTTATGTAACTGCCCACGCCTCCCACTTCTCCCACGTCCAACATGAATAGCGTAATCATCTTTTCGTCATTTCTTTTTCTAATAGAGTTGTTAGTAGCATAGCAGAATCAAGGAAACTAAGAACAATAACAGAAACACAGAGAACACTAAATTTGCTTGGTTCCCAACGCCCCAGGATTAGCGCATCCAAGGCTATGCATGAAGCAGTAGTCCACTAGTATCTTTCTCCTTTCTCGACTCTTCCGGAGGCAGAGAAACCTCTTGCAAGTTGAAAGACTCAATCACAAATAAGATAATATGAGTAGGAGTATAAAGAATGAGCACGTAATTAAAAACAAACAAACTCATCGTAGACCGGCTCGAAACCTTGAGTGTCATGACACTCCTCGCTTCTCGGACCACAGGAGCGGCGTTTAGAGAACTAGCATGAAGATGGACGTTTACAAGAGTTGCTGGAAGACGCTGCATCAATTCCCCTTTAATATAACTTGATCAACACTTCCCCAGTCGACTGGAGGCCCTTCGTCGCATGGACGTTGTTGACATAGCTGCAAACCCAATCCTCTTCGAGATAAGTTTTTGACCTCTCAGTCGACTGGACACCCTCAGGTCGCCCCCAGCTCAGCCAAAACTTATTTGAGACCCGACTTGTTAGGACCCGATCAGGTTGCCTGTCGATCAACTTAATATTCCCTTCCGGTGTACCCTATTCACTTTTAGTCGACCGTATTCACTTTTGATCGACCGTATTCCCTTCTGGTCGACCGTATTCTCCAGTTGACAGTATTTCCTTCCGGTTAACCTGTCAACCATATCCTCTAGTCCGCAATTGGTGTCGTTTGAGCCTTTGTCCAAGATGCACAACAAACAGGCAAAATAAGCAAAACCTAATACTTGGTTTATCTAACCTATTAGGTTCACTTGAAGTCTACTCCAAGATTTCTCTCTTTGTTAAGCAATCAGCTCCCAGCTGACTCCACTTAGACTTGTTTGTCAAGCAATTAACTCTCCACTTGGACTATATTCACCTAGCACCCAACTAAGACTTTTGTCCGCTAAGCAATTAGCTCCCAGCTGACTCTACTTGAACTTGTTTCACCTAGCACTTAGTTTGGACTTTCCACTGCCTAGCTTGACTTTCTAGGATTTTGTCACTACCGAGCTTCACTCATTATGACTTTTCAACTGCCTAGCTTCAGTCCTACTTGGACTTCTCACTCATTTCCAACCCTCAAGTCAACCTTGACTTTACTTGGACTCTTCAAGTCACTACCTAGCCAAGATCAATTTATTTGGTCACCCTTGATGCCTTGACCAAATTCCCTTAAATATATTGTTCAAATCAAACCATCAAAATCGTAGAGGCGACTGCACCAACAAAGGCAATGGATCCTATGCTGGATTTGGAGCAATTTGGTGCTTAAGAAACCAAAGAATATCTCAGAGAGCTTGCCAAGGTAGTAAGAAGAAACATTGTTGCTCTATACGACTTACTATAGCCATTAAGATGATTACTTCTTTCTGAATGATAAAACATACTGTATGGGTGGGAAATTGGTGAACTCCCAACTCTTTGCCTTTCACTTGCTTGACATATTTTCTATCGATGTATTTCTGTAGGGCTTTTGTTTCCGAGTTCTTTCATGAAGATCCAGTTGTCAAGTGATTTTGTTTTTGTTTAATGTTTAATCTAGCACTTACCTGGTTGAGTTTCTAATTAGTTATCTACAAAGCTAGCAATATTTAGCTAACAATACTCCTGTTCATTATGTCGCTAGTTAAATTGGCAATTATCACAATTCCTTATCACTTACATCCAACGTTTAACCTCTGTGACTCTCTACTAGAATGCAGCAATTCAACCTGCTTTGGTGATTGTTTACTTTGGCGGGAATGATTCTTGCATTCCTCACGCATCCATCAAAGGTCCTCATGTGCCTCTTCAAGAATATATCGCGAACATGGAAAAGATTGCAGTTCACCTAATGGTAGCTCTGTTTCTTTTAACAGTTGAAGCTACATAAAGATGTTCTTGACGTGTCGACATTGAAATGTTATTTTCCAGGGTTTATCTGAGAAGACACGGATTATTTTCCTTAGCTGCCCTCCTGTTAATGAGGAAATGCATCGTCTGACACAAGAGTAATGCACTGGTGGTCCATCTCTAGTCATTTGTTCAAACTTCATACTTTCGAGATTCACTCACTTTACCCCTAACGCAGTTCTAAACTATGTGTGACGAATCGTTCAAACGAATCCTGCAAAAAGTACTCAGAAGCTTGCAAGCAACTGTGCTGGCGGATGGGTCTGAAAGTTATTGACCTTTTCACTATAATTCAAGAGCATGATGACCAGAGTACTCCATGCTTTATGTAAGTATGCATGTATTGTTTTCCCATATTTTGACTGACCTCAATCTAGTATTACTGTCGTAATTTCTGCCTTGCATTTCTAATTCATGCTCCTTCGACCATTGATCCTTGATAGATAATTGCGACAGGTAGAACACAAACTCCAACAATAATACTAGTCGTCGAAACTTGATAAATACTTCTTTAGATTTTCAAGTTATATTGCTGCTGAAGCACTTGGTTATATACTTTCTGCTGATGCAGTGAGGATGGAATTCACTTCTCGGCCGAAGGAAGCAAGGTCCTAGCAAGAGAGATTCTTAAGGCGATAAGAAATGCTGATTGGAAGCCAACTTTATACTGCAATGCCATGCTGCCAGAGTTCGCAGAGGACTCAGATTATGATTCGGAATGATCCTACTCCGCTTATTAAAATGCTGATTATGATTCAGAATGATCCTACGCTTGCATTGACAACAATTGGACTCAGATGTACAGCTATTCAGATTGTTGCTAATCCTACTCTGCTTATTAAATTTATTAGTTTTAAAAAAACTTATTGAACTTTCTTATCATGTAGGTTTCTTCATCTTCGTCGAGTGATGACTCTAAATCTGATTTGTTCTCCACTTCTCCTTAGCTTTTAAAGCGATAGTTATTTGACTTTTCTATATTTTTAAATTATGCACATTGAGATTAGTATAATTCCAAAGTTGAAAATAATTTTTCTAAATTACTTATCTCTAGGTCCTTTGAGATTAGGAATCTACTATTGATATCCATTCAGGGGTTTTTGGAAATGTGTTGAGTGTATATTTGAGTGAGTCTCAATTTGTTACTGTTTCTCCAAGGTTGTAAAGCCCAGTGATTACCTCTTTCAGCTTTGTGTGCAGTTGTATGACCGCTTCTCCTTCTTTTAGCCGTAGGTAACTCAGTTGATTTCGAAGCAAGTCGTGTTCGATTGATCTGGCAGAATGGAGGTGCCTCGGTTCATCGAAGGCGTCTCAATTTCGATGGAGACGCCTCAGTTCCAATGGAGGGGCCTTAGTACGACTGACATGGACTCCGCTGCTTATCTTCACAGTATGACTGATCGGTCTAACACCTTTGTTGACAAGTTCGTTGCCCGGGTCCTTAGACTCTTCGGCTGCGCCATGAACAACATCTTTGATCAACTCAAGAAAAAGGGGCATCTGCCTATCGATTTACCTGGCACTACAATTGACCACGACCAGCTCAACGACTCTATCCCTGATGATGCCCTGGCTTACTTGGAGTGAAACCTTCGAAGCGCTTTCTCTCAGCTTGCTAAGTGATTTTTGAACTTTACTTTTGTCTGCCCCCGTGAGTACCCGACCGACATAAACTTTAAGGCATAACTCGGTCTTGCTTTATTTTCGACGCTTTTCCCCATTTTTTCGGTGGCTTTCTAATATGACTAGGCGATCATCTTGACTCCTACTTATCGAACGACGATCTGGGTACAATTTTATGACGCGAGAGTTTAAGGTCGCCGCTCGACCACCGATGACGCGAGGGTTTAAGGTCGTCGCTCGACTGCCGATGACACGAGGGTTTAAGGTCACCACTCGACCGCCGATGATGTAAGGGTTTAAGGTCGTCGCTCGACCGCCGATGACGCGAGGGTTTAAGGTCGCCGCTCGACCACCGATGATGCGAGGGTTTAAGGTCGCCGCTCGACCACCGATGACGCGCTTGTTAAGAAATGGATCAGGGAAATCAAATTGTTTTCTTCCTGCGTCCAATAAGAATACATACATGCAAGGGTATATGAATTCACTCGCACACCTCTCATCCAGCTCGGTAAGGCTGGAGGTGGTTTGCGCTCCACGGTCGATCCAGCGTTCTTCCTTCCGCATCTTCCAAATAGCAAGCACCTGATCGCAACTTCTCCACTACTTTGAACGGGCCTGCCAATGGAGCTTCCAACTTTTTGACGTCGCCGACTGGCTTAACCCTTTTCCAGACTAGGTCGCCCACTTTAAAAGATCTAGGGATTACTCGCCGATTATAATTTTGCCACATTCTTTGTCAGTATGCTGCAAGCCGGGAAGCCGCCTTGTCGCGAGCCTCGTCGATCATGTCGAGTTCCATCCGCCTCCTTTCGTCATTTCCCTCGTCGTAGTGCAACACCCGATCGGACTCAACGCCAATCTCCATGGGGACAACAGCTTCCCCACCATACACCAGATGGAAAGGAGTGAGGTCGGTTCCCTCTTTGGGGGTCGTTCGTATCGCCCATAATACGCTAGGCAGTTCGTCCACCCAACTGCCTCCTAGGTGGTCGAGCCGAACACGCAGTATTCGGAGGATTTTTCGGTTGGTGACCTCAGCCTGTCCATTGCTTTGGGGGTAGGCCACGGGAGTAAAAGCTTGTTGTATGCCGTAACCCTTACACCATTCCTTTAGCTCTTGACCCGTGAAGTATCTCCCATTGTCCAAGACGAGTCGGCGAGGAATACCGAATCGACATATGATGTTCTGCCATATAAACTTCTTGACCAAACTTTCTGTGATCCTTGCTAGCGGCTCGACTTCCACCCATTTTGAGAAATAATCCACAGCTACGAGCAAGAACTTTCTTTGACCGGTTGCCATAGGAAAAGTGCCGACTATGCCCATTCCCCATTGGCCGAACATGCATGCTACAGTGGACGCTTTCATTTCGGCGGTCGGTCGATGTGCCAAATTGTGGTGCCTTTGACAGGATAAGCAAGTGGCCACCACCCGGCTCGCATCATCCTGGAGTGTTGGCCAGAAGTATCCGGCCAGGATAACTTTTCTTGCCAGCGACCGGCCACCTGGATGTCCCCCGCAAGAACCTTGATGTACTTCTTGAAGGATATATTCAGCATCCTCAACACCCAAACACTTGAGCAAAGGGCGTGAAAATGCCTTTTTATATAATTGCTCGCCCACTAATGTGAACCAAGCGGCTTGCTTCCGTAGAGTTCGATCGGCTTCATGGTTCCCCGGCTGACCCCCCGCTTGGAGGAACTCAATGATGGGTGTCCTCCAATCCTCCGGAAATGGTATACCTCCCGATCGGTCAACGTGCACCACTAGGGAGACCTGCTCAATTGGGCAACTGGCGATGATCGGCGTCATTGCACTGGCTAGCTTTGCCAGTTCATCTGCTGTTTGGTTCTCCGATTGGGGAATCTTGTGTATGACAACCTCTTGAAAGTTTGCCTTGAGCTTCTCGAAGGCTTCCACATATAGCCTGAGCCGCGCGCTATTGATCTTGAACGTTCCGTTCAGCTGCTGGGCTGCCAACTGTGAGTCTGAGTGTAGGAGTACCTTGGTGGCACCGACATACCGAGCAGCTTGTAGACCGGCTATGAGCACTTCATACTCAGCTTCATTGTTGGTGGCTCGGTAATCCAGCCGAATGGATAACAACATCCGGTCTTCTCTCGGCGATATGAGTAAGATGCCAATTCCGCTTCGCTGACGAGCGGACGACCCATCCATGTACACCTTCAATGAGGATTCTAGCTACGGGTTTTGCACTTCCGTGATGAAGTCCGCCAATGCTTGTGCTTTTATGGCTGACCGGGGTTGGTATTGGATGTCAAACACACTGAGCTCAGTGGTCCACTTGATTAGCCGGTCGGATACCTCGGGGTTGAGCAGTACTCGACCCAAGGCGCTGTTGGTCATCACGATTATGGAGTGGGCCAGGAAATAGGGCCGGAGCCTTCAGACGGCGATAACTAATGCATAAGCAAGCTTTTCAAGACCGGTGTAGCGAGACTCAGCATCTTTTAATATGTGGCTCAAAAAATACACTGGTTGTTGTATTCCCCCCTCTTGCCTGACTAACACTGATCCGATCGCATACTTGGTAGACGATAGATAAATCCAAAGCGGCTCCCCCACGATCGTCTTGGCCAAGATGGGAATGGAGCTGAGGTATTGCTTGAGCTCTTCGAAGGCCTGGCCACACTTGTCATCCCATTGGAACTTGGTTGCTCGCCGCAGAATCTTGAAGAACGGCAGACTCCGGTCGGATGATTTGGAGATGAACCTTGACAGAGCCGTGATTCTTCTGGTCAGCCTCTGCACCTCTTTTAGATTGCGAGGCGGTGGCATGTCTTGGAGCGCCTTTACTTTGCCGAGGTTCGCCTCAATCCCCCTTTCGATGACGATATAGCCTAGAAAACGTCTGCCTTTAGTGCCGAACAGACACTTGATCGGGTTGAGCTTGATCATGTAATTTCTCAGCGTTTGGCAAGATTCTTCTTTGTCTGCACATAGGTCGACCGATCGGAGAGACTTAATGAGGATGTCTTCGACGTATACCTCCAAATTCTGCCTGATCTGTTTCCGGAACACCTTATTCATCATTCGCTGATAGGTGGCACCGACGTTCTTTAACCCGAATGACATGACCTTATAGCAGAACGTCTTGTCAGCCGTGACGAAGCTAACTTTCTCCTGATCTTCACGCGCGAGGGGCACCTGATGATAGCCTTGGTAGACGTCGAGCATGCAAATCAGCTCGTACCCGGTTGTCGAGTCCACCATCTGGTCGATCCGTGGTAATGGGTAGGAGTCCTTGGGGCATGCCTTGTTCAAATCCCTAAAATCAATGCACACTCGCCATTTTTTACCTGGCTTGGAGACCAGTACCACGTTGGCGAGTCAAGTTGGAAATTGAATCTCCTTGATGTGTCCGACCTCCAGCAGTTTGTCAACTTCGGCCCGGATGATCAAATCCTGCTAGGCGCTGAAGTCACGCTTCCTTTGCTTGACTGGTCGAGCATCTGGCCGGCCGTGCAGTTCATGCTGTGCCATGCTTGGGTCGACTCCGAGCAACTCGTGAGTCGACCAGGCAAATACGTCATGGTTCCTTCGGAGGCAAGCGACCATCTCCTCCTTTTGCTGGTCCGGCAGATCGGATGCTACGAAAGTAGTAGCCTCTGGCCGGCTCGGGTGTATCTGTATCTCCTCCTTGTTGTTGTACACCAGCATGGGAGGCTTCTCTCTGATGGTGTTCATCTCCAACCGGGGGCATTTCCTGGCTACTTTTGCTTCCGACTTGACCATTTCAACATAACAACACCGAGCTGCCCCACCTGGTCGCTTCGCACCTCGCCCGCTAGGTTTCCCACAGGAAATTTGATCTTCTAGTAATAGGTAGACACTATGGGCCGAAACTCGTTGAGGGCCGGCCGGCCCAATATTACGTTGTATGCCTAGGGCGCATCTACCACAATGAAATTTGTGGTGCGCGTCCTAACCAGTGACTCTTCTCTGAGCGAGATGGCTAGCCTTGCTTGCCCGATCGACAAGACTTCGTTGCCGGTGAAGCCGTATAGCAGAGTTACCATGGGCAGGAGCTCGGCTTGATCAATTTGTAATAAATCAAATGCTTGCTTAAAAATAATATTTACTGAACTTCCCGTGTCGACAAAGGTCCGGCGAACGGTGTAGTTGGCGATCACCACCTTGATGATCAACGCATCATCATGAGGGACCTCCACTCCCTCCAAATCCTTGGGGCCGAAACTGATCTCTGGCCCTTCTGCCTTTTCCTTGTTGCACCCTACCGCATGAATAGATAATTGCCGAGCATGGCTCTTTGAGCTCGGTTGGAGTCTCCTCCAGTCGGACCACCTGAGATCATTCCAATTTCTCCACGGGAGGCGTTTCTTCTGTTTTCTTCTTCTCGTGTAGAATGTCTATTCCGCTCGGCGGAAACTCGAGTGGGGCTCCGATCCCGTGGATGATGTTCCTGCCGCTCGCGCGTCCTCTGACCATCGGTATGTTCAGTTTTGCATCCAGGATGTCGATCCGGGGTGAGCGACCAGTGTCGGTATTCCCTTGGCTTCGGTTGGTGAACATTGGGGTCGCCACGACATTCCCATGTGTTGTGTGTTCCGGATTGGTGGAACTTACAGAACATCGGCGCCCATTTTTTGCCTTTCTTCTGCTGACTGGCCTCCAAATGCACTGTATGCATCCTTGGCTCGGGGTACTGTGGCACTCCTGTGGCCCGGGGCCCTCGAGGGGGCTGATGGCTGCTGGGTATTCTCCTTTCGGCCGGCACGTGAGGCTCGGCGGGTGCTTCTTTCTGCGGGCCGCCTGTGCTTCTTCCACGTTGATATACTCCATGGCTTTCTTCTGTAGATGGGCGAAATCCCGTGGTGGCCTGCGGATGAGGGACCGAAAGAACTCACCTTCAACGAGCCCCTGTGTGAAAGCGTTTACCAGTACGTCCGAAGAGACTGCTGGTATATCCATCGCTACTTGGTTAAAGCGCTGGATATATGTCCTGAGCGTTTCTCGTGGACCTTCCTTAAGTGAGAACAAGTTGACACTTGTCTTCTGGTGCCGGCGGCTGCTCGCAAAATGGTGTAGGAAGGTCGCTCGGAAATCCTTGAAGCTACGGATAGAGTCGATCGACAGCCTGGCGAACCATCACTGAGCAGGCCCAGATAGGGTTGTTAAGAAGACCCTGCACTTCACCCCATCAGTGTATTGGTGCAATATGGTCGCGTTGTCGAACTTGGCCAAGTGATCATCCGGGTCGGCACTCCCATTGTGCTCTTTGATTGCCAATGGGGTGTAATGGAAAGGTAAGGGATCCTCCATAATTCCTTGCGAGAATTGATTGTTAACCCGTTCGGGTGAATCATCGTCTCACGATGCTTTCCCCTTCCTAGCATCCCTTTCGGGCGCCTCATCTGATGAGGAGCCTCGGTCTCGGCGGGCTTGGCCTCCTTCCTCCGAGGGCGTCCGGAACAACGCTCGGTGAAAGGGGATTGACACATTGGGTGTTGGTCTGAACGTGTTTGACTTTTTGCAAATTTCCTGGTTGTCCACGGGTTCAGCTTCGCGACCCTAATCTCCAGACTGACCAGATCCTGAGACAGTTGTCTCTTGTGCTAGGCGTTCGGCCAAGACTCGTTGCTGCTGCTCCATCGCCCTTGCCACTCCGGCCTGGATCAGTTTTTTCAATTCTTCTATCGTCAGCATTACGATCGTAGGTCGTCCGGCTTCTTCCATCTTCTGCTTCCGGGTTTAGGTTGAAGTTCCCACAGACGGCGCCAATTTGATCTTGCCCTGAAGCTGAGTAGATGGCAACCGGGAAGCAACGCTGAGATGGCTCTTCTTCTTCTCTGATGCTCCCCCGCTCCTGCAACCACAAGTCGTTAATGCCAAGCCGGGAGGGAGTTCCCGACGACGACCCTCCGACGCTCAAGTCACACACCGGCAAGCGAAGAAAACAAAGGAAGCAAAGATGAAGCAGTGAATGGTGGTTCCAAAAGATGTGTGTGCATACCTCCGCGGAGGGTGATCTCCCTTCTTATATAGAGCTTCGCTGGGTGGACTGCACGCTTCCCGAGTGGACACGCCTTCCCAAACTTTCCCCTAAAAGCTAGCATTGACAAGGTGTCTCTGTCATCTTACCATAACGGGGCGGGCATATCTCTACAGAGGCGGCGGAAGCTTCTCCCGTACGATTCTCTGTCTTTGCCGTCTGATTTTTTGTCCCTCTGCGTCGCTCGTCGACGGCACTAACTCCCAAAAGGATATAGGCACATGTCCCCTCCTATCTTGTTTTTCGGCTACTATCCTGACTAGGCTACTCTCGATTGGGTCGATCGACCGTTCCTTCAATCTTCTATGCTTGTGCCTAGGCCGACCGGCTAGGGTATCTTCTACCCTTGTGCACTAAGTGCAATTGAGTGCTAATTGATTCCTTCTTCTTCCTCCTCTCTTCCTCTCTTCTCTCCCTCTCATCCTTGCCGAGACTCCTTGGGGTGCTAGCACACTCTAAGGTTTCCTCTCCATCTCTTGTTCGTGTGGATACTTCTAGAGGTGTGTACACTTGAACACACTTGAGATCCGAAGAACCTTGGACAAGCGGGATTTGCGAAGGGCTTCGCTTCAAAGGTATACTCCTTAACATGTAGATCTAAAGTAGATCTAGAGTAGAAAAACTAAGTACATGAAAATTTTTATCTTCGCACGGATCCAGTGGCTATGAACTTCGGGGTTTCCGCAACACAAAAAGCGATTTTTGCGGCTCGAAAGTTCTAACAGTGGTATCAGAGCCACGTGCGAAGCATGTACTTATTTTGTTTTGTTTTTATGACAAAAATTCAGATCTATAAGTTTCTATAACTTTACTATTTTTATAGATTTTATGGGTATTTTTCTCTTAGAGGCGAAGCAACAAGTGCTAGGACACTTGTAGGCTTCGACTACCAAGAAAAACTTTCCGAAACGGCAAGGTCCCACCCTAATTGTTTTGGGATAGTGGCTTAATGCACTGTAATATCATAGTAGGACACTCGTGAGACTTATTTCGCGAGAAGGAGCGCTGCTCCTAACCCCGCAAGGGGCATTGTCCCGCGATCGCGCCCGAAAATCGCTAAACGGGACCGCCGGGAAATTTTAACTCATAAAATTGTAAAAATAGTAGTAAAATTACAAAAATTTATGTAAAATACATAATTTAGAATTATGTATGATTTTTTGATGGTCATGGCCCAAAAACCCAATTTGATTGGACTAAATGTATTGTAATTCATAATATGGCCTGCGCGCCATTTTGTGTGATGTGCGTGTTGTATATATTATGCGACCTGCGTGTCGTACCTCCCTCATTTTTATTTCTTGTTGTAAATAGATTTTTAGACTCGAATGTAACTCAAGTTTCATATTTGTAATGTACAAAAATGGAGCGGTGGAAGGTCCACTCGAGAAGGAATGACGAGGAGGGTGCGAGCAACACATGGTGGTCAAAGGGAGGAGCTTGAAGAAGCTATTGACCCTAGGTTGACCGTCCGATTTTCTCATTGGCTTGAGAAGATTGTAGTAGGGCCATAACCTAATCAAAATTTAATTATTCATTGCTTGTGTGCATGTGATGCATGCTAGTGTAGGATAATTAGTGCCTTGATGCGTATAAGATGCGAATCCACGATTAGATTAGATCTTAATCGATCCAACTTGAAATACCTACCAAGTCTTGATACCCATCACTACCTTGATCATTTGTTGTTGTTGAATCTGCCAAAGCAGAGCAACGCATATTATCTTGGTAGAGTGCGGAGGGACAATCTTGGTCCCGCCTATCAAGGCTTGGGTGAGCACAAACTCAATTAGATTGAGTATAACTTTAACTCAATTGGATCGGGTATAACTATAGGCATTTTCCAACGGTTGGACGATAGGATAAAAATCACATTTATACTGAATCTTGGGTGATTTAGCCAAAACTAACTCAAGTTTTAATGTAAATGAGATTTTTGATTCTATAAACAAGAGTTGCATAGAGATGTAATTCATAATTAGTTATCTACCGATCATACTAAGTTTTGGGCGATTTAGCCAAAGCTAACTCAAGGCGTAGTATGATGTGGATCTTGTCCCGCAAGAATTATGGCTAATTGATTATAATCTAGTAAGTGTGGTTTGACCACATCCATGACTTGATTCTACAAAAATTCTATAATTCAGTGGGAGCATCATTTAATTAAAGGCCTAATTAAATTATTAGTGGAATATGATATTTATTTTCTACATTTTTCTGTTGTAGATTGCCATGTCGACAAACATGAATACCTTCTCTCTGTGTTCTGTCCTTGATAAGGACAAGCTCAATGGAGCTAATTTCCTAGATTGGTATAGGAATCTGAGAATCGTTCTCACATAAGAATGAAAACTGTACGTCCTGGAGCAGCCCATTCCCGAGGCACCTCCTGCCACTACCACGCGAGCTGATTGAGATGCTTATAAGAAGCATCAAGATGACGCATTAGATGTGTCATGCCTCATGCTCGCAACCATGAATTCTGAGCTTCAGAAGCAACATGAGTTGATGTCAGCTTATGATATGGTTGAACATCTTCGTCAACTATATCAAGGACAAGCAAGTCACGAGAGATTTGAGATCTCCAAGGCACTGTTCCAGTGCAAGATGCAAGATGGGACTCCCGTAGGTCCATATGTGCTCAAGATGATTGGGTACATAGAAAACCTACAGAGGTTGGGATTCCCACTTGGCCAAGAGCTGGCCACAGACTTGATCTTGCAATCCTTCCCAGAGATCTACAGTCAATTTGTCATGAATTGCAACATGAATGAAATTGACAAGCCACTGCTCGAGCTGCTAAGCATGTTGAGAACTGCTGAGCTAAACCTTAAGAAGGTAAAGCCCAACTCCATTTTGATGGTACAAAAGCATAAGGGCAAGGGTAAGTCTAAAGGTAAAGGAAAGTCCCAAGCCAAGGGCAAATGCAAGGTACTGAAACCCAAAGGAGGGGTTGCCAAGGATGCTACCTGCTTCCACTGCGGTCAGACCGGGCACTGTAAGAGGAACTGCAAAGTTTACCTAGAAGATCTTAAGAAGAAGAGAAGTGAGAGTTCTACTTCAGGTATATATGTTATAGAAGTTAATCTCTCTATTTCTTCATCATGGGTATTAGATACCAGATGTGCTTCTCACATTTGTACTAATGTGTAGGCGCTGAGAAATAGCAGGGCATTGACAAAGGGCGAGGTGGACCTACGAGTAGGCAATGGAGCACGGGTTGTTGTTGTTGCTGTAGGGACTTACTATCTATCTCTGCCCTCTGGGTTTGTATTAGAATTAGATGAATGTTGTTATGTGCCTGCTCTTACCAAGAATATCATTTCAGTTTCTTGTTTAGACAAGAAAGGTTTTTCGTTTATAATAAAAAACAAATGTTGTTCCGTTTATTTAAATGATATGTTCTATTGTAGTGCACCTCTGATGAACTGACTCTATATTCTAGACTTAGAGAACCCCATCTATAACATAAGTACCAAAAGGTTCAAATTAAATGAAATGAACCAAACCTATCTCTGGCATTGTCTCTTAGGTCATATAAATGACAAACGCTTATCCCAGCTCCATAAAGATGGTTTGCTGGACTCATTTGATTTTGAATTATATGAGACATGCGAGTCATGCCTACTAGGCAAGATGACCAAGACTCCCTTTAGTGGACACAGCGAGAGAGCGACTGACTTGCTAGGACTTATACATAGTGATGTATGTGGTCCTTTCAATGTTGCTGCCAGAGGTTGTTATAGGTACTTCATTACATTTACTGATGACTTCAGTAAATAAGGTTATGTGTATTTGATGACACATAAGTCTGAATCCTTTGAAAAGTTCAAAGAATTCAAGAATGAAGTACAAAACCAGTTTGACAAAACTATTAAGATACTTCGATCAAATCGAGGTGGTGAATACCATAGCCATGAGTTTCATGACTATCTAGATGAGTGTGGGATTCTATCCCAACTCACTCCTCCTGGAACACCACAGTGGAATGTTGTATCTGAAAGGAGAAATCATACCCTATTAGATATGGTGCGATCTATGATGAGTCACACAGATCTTTCTATATCTCTTTGGGGCTATGCTCTAGACACAACAGCCTTCATACTCAATCGTGTTCCATCCAAGACTGTGATAAAGACACCATATAAGATATAGACTGGGAGAGATACCCAAGTGTCTTTTATGTGGATTTGGGGTTGTGAGCCTTACGTTCGACGTCAAGTCTCAGACAAACTGGGCCCCAAATCTGATAAGTGATATTGTATTGGATATCCCAAGGAAACGAAGGGATATTACTTCTACATTCCCAGTCAACACAAGGTAGTTGTGGTTAAGACTGAGGTATTTCTAGAAAGGGACTTTGTTTCTAGAAAACTAGTGGGAGTATGCTTTATCTTGAAGAAGTTCAGGATATAGACCATAGCACTGAAGCCTTAATGGATGTTGAACTGGAACCAAAAAGTGTTGTGGATGATGTTGTTCCAAAAGGAGTTGAGGAACAACAACCAGTTCAAGTAGACCTACCTCTTCGCATGTCAAATTTGACTTGACCTTGACTTGACCAAATGCCATGTCATTATGACTTGGCATAGGGTCGACCAATGATGATGTGCCACATCATTAAGGCAACTTCATGGTATGCCACCTCATGAGGGAAATCAAGAGCCTTGACTTTTGATATTCCATGGAGGTTACAAACTCACATTGAAGTGACCGACCACTTAAGAGGAGGGAATAAGTGCAATTGAGTGCTAATTGATTCCTTCTTCTTCCTCCTCTCTCCCTCTCTTCTCTCCCTCTCATCCTTGCCGAGACTCCTTGGGGTGCTAGCACACTCTAAGGTTTCCTCTCCATCTCTTGTTCGTGTGGATACTTCTAGAGGTGTGTACACTTGAACACACTTGAGATCCGAAGAACTTTGGACGAACGGGATTTACGAAGGGCTTCGCTTCAAAGGTATACTCCTTAACATGTAGATCTAAAGTAGATCTAGAGTAGAAAAACTAAGTACATGAAAATTTTTATCTTCGCACGGATCCAGTGGCTAAGAACTTCGGGGTTTCCGCAATGCAAAAAGCGATTTTTGTGGCTCGAAAGTTCTAACACATTTACAATCAATGACTTTAACATTTGTAAGACAATGAACAATATCCCGGGTGTGATTATCCACAAGTGCTTAAAGTTCTTCTTCCATTACCATGCGCCAACAATCATGTTTAGCCGCCTCTGAATAACATGAATGAATAGGAACAGTGGATAGTGTAGTATAAAGAAATGTATGAGAAAATTTGTACCCATCAGGTGGATGAGTGATTATGGAAGAGCATCCTGGATGACATTTGAGATTTGATTGTTTGTGAAAGAAGCATGTTGAAGCTTAGATGTTGGGTCAAGCTCAGAAAGTTGTAAAGTTGGATGTTGTTATCGTTGATACACAAAGCCTGGCTTGAATTGATAAAAAGTAGTAGGTTCCTCGTAAAAATTAGTTAGAACAGATGGCTTTAGCGAAGACTCAACATAAGTAGAAAGGAAATTTTGATTTTTTTTAAAGAAAACAATAAGATGAGAAATACAAAACCCGGTACGATGTGGATCTTAGCAAACATAACCCTTGTGTGAATTACCATAGCCCATAAAAGTATATTTAACAAATTAAGCAGAAACTTTATAGCATTCTTGAGGTGGCAAATGAACAAAGTAAACACAATCAAAAGTATGCATGGAAAGATAGTTAGGATGCTTATGCAAAAGATGAAAATATGAAGATTCAAAGTTTAAGACATGTGAAGGCAAGTGATTAATTAAATAAACTGTTATACATAAGGTCTCAACCCATTATTTAAATGGAACAAAATTTAAGCAATAAAGTTTGAACAATATCTAACAAATGTTAATTCTTATGTTTAGCAATACCATTTTATTGAGGTGTATAAGGATAAAAACATTAGTAAACAATGCCCTTTTGTTGGAGAAAATCATGAAATTCGTACTACGAGAACTTATCAAATTATAATTAAAGTTATCAAATCCCTTTATACTAAGGTAGTATAAAGATGACTCGGGTCATCTCACAAGGAATATAACGATATGATGATAACTTCAGGATTAATTATTGCTTTTGGGTTTTTGATATAAAATGGGGGCTTGGGTTGTTAGTGAGAGCCCTAGAGCCAATCATGTGATGATTATTGTATGGACTCGATGTATCATATTCCTATATATTTATAAAGACATTTCTTTATGGTTATTATACTTACTTGTATTGGTGTCAAATAACTAAGTATAATAGCATCCTTGAGTAGAAGGTTCTTATCTATATCAATCGATTGGTTGAATTGATAATGAGATGATATGGAGAACACTACTCTTAATCATTCCTAGTCAAGTATTAACATTCAGAGACAATGTTAATGCGATGAGACTAGTATGTAGGTCAACTCGATGACTTGATCTCATAAGTCATGGATATTAGATATCAAGTTGACACATGGGTATGTATTGGAGAATGTATACTGAATGACCCGCCATGAGAAAGTATTATGGATCGTTATATGAGTGTCATATACTTTCTCATGTGACTATTAGTATGATTATTAGTCCTTGGACCTGAAGTCACCATGGTTCTCTACATAAGGAGTTGCATACTTTGGCTTCGTCAAACGTCACCCGTAAATGAGTGGACAATAAAGGCGACTACTGGGTATGTAACAAATTATGCGAAGGGATGTGAGTGATATAGATGAGATCTATCCCTCCTATATGACGGGAGTGATATCATGAATCTTGATAGAGTGAGACCACTAAGTGCATGACCATGCCCAAATAAGTCAATATGAGATATTGAACTCATTTGATTAGAGTGAGTCTACTTGGAGTTCACGACATAAATTGATTAGAGGATGACACGGTCTATGCCTCAATTGATCAATCTAGATTTCAAGGATAGAAAGACATTATCACATATTGTGAGAGCCACAATTAGTAGTCACAATGGTGATGTTGGATCTCAACATTGTTGTAACTTGGGTAGTAATGATGTGTTGCTAGATACCGCTCATTACTTATGTTTCTAAATGGGTTTAGGAGCATTGCCAACGTTACAAGAACCTATAGGGTCACACACAAAGGGTAGTTAGATGGAGATTAGGTTCATATGATGGACCAAGAGGATTAGGTTCATGTGATGAACTAAATTGGATTAAGAGTAATCCAAATTAGACTAATTAAGTTGGACTCAATTTGATTCATGTGTCGAATGAGTCTAATTTAGACTATGATTCATTGAGTCAATTTAAACCAATGAATATAGATTCATTAAATTAAATTTATTTGAATCAAAGGGTAGATTTGATCAACCATGGGAGATAAGAGGTCAAGTTTGACTTGACTTGAGAGGGAAGATGAAGGGTCAAGTTTGACTTGACCAAATGCCACCTCATTGTGCCTTGGCATGGGCAGGTCAATGATGATGTTCCACATCATCAAGGCTACATCATTGTGTGCCACCTCATGAGGAAGACCAAGAGCCACGACTCTTGGTATTACATAGAGGTATAAGATGCTCCATTAAGTGGCAGGCCAAATTAGATGTGTGCATTCAAGGCTTCTTCTTCTTCCTCTCTTCTTTTCTCTCCTTCTCCTCCATTGCCGAGACCTCTAAAGGGTGATAGCACACTCTAAGTGTTTCTCTCCACCTTTTGTCCGTGTCGATACGTGTAGAGGAGTGTACACTTGCCACTTTACGAGATCCGGCAATCATTTGGACGAGCGGGATAAGCGAAGGGCATCGCTACAAGGGTATACTTCCTTTTCATGTAGATCTAAGGTAGATCTAGTGTAGACAAACATGTACATGAATTTTATTTATCTATCTTCGCACGGATCCGTGGCTAGCTTCGAGATTTCCGCAACGCAAAAAACAATTTTTGCGGCTCAAAATTGCTAACAGTGTATCAGAGCCACGTGCAAAGCTTGTACATGTTTGTATTTGTTGTTATAAAAAGGTTTCAGATCTGTAAGTTTCTGTAATTTTTCTACTTTTATGGATTTTGTGAGTATTTTTCTTGTAGAGACGAAGCAACAAGTGCTTGGACACTTGTAGGCTTCAAATACCGAGAAAAATCTTCCGAAACGGCAAGGTCTCGCCCAAACAAAATTATTTTGTTTTGGGACAGCGGCTTAAGGCTCTATTAGATCAGTTTGGGACACTCACGATATTCATTTCGCGAGAAGGGGCGCTGCCCCTAACCCCGCAAGGGGCATTGTCTCACGATTGCGCCCAAAAATCGCTAAACGGACCGCCGGAGAGTTGTGACTCATAAAATTGATAAAACAATAGTAAAATTATAGAAATTTATGTAAAATACATAATTTAGAATTATGTATGATATTGTGATAGTCATGGCCCAAAACCCCAATGTGATTGATTAAAATTATATTGTAATTCATAATATGGCCTGCGCGCCATTTTATTGTTGTGCGTGTTGTATATGATATGAGACCTGCGCGTCGTGCCTCCCTTATTATGTTCCTGTTGTAAATAGATTTTAGACTCGAATGTAACTCGAGTTTCATATTTGTAATGTACAAAATGAAGCGGTGGAAGGTCCACTTAAGAAGGAGTTACGAAAAGGGTGCAGTCAACACATGATGGTCAAAAGGAGGCGCTTGAAGAAGCCGTTGACCCTAGGTTGACCGTCCAATCTTCTCATTGTCTTGAGAAGATCGTAGTAGGGCCATGACTTCATCACAAATTAATTAATCAGTATATATGATTGCTTATGTGTATGTGATGCATGCTAATGTAGGGTAATTAGTGTCTTAATGCGTATATGATACACATTCATGATTAGATTAGATCTTAATCAAGTCAACTCAAAATGCCTACCAAGTTTTGATATCCATCACTACCTCGATCATTTGTTGTTGTTGAATCTACCAAAGCAGAGTAACGCATATTCTCTTGGTAGGGTGCGGAGGGACAATCTTAGTTCCGCCTATCAAAGCTTGGGTGAAAACAAACTCAATTAGATTGAGTATAACTAGTTAACTCAATTGTATCGGGTAAAACTATAGGCATTTTCCAACGGTTGGGAAGATAGGATAAAGATCACATTTATCTTGATCATATAAACAAGAGTTGCATAAAGATGTAATTGATAATTAGTTTTCTACTGATCATACTAAGTCTTGGGTGATTTAGCCAAAGCTAATTCAAGGCGTAGTATGATGTGGATCTTGTCCCGCGAGAATTATAGCTAATTGGTATGAATCTAGTAGTATGGTTTGACCACATCCATGACTTGATTCTACAAAAGCCCTATAATTCAGTGGGAGCATCATTTAGTTAAAGGCCTAATTAAATGATAAGTGAAATATGATATTTACTTTCTGCTTTATTTATGTTGTAGATTGCCATGTCGATGAACATGAACATTTTCTCCCTGCGTTCTGTCCTTGAGAAGGACAAGCTCAATGGAGCTAATTTTCTAGACTGGTATAGGAATTTGAGAATCGTTCTCACATGAGAAAGAAAACTGTACGTCATGGAGCAGCCCATTCCGGAGGCACCTCCTGCCACTACCACGCGAGCCGACCGAGATGCTTATAAGAAGCATCAAGATGATGCATTAGATGTGTCATGCCTCATGCTCGCAACCATGAACTCTAACCTTCAGAAGCAACACAAGTTGATGACTGCTTATGATATGGTTAAACATCTTCGTCAATTATATCAAGGACAAGCAAGACACGAGAGATTCGAGATCTCTAAGGCACTGTTTCAGTGCAAGATGCAAGATGGGACTCCCGTAGATCCATATATACTCAAGATGATTGGGTACATAGAGAACCTACAAAGGTTGGGATTCCCACTTGGCCAAGAACTGACCACTGACTTGATCTTGCAATCCTTGCCAGAAAGTTACAGTCAATTTGTCATAAATTACAAAATGAACGAAATTGATAAGCCACTGCCTGAGCTGCTAAGCATGTTGCGAACTGCTGAGCTCAACCTTAAGAAGGTAAATTCCAACTCCATTTTGATGGTGCAAAAGCATAAAGGCAAGGGCAGACCTAAAGGTAAGGGAAAGTCCCAAGCCAAGGGCAAAGGCAAGGTAATGAAACTTAAAGGAGGGGTTGCCAAGGATGCTACCTGCTTCCACTGTGGTCAGACTGGACACTGGAAGAGGAACTGCAAAGGATACCTGGAATATCTTAAGAAGAAGAGGAATGAGATTTCTACTTCAGGTATATGTTATAGAAGTTAATCTCTCTATTTCTTCATCATGAGTATTAGATACCGGATGTGCTTCTCACATTTGTACTAATGTACATGCACTGAGAAATAGCAGTGCATTGACGAAGGATAAGATGGACCTACGAGTAGGCAATGGAGCATGGGTTGTTGCTGCTGCTGTAGGAACTTACTTTCTATATCTACCCTCTGGGATTGTACTAGAATTAGATGAATGTTGCTATGTGTCTGCCCTTACAAAGAACATCATTTCAGTTTCTTGTTTAGACAAGAAAGACTTTTCATTTATAATAAAGAACAAATGTTGTTCTGTTTATTTAAATGATATGTTCTATTGTAGTGCACCTCTGATGAACAGACTCTACATTCTAGACTTAGAGAACCCCATCTATAACATAAGTACCAAAAGGTTCAAGTCAAATGAAATGAACCGAACCTATCTCTGGCATTGTCGCTTAGGTCATATAAATGACAAACGCTTATCCCAGCTCCATAAAGATGGTTTGCTGGACTCATTTGATTTTGAATCATATGAGACATGCGAGTCATGCCTATTGGGCAAGATGACCAAGACTCTCTTTAGTGGACACAGCGAGAGAGCGACTGACTTGCTAGGACTTATACATAGTGATGTATGTGGCCCTTTCAATGTCGCTGCCAGAGGTGGTTATAGGTATTTCATTACATTTACTGATGACTTCAGTAGATATGGTTATGTGTATCTGATGACACATAAATTACAATCCTTCGAAAAGTTCAAAGAATTCAAGAATAAAGTACAAAACTAGCTAGGCAAGAGTATTAAGATACTTCGATCAGATCGAGGTGGTGAATACCTTAGCCATGAGTTTCGTGACTATCTAGTTGAGTGTGGGATTCTATCCCAACTCACTCCTCCTGGAACACCACAGTGGAATGGTGTATCCGAAAGGAGAAATCGTACCCTATTAGATATGATACAATCTATGATGAGTCACACAGATCTTCTTATATCTTTTTGAGGATATGCTCTAGATACAGCAACATTCACACTTAACCATGTTCCATCAAAAGCTGTGATAAAGACACCATATAGGATATGGACTGGGAGAGATTCCCAGATATCTTTTATGAAGATTTGGGGTTGTGAGACTTACGTTCAACGTCAAGTCTCGGACAAACTGGGACCCAAATCCGATAAGTGCTATTTTATAGGATATCCTAAGGAAACGAAGGGATATTACTTCTACATTCCCAGTCACCACAAAGTGTTTGTGGCTAAGACTGGGGTATTTCTAGAAAAGGACTTTGTTTCTAGAAAAACTAGTGGGAGTATGCTTTATCTTGAAGAAGTTCAAGATATGGACCATAGCACTGAAGCCTTGATGGAAGTTGAACTGGAACCACATAATGTTGTGGTTGATGAGATTATTGCACAAGGAGTTGAGGAACAACAACCAGTTCAAGTAGACCCACCTCTTCACAGGTCTAACAGGGTACGTCGTCAGCCTGAGAGATACTCATTTCTCTTGTCTGACCATGACGGCGTTATGCTCGTTGAGAATGAGCCTACCTCCTATCAGGAAGCTGTGATGAGACCAGATTCTGAGAAATGGCTAGAGGCCATGAGATCTGAGATGGAATCCATGTACACCAACCAAGTATGGACTTTGGTTGATCCACCTGAAGGCGTCAAACCCATTGGGTGTAAGTGGGTCTTTAAGAGAAAGACTGGCATGGATGGACATATGCATACCTATAAGGGTCGTTTGGTAGCTAAAGGTTTCAAGCAAATTCATGGTATTGACTATGATGAAACCTTTTCTCCAGTAGCGATGTTTAAGTCCATTCGGATCATACTTGCTATTGCAGCATACCACGATTATGAGATCTGGCAGATGGATGTCAAAACCGTGTTTCTGAATGGAAACTTGCTCGAGGATGTGTACATGACACAACCTGAGGATTATGTAGATCCACTGCATACTGGCAGAGTATACAAGCTGCATAAGTCCATTTATGGACTAAAGCAAGCTTCTTAGAGCTGGAATTGTTTCTCAATGAAGGACTAAGGTGAAGCAGCCTGTATTCTAGGCATAAAGATCTATAGAGATAGATCTAAGAGATTGCTTGGCCTAAGTCAGAGTACATATATTGACAAGGTATTACTACGGTTTGCCATGCAGAATTCCAAGAAAGGATTTCTGCCAATGTCACATGGTGTGAGTCTTTCGAAGACTCAAGGTCCCTCTTCTAGAGAGGAGAGAGATCGCATGGATAAGATCCCTTATGCTTCAGGCATAGGATCTATCATGTACGCCATGCTATGTACTCGTCCTGATGTTTCGTATGCTTTGAGCATGACGAGCAGGTACCAGTCAGATCCAGGTGAAGGTAGCTGTAAAGGGCGATGACGAGAAGAACTAAATAATATTTCTTGATATATGGAGGCGATGACGAGCTAGCTGTAAAGGGTTACAGTGATGTCAGCTTCTAAACCGACAGGATGATTATAGATCGCAGTCAGGGTTCGTGTTTTGCTTAAATGGTGGTGTTGTGAGCTGGAAGAGTTCGAAGTAGGGCACAGTTGCTGATTTTACAACAGAGGCCGAGTATATTGCTGCATCAGAAGCAGCAAAGGAGGCAGTTTGGATCCGCAAGTTCATTACTAAGCTTGGGGTGGTTCCAAGCATAGCTGATTCTATAGAGCTCTATTGTGACAACAATGGAGCAATTGCACAGGCTAAGGAACCTCACTCACACTAACGGACCAAACACATACTACGGCGCTTCCATCTCATTTGAGAGATTATCGATAGAGAAGATGTGAAGATTTACAGAGTACCCACAGAGGCTAACATTGCAGATCCCTTGACCAAGGCTTTGGCACAGAGAAAGCATGATGGTCACACTAGGTCATTGGGTGTTAGAACCTACACTGATTTGCACTAGTGCTAGTGGGAGATTGTTAGTGAGAGCCCTAGAGCCGATCATGTGATGATTGTTGTATGGACTCGATGTATCATATTCCTATATATTTATAAATGCTTTTCTTTATGGTTATTATACTTTCTTGTATTTGTGCCAAATAACTAAGTATAATAGCGTCCTTGAGTAGAAGGTTCTTATCTATATCAATCGATTGATTGAATTGATAATAAGATGATATGGAGAACACTGCTCTTAATCAATCCTAGTCAAGTATTAACATTCAGGGACAATGTTAATGTGATGAGACTAGCATGTAGGCTAACTCGATGACTTGATCTCATAAGTCATGGATATTAGATATCAAGTTGACACATGGGTATGCATTGGAGAATGTATACTGAATGACCCGCCATGAGAAAGTATCATGGATCGTTATATGAGTGTTATATACTTTCTCATGTGACTATTAGTATGACTATCAGTCCTTGGACCTGAAGTCACCATGGTTCCCTATATAAGGAGTTGCATACTTTGGCTTCGTCAAACGTCACCCGTAAATGGGTGGACTATAAAGGCGACTATTGGGTATGTAACAAATTATGTGGAGGGATGTGAGTGATGTAGATGGGATTTATCCCTTCTATATGACGGGAGTGATATCATGATTCTTGATAGAGTGAGACCACTAAGTGCATGACCATGCCCAAATAAGTCAATATGCAATATTGAGCTCATTTGATTAGAGTGAGTCTACTTAGAGTTCAAGACATAGATTGATTAGAGGATGACATGGTCTATGCCTTAATTGATCAATCTAGATGTCAAGGATAGAAGGACATTGTCACATATTGTGAGAGTCACAATTGGTAGTCACAATGGTGATGTTGGATCTTAACATTCTTGTAACTTGGGTAGTAATGATGTGTTGCTAGATACCGCTCATTACTTATGTTTCTAAATGGGGTTAGGAGCATTACCAACGTTACAAGAACCTATAGGGTCACACACAAAGGGCAGCTAGATGGAGATTAGGTTCATATGATGGACCAAGAGGATTAGGTTCATGTGATGAATCAAATTGGATTAAGAGTAATCCAAATTAGACTAATTGAGTTGGAATCAATTTGATTCATGTGTCGAATGAGTCTAATTTAGACTATGATTCATTGAGTCAATTTAAACCAATGAATAGAGATTCATTAAATTAAATTGATTTGAATCAAAGGGTAGATTTGATCAACCATAGGAGATAAGAGGTCAAGTTTGACTTGACTTGAGAGGGAAGATGAAGGGTCAAGTGTGACTTGACCAAATGCCACCTCATTGTAACTTGGCATGGGCCAACCAATGATGATGTTCCACATCATCAAGGCTACATCATTGTGTGCCACCTCATGAGGAAGACCAAGAGCCATGACTCTTGGTATTACATGGAGGTATAAGATGCTCCATTAAGTGGTCGACCACATTAGATGTGTGCATTCAAGGCTTCTTCTTCTTTCTCTCTTCTTTTCTCTCCTTCTCCTCCATTACCGAGACCTCTCAAGGGTGCTATCACACTCTAAGTGGTTCTCTCCACCTTTTGTCCATGTGGATACTTGTAGAGGAGTGTACACTTGACACTCTACGAGATCCGACAACCATTTGGATGAGCGGGATAAGTGAAGGGCATTTCTACAAGGGTATACTTCCTTTTCATGTAGATCTAAGGTAGATCTAGTGTAGACAAACATGTACATGAATTTTATTTGTCTATCTTCGCACGGATCCATGGCTAGCTTCGAGGTTTTCGCAACGCAAAAAGCAGTTTTTGCGGCTCGAAATTACTAACATGGGTTTGTGTGCCAACTGTCACAAATAAAGAGCAATGCAAGTATGAAATCTAATCTTAATGAACAAAAGACAATGTAGGTAATGAAATCTAAGTGTAACCTAACTACAATTGCAAAAAATATAAACACATCAAGTGAACATCTAGTTAAACGAAACCTAGAGCATATAACGAAACCTAACTAATTACATTCAAATGAAGAATTACTTTAAATAATTTAAAAACTAGCTTCGAAAACACTTTGAAAAATTTATAAAATTCTTCAAAGGTTGTTGATGTGGTGGTAAGGAGGGGCCCCACCCCACGGAGGATAGTTGCTACAGTGGAGGTCAAAGTCAAGGCGATCATATCAACGTTCAGATATCATCGGCCAGTTGGGCGATCAGGTCAATGCTCAGATATTATCGACTGGTCGGGCGATCATGCCCCGACCGGCGGGGAGAAGGTCCCGGTCCAATCCCGCCTTCGACACGGGGAGGTGTCAAATGACCGACACTCAATGGAGTATTGGATGTCGGATGGAGGAAGAGACGATGTGCAGAAGCCGGGCCGAGCAGCTACCCCGCTTGGAAAGGTAGCAGGACTCGACATTTGTAGAGCAAAACTTCAACCGAGCAGATGTGACACAAGCACAGGAGAGTTCTAGCCGAGCAGACGTGACACAAGCACAGGGGAGTCCCGGCCGAGAGGACGCGACACACGCAACGAAGTCCCAACTAAGAGGGTGGTACACATGAATAGCAAAGTCTCGACTGAGCGGCTATTCTGCTCACCCTAGCAACAAACCCCCTGTGTTATCCATCGACATCCTTTTGGGAGTTAGTGCCGTTGATATGCGGAAGCTTTCACTATCACTTAAGAGATATGCTCAGTCTGTTAAGGTATTGTGTCAAGGATACTTTACTGACAAGTCTTTTCATGAAAAACTTTAGGAAGCGTGCTCATCTTGGGGAGCGTACACGCACGCTACAGTAGCTCTATATAAAGGGGGTCCAAGCATCGACGGAGGTACGTAACAGACATTACTCGTGCTACTATTCATTCTTGTTGCTCCGCCTTTTACATCATCTCCGGTGACTGACTTGAGCGTGGGAGGGCCAACGCCGGGGATCCCTTCCCTAGCTCATCACTGACGTAATCTGTGTTGCAGGTCAGAGCAGAGTCTACAGGCTGTTAGCGGAAGCGCCACATCCCCAGCTTTCCATCTCATCGACTTTCGGACAAGATTATATTTTTCCACTTTGAAAAATAATTTGTGTTTGAAAAAAAAAACTATTTTGAAAACACTTTCAAAATTATTTTAGAAAGATAAGTTGCAAAACTTTTCAAAAGTAGCTTTGGACAATTGAAATTCTAAGAAGTACTTTGCAACAAATTATCTTTTTAAATAAGTATTTTGAGAATAGTTTGTATACTTCTTGAAAAATTTATTTTTTTGGTTGATTTTGCAAAATCAATTTTAAAATATTTTGAAAAATTTAAAAATTTCTATCAAGATATTTTTGAAAATTTTATTTATTCCTCCCCCTAATAGACCTGCAAGTTTTTTTGTGATCACTTTGCACAAATTATTAATTACTTGTGTATTTGTAATTTGTAATACTTATATGCTTAGTTTGATGAATGGCAAAGGGAGATGGTTAGATTTTAAGTAAGAAAATCAAAGAAAATCTGAAAAACTCTAAAAAAAACTTAACCCTAAAAATGATAATGAGATTAAACTTAATTGTTTCATTTTTTTCTTAAAATCAGTTTTTATATACATGTTTTTCATATTTTCTTTTTAACTTTAACGCAAGTTATCATTGTATCAAAAATAAAATTATTGGTGCATGTGGCACAAATGATCAAATCTGAATTTTGATGAATGCCAAGTGGATTAAAATTAAATGTGTTGTTGATCTAACTTTGTTATCAAGTGTGCATGGTTTACTAACTTGACAGGTCAAGAGGACCTGACACTAGGCAGGAAGTCCAGATGTGGGATTCTGACAGGAGGTCAGGATGTGATGGGAGGAAGTCCATATGTGCGATTCTGGTAGGAGATCGGGATGTGTGATTCCCGATTGGTGAAGTCCGGATGTGCGATTCCTACAGGAAAACCTGGTGGGTCTGATTGACGTCAAGAATGTAACATGATACTTGGTAAGTGAAGATAAGTCATTGGAGGAGAATGACTCTATGAGGACACGTTGAGGGGATAGTAGGCATCAGTTTAATTTAGGTCAATTTCAAAATTTTAAATTGAGACCTTGACTAAATCCTGATCTAAAGGACAGGATCTAAGTCATAAATTAATCATATTATAATTGTGCTAATCTTGTTTTACAGACTAAATATTTTTATATTAGATTAACACATTTTACAGGGTAAATATAGCACAAAAGGCCTTGGAAGAATAGTACCCGAGGCGCTTTCTAGGGTTAGAAGACGCCTTGAGTATTGTTTATGGAAGGCGCCTTCAGAGGATTGGAAGGCGCCTTCCAATGGATAAAATCATACTTCGTTGATATGGAGTATCTCTTTATGGGATAAGATTTTTCCTATGGAAGGCGCCTTTAAGGCTATGGAAGGGCCTTCCACACCTTATAAAAGACCATCTCGACCAAGGCTTTCAAATCATCTCTCATATAAGCTTCGACGCGTCCAATTGATATTCTGATTACTTCGGCTTCCTGCTACTACTTTGCTATGATGCTGTTATGCCCTACTACTGCTAAGGAGCTGTCCAACACCAAGCATTTTGATCATCTTCGAAAGTGTTGGGTGACAAAGTTAAATTCTGTACTTACTTTTGACAAAAGGAAAATGTAGCGTGTTACACTTGTTTCTATTCTTTTTGTACTCTATCCCCTTTTCCGGTGGTTCTAGAAGAGGTATTTAGTGGATTACCCGTTGATAGCTCCGCAGTATTATAGCAATCCCAATGGTCTGTGCGATCATGTGTTTTGGTGTTTTGGCAAAGGTTTTAAGTTAGGTTCACTCTTGTATTTGATATGTGTATATGAGTGTGCAGGTTTGCAGGATACACATGTGACTCAGGTTGACGGCTTCAGATCCGGTGAAAGATGGAGCATCTGAGGGACCGTGGACAAGACAGCAAGGACAAGGACCGAGGGAAGCGACTTCGAGGCGTACGCGAAGGATGACATTGGGGACGAGCCGTGGGCTTGAATGCATCTGAGGGATGAGAGCCAAACCTAAAAGTCTAGCTTTTTGTATAAACATTTAAGAATCACATTGGTCAAAAACCTACATTTATATGCTAAGTGTAGTTGTTCAATTAATTTATATTGTAGATAACATGGTGTGTGGTGTCACACACAGAAGATCATGTTATCAATTCCTTATAAATTATAAACAGTAGCTCACGACTAAGATGGAAAGGAACAAGCCATTGGAATAGTCGTAGTGTAATTAGGTATTAGTTTATCTTGACTAATAAATTACACTAATACACTCTGAGTGCATTGAGTAGGACCATTTAAGGTAAGTTCTTTTTATACTGACATAATAAAAGAACAAGACCTTAGTAATTATGGAAGTGTGTGCTTTTAATCCGAATATAATAACAAGCACATATATTTAGTATTTATTTCTTTGAATTATCAAAGGGTGAGATTTAGCTCGATAAATCAATAGGTCCAATAAGTTGAGAAATGATATTACTTATAGTGTGTGTTGTTGATTATAGAAGGAAACTGTGTCCTAGTAATCTAGGTTGATAATATCCCCAAGAGGAGCTCATAAAGATTGTCATGTTAAACCTTGCAGGTGGACTTAGTCCGACATGACGATAAGGTTGAGTGGTACTACTCTTGGACTAAGATATTAATTAAAGTGAGTCACTACAACAAAAACCATCATAGACATCGGTTTTCGACCGATGTCTATTAGATTTTCGACCGATGTCTATGAAGGCGATGTAAAAGGTCTGTCATTTTAGACATCGGGTTAAAACCGGTGTAGTATCACTTAACGACATCGGGTGTAAAACTGATGTAATATTATATGTTAATAACACCAGTTTTGGCAGCAGTATATGACCGATGTAATATTAGTTAATGACACCGGTTTTGCAGCGGTGGAAAACCGATGTAATATCAATATTGTTTAACGACACAAATTTGATTTCCGAAATAGTGAAAAACCAATATTATCACCAAGCAAATCATAAAATTAAGTTAATATTATTAATTCACTAAGAAAATCACAAATAAAAAAGCACCGATGTATCTAAACACACCAAGTCAATATCCATATAACCAACACATAAATATTCTTCTTACAACATAAAAAGATAATAGATATTGTGAACATCAAGTCAGTATCCACAAATTACATATAACTATTCTTCTTACAACATCAAAAGGTAATATATAGTACACAAATATTCTTCTTACTGGTGCCAACGTTATCCTTCTTGCTCTGTGCAAAGATTTAACTAAATCTTCCCTAGTGTTATTTTCCCCTTCAACCACTCACATTTCCATCTTTTGAAATAGCACTCGGTAAACGTCTGATTATAGAATCCCTGGAAATTCAAAGACTGCATTGCTCTGTCTCCATCTCGAAGCCACATAAGATCATCTCTCCCACCTAAACATATAGTTGTCAGAAGTGAGATGGCAGTAACAAGGAGTTCATACCTGTTTAGTTAAGATTCAGCAAGCAAACATGATAAGTACCATGTAGTGAGGGCAAGTCAGAAGGCCAAGGGCGCTTGAGCCTAAGTGGAAAGGAAGATGGATACATTGGAAACATTGTTAAAGGCTCAATCTCCCAAAGAGACTCTTGGCTGCCTCTCTCCAGAAGTTGACTCATCCCAGCCAACCTACAAGAAAAGCCAGATTCAGTTTCAAGAGGAAGTGGCAAATTAAGAACTTAGCGGTGGCATTCAAGAAACATTAATGGATTGCAACACTTTTACATGTTACTATAAAAGTCAGAAAACGGTTATCACATGGCAGGTTTGCTGAAAAGGAAAGTCAGAAAACTTCAGTATATATACCTTCACAGAGCGCCAATATGAATTTGGCCATCAGACAGGATCTAGATCACTTATCCCTGTGACAGTGCCCATATATCTAATAATAAAAGGACAAGGCAATTAGAAGTTACTGTGCATTAAAAAGCCTCTGACAAACTAATATAGATGCTTTTAATATAAATAGGGGAAAGCAATACTCAATTACACATCATATAGCTAATGAATGTTCCAACAGCAAAAAGAAAAATGCAACTTAGGAATGAGAACAGAGAAAAGAGAATTAGAAAAATAGGAATAAACATTACAATAGAATTCTTACCAACACAGGAAAATAGGAACAATAATTAAAATTGAATTGTAAGCTTACAAAGAAAGCACCGATGGTTTATTGCCGAATACAAGAACTAAAGATAATCGAGAGGCATACATGATCTTTATCCTCCGAACATGATTTTTTTACTTGAGAGGGATGAACCTGGAGGAGTGAGTAGCACCAATACCAGGCCTTCCATGCTTCACGGGCTTGCATGATATTGAGAATTCAGCCAAGTAATGACCAATCATCTCGGGCTGATGTCAGAAAAATCAAAAATAAGATAACAATCTTGATTATGCACTAGTTAAACCTAGTAAAATAGTTACCTTGATTTCAACCTGATTGAAGGTTTTTCCATTGTATACGCCAATGATGCTGCCGGTCATCTCTGGGACTATGATCATGTTCCTAAGATGCGTCCTCACAGGCTCTGGCTTTTCACCAGGAGGTGCATCTCGCTTCTGAATATTGTGTCGACAATAAACAAGGTGATTCAGTTAATAGAATCGCATACTGAGAAATCAGATATTTATATGAACAGCAATTTTGTGTTAAATTGGTTATAGAATCAGATACTTAGAATTCAGATATTAATATGAATGGCAAATTTGTGCTAAATTCAGATATTAATATATAGAAATCCTTAGACATCACCCAGCTATTTAACTTGTGTTGTTTTGATGCCACATTTAGGCTATAGAACCATTACACGAGTCAGAAAGAAATAATGTTTAATACTATCTAAAACCTTAAGAGACAGGATAAATAACAAATACCTTTTGGCAACTTCATGGTTTTGGTAAATTCTAGTAACCAGACAAACTCTATGTTGCAGGAGCAGTGACATGGTAAATACTTTGAAACAGCCTATCCAAAGATGTGTATCACCACAAAACTAGACACACAGAACCACACTTCCATAAACAATATATGTATGCATATGAATAATCTCAGAAGCAATTACACTTTTCGCAGTTTTTAAGGAACTACCATTATGCATATTTTAATGTATGTAATAAGGTTTAGAAGACCTAATTTAAACAAGAAAATGTATCACTTAGCAAAACTACCTTGATGATTGCACCATTTAAGTTGATAATAAACTTTCATAAGAAATTTCACTAAACAAAATAAATGCTCATATTCCCACCAAGAAATGCAAGAAAAAACAAATTTACACTTCCAGCTAAAATTAGTATGTTGATGTGTTTTGGATTCTTATATTTTTATATGCAAGAAAAATAGGAACAATAATTAAAATTGAATTGTAAGCTTACAAAGAAAGCACCGATGGTGACAACATGTAAGCTTGAGCTCTGGCTTTGAGCTTGATATTTCCTGGAAATATACCTGATGAAATAGATAGCGATCACTTAATATATCATAATCAAAGAAGAAAGTTTAAGATCAACAGGTAGAAAGGCACGCAGAATAGCTACTTGTGATGAAGTATTTTAATGTTCAAAACAGAAATTGCTTCAAATACAATTGACCTATTAGCTGAATGTCAACACTTGCTCATTAAATCAGGAAATAGGGCAGAGCACAGACCCCATTTGGCAATGGCACCATGATAGTGGGCTTCCCTGGAGCGGAGCAAGAAGAGGACGTCGACCTCGATTTCCACTCGTACCTCGTGACTCCCAATCCCCTCTCCCTTGACCTCTCTCGCCTCAGCTTCTCTTCAGCCGAGAGATTATTCTCATCGAGGCCGCCTCCATCAGGCAGGCAAAACACAAGCTCTTGCCGCCGTGAGGCAACATCAAAGGCGAAGACTTTACGGTGGAGGGTACCATCGGGGCTGAAGAGATAGGAGATCAAGTGCCCATCGGGGATGAAGCTGATAGAAGAGGGAGCGACGTATCCCGTAAGAGGGTAGTGGACAATCTCCTCCACGGGAAAGAGAAAAGAGTCTTCCTCGGATCAGTAAGGGGCATCTCGACTTCGCAGTGGCGCGGCTGCTTCGGAAAAGAGGAAAAAGTCTCCTTCTCGCCGTCCTCCCCGGCCGCCTTGTCCTACATCAAGAATGGAAGATACGCAGGGGGAGAGGAAGGGCCGGAGAGGCCGCTGGAACAAGAAGGAGCCGCCGGACGTCGAACCCTAGGAGTTCGGATGGCGATCGGATTGGGGAAACGAGGGGATCTAGCTCTCACTTAATGGTGCTTGGCCCTCCTTGGAGCAGAGAAAGAAGGCTTGTACTTGTCCTGCACCTTATCCCACATGATTGATCTCATCTTAAGGTTCACTGTCCGCTTGCCTTTCACTTCCGTCGAGCCCATCACCCACACGAACTAGTAGACCGCGACAGCACCGACGACCGCCGCCATCCATATCGCCGTCGAGGGATCCATTGCTCGTCTTTCAAATGGTAACTCCTAAAAGGAGGATGCAGAAGATTAGGGTTTCGATTTATGGTGGGCGAGGAGAAGCTCAAAAGAAATCGCGCTAAGAAAGTCCGCCAAAATTTTGGTTCATAGACACCGGGTTTTAAAAATCGCGGTTAAAATCGATGTCTATTAATGAAAAAAAAGGCGCTCATAGACATCGGCTAAAAAATCGATGTCTATGAGCGAAAATTTGCACTCATAGACACCGGTTTTTGGAAAAATCGGTGTAAAATACTCAAAGACATCAGTTTTTGCTTAAAACCGTTGTTGTTCCACCGATGTCTATGAGGGTTTTTCTTGTAGTGAGTTGTCAGGAATGTTAGAGTACATACTAAAAGTCTGGCTTTTGTATAAACATTTATTTAAAAATAAGAATCGCATTGGTAAATTATCTACATTTATATATACTGAGTGTAGTCGTTTAATTAATTTATATTGTAGATAACATGGTGTGTGGGGTCACACATAGGAGATCGTGTTATCGGTTCTTTATAAATTATAAATAGTAGCTCACGACTGAGATGGAAAGGAACAAAACATTGGAATAGTCGTAGTGTAATTAGGTATTAGTTTATCTTAACTAATAAATTACACTAGTACACTCTAAGTGTATTGAGCAGGACCATTTAAGGAAAGCTCTTTTTATACTGACTTAATAAAAGAACAAGTCCTTAGTTATTATGGAAGTGTGTGCTCTTAATCCTAATACAATAACAAGCACATATATTTAGTATTCATTTCTTTAACTTATCAAAGGGTGAGATTTAGCTTGATAAATCAAAAGGCCTTAAGTTAGGAAATGATATTACTTATAGTGTGTATTGTTGATTATACACTACAACAAAAACTGCAAACGACAACACCCCTACGACAACGGTTTTAAGAGAAAGCATTGCGTATTTGCTCAAAGACAACGGTTTTTGCCAAAACTGTTGTCTTTGAACTCCCCATTAAATATAAAAGACAACGGTTTTGGCAAAACTGTTGTCATTGAGTGACTTTTTTTTAAAACGACAACACTTTTTACAACGGTTTTATAAACCGTTGTCTTTATCCGCGTTTTTAGCGGCTACGACAACAGTTTTGAAAAAACCGTCGTAATTGAATTTGGTCATTTCCCCCCTTCGCTATTTTCCTTTCCCTCGCTGTTTTCTTTTCGGCGCCATGTTTTCGCGTTCCCAAACCTAAGCCATTTATCTTTCCCTCTCCTCATATGATGTTGCGCTCCTTCTCGTTTCCTAGTGAGCGGAGGCGTTCTCCAATGGGCTGCCAAAGATCCAGACGAACGGGAGGGAGAAACCGGAGAACGGGATCTGCCATGACGACAGCGCGCCGCCGGTAAAGTTGAAGACCATCGACGAACTGCACTCCCTGCAGAAGAAGAGGTCGGCGCCGAGCACCACCACTACTTGACGCCGACCATCAGCATCAGCGACAGCGCCCTCAAGTTTACCCATGTCATCTACAACCTCTCCCCGGCCGGTATCTGCTCTCATCTCCTCTTCATCACTCAAATCATCACATTTCATTCTCATTGAAAGAATCACGAATTCCTTGTAGAACTCTACGAGCAAGCCATAAAACATGAACATGGATCATTCATAACATCGACAGGAGCCTTAGCTACCTTGTCTGGCGTGAAGACTGGCCGTTCGCCGAGGGACAAGCGTGTCGTCAAGGATGAAACCACTGCCAATGAGCTTTGGTGGGGAAAGTAAGTCCACACAACTAATTCATGATCCTTCCATTGATGGTTCCTTCTCAAAATATATGTGCACTATTCACACAGAGGCTCACCGAACATAGAGATGGATGAGCACACCTTCCTAGTGAACAGGGAGAGGGCTGTCAATTACCTCAACTCTTTGGATAAGGTACACATGCACATCAAGTGTTTGATGTAATTCCTCATAGATCCTAATATGCCATCTGAATAATACAAGGTATTTGTGAATTACCAATTCCTCAACTGGTATTTTAATTTTATATTATTTAAAATTAAAATTTTAGGATTTATGTAATCTAAACCTATACTGTGCATTTTAAGTGTTTCTCTCGATCTATTGTTTCTATTAAGATGAAATTAGCTCATTTAATTTCTTGGTATTATTTCTCAAACACTATATGCAGGCTACTCTTAGAGAAATCCATGCCTCTCTTCTCCAAAAGCATCTACATGAACATGAAGATGCAAAAGCAGAAGAGGAAGAGTTGCAGGATCCAGAGGGTAAATAACTTGGGAATTTAATTAACTTAGTTATCTGAACTTGTTTGAGTCCTATACTTATGCTGTAAGTTTATTATTATTATTAATATTATTATTATTATTTTTTTTCTAGATTACAAGCATTATTCTCGTGAGAATGTAATTGAGGAAGCTGATGAACCCGAAGAACGGAAGAAGCAGGTTCATTCTCACCTCAACTCTTGCAAGGTGATGAAGACAATGATGCAATTGATCTTGAAGAAGATTGGGCTAAACTGGTAATGTGCCTCTCCTGCTGTTGCGCAACTTCTACTGTACATGCCATGGAATAAGCCTAGAATTCATCTCAACTTTTTGTTTTTATTCTTGATATTCCATGTTGAATCGTGTTGAGTTGGGCACTCCCGGCTTTTTGATTAATTCGTGTTTGGTTTGGCTGAATTGGAAGGACGAATTAAACATATCCGCCAGTCAAATGGGATCAGTGATGGATTTTTGCTTATTCTGACAACCAATTTATTTGACTTTCTCCTTGTTGCATTACTTTCTGAATTGGGAGGCTTTTCAGAGTATGCTTAACTCATATTTCTGAATTGGGAGGCACATCAAGTGTTTAAATTTGGAACTGGCAAGTGCCCTATCAAACTCGACATGCACTTTGAACTGGAACCATTCATAATTTTTTGTCCTAATGTTTGCAAATTTCTTGTAGTGTTGGAAAACGTCATTTTCGATGGACACACTAGGGAAGTAGACTACTCTGATAACTCTATTACAGATGATTAACAAGATGAAACAAACTTCTTGAGTGAATTGGTATTGTGTGAAAGGGAATATGGTTCAATGGAATTGTTGATGTTGCAGAGAACACTCGAGCTTCATATCCAATGGAGTATATTCCTAATGTTCAATTCATTTAATCATCACAATCGTTATGAGGACTGAAAATATGTAATGGATATGTGAGTACATATTTATTTTTTAATTAAGCATTTAATTTAATTTATTAATCATACATCAACTCTTGTTGTATAAAGGAGCTTGAAATTGTTCAATTCGAACAAGCAAAGGAAAGGGAAAAAGAAGTCTATGTGGGAAGTCGTAAAGGTTTGTATATTATATATACACACATATGTTTACTTGTGATTAATTTAAAAATATTTAACTGTGCATTATTCGTTGATATTTTTTTATTAACATAGGGTCCTTGACAACCTGATGCTAAACAATGTGGGTTTTATGTGATGAAATTTATGAGAGAAATTATTGAAGGAAATGCTACCGGTGAGAAGGATTCACTTAGCTCAATGGTAATATTTGACATATTCTCAATTTTCTCAAATAATTTTTTTTATTTGACTTTGCTTCTTCATTACTGATTTTTTTTACTAATATAATCTGGTTTGTTAACCGTTCATGAAAACAATTTACTCCAACGAAGAAATTGACGAAGTACGATCCGAATGGGCGGATTGCGTACTAAACTATATTCATTACTAGGTATAAATTACTAGACTTCAAAAGATGGTTGAACACTTTGTTTGTGACTCCATGACTTATTGATTTTGATTCCTTAGTGCTAATAATTTGTTTGTTCACAGCTAGCTATCTCCTTTGCTCAATACTTCATTCTTGCATTTCTACCATGAGCAGAATTAGCTGACATTTCCCTTATTTATTGCCTCTCTTTGTGGTCCAAAATTAATAATGGCTGGGTTGTGTGAGTAGCTTATTTAGTTGTTTCCGAATTATGCAAGGACTGACAATGTGGAAATTATCTCTTTGTGAATTGTTAGATGATGACTTTTTTGTATCTTATGAGTTGCTCTACAAATTTCTTGTTTGTACTCTCCTTATGGTTTTCGTCTATATGCCATGACTTAATCTTGTTTTTCCTCCTATAATTTATTATTTTTTCTTGTTTGTACTCTCCTTATGTCAATTTGCAGCTCCTGGCAACTTGTTACTTGCAAAATGGAAAAGCATATTGTGCCTACCAGGTCTCAAAGGTAATGCAGTCTGGAAAATGGCACAGAAAATTGCATGAATATTTTGCTTCAAGATGTTAATGGATGTAATGCGCTTTGCATGGATTCTATTGATCTTGGATGATAGTTCGCTTAAATAATATTAGCTGCATGCAGTGCTAATTATTTAATAAACTATGCTAAGATAGGTATCACTGCTCCTAGTAGATTCCATGTACTGTTATTCTCTAATAAACATCTCTTTTTGTTTCCTTCATTTGGTTTGTTTTTGCCTTCTATGCACTACAGATTGGTTAATTACATTCTCCTTTTGGAATTCTAGAATTTGATAAGTTTTGTTAAATTTTCTCTTGCAGGTCGGGCAATTCGTGAGGCTTGAGTTTTTTTGATGCAAGAAGTGAGTTTTGTTAGGATGTAGCTTGCCTTGCTAATTTGTAAATTAAAAGCCATATGGAGAACAGTAAATGGAAAACATGTGATTTAATGTATATGGAGAGTAATGGGAAACATGTGTATTTTGATGAGTAACAACTCATTTTGTATATTTTTGTATATGTGGCTACAAGATGAATTATATATGGATGTTTATTTTAGATTTAATGTAGTAAATATTTAGTTTTACATTGGTGGTTTGCTTATAGTAAAATAAGATTGGTTGTTTGGTATTAATGAACATTAAAGATAACAGTTAAAAATGTTGTAAAAACTAGGTAAACCACAATGAAATTTTTTTGTAAAAAGTGATAAAAGACAACGATTTTATCCGTTGTAAAATATATTAAAACTGTTGTAAAAAAAAATAAAACGTGTCAAATATTATCTACCACAATAGTTTATATCTGTTGTAAAAAATGTCTACCACAACGTTTTAAAAACGTTGTCGTATCCTTCGCAACCAAATTTTGGGCATATAAACAACAACGGAAAAAACCGTTGTCAAATATCTACAAAGACAACGGATTCAAAACCGTTGTCGTAGGGCAATACATTCTACAACACCCTCAGTTACAACGGTTTTTTTACCCTATGACAACGGATAATATCCGTTGTCGTTTGCAGTTTTTGTTGTAGTGATAGAAGGAAACTGTGTCCTAGTAATCTAGGTCGATAATGTCCCTAAGAGGAGCTCATAAGGATTGTCATGTTAAACTTTACAGGTGGACTTAGTCCGACATGACGATAAGGTTAAGTGGTACTACTCTTGGATTGAGATATTAATTAAAATGAGTTGTCAGTAACTGCATTAATTAGTGGACATACGACATCTTAAACACAGGGAGACTAACACACTCATAATAAGAAGGAGCCCAAAATATAATTTGGGATTGATGCAGTAGTTCAATAATAATTCTTTAGTGGTATGAATTATTATTGATGAAATTAAGTTGTGTGTTTGGGGCGAACACGGGAAGCTTAATTTCATCGGGAGACCAAAACTAATTCCTCCTCTCAGTCCCTATCGTAGCATCTTGTATATAGAGAATTATACCCACCTATACCCACCTTCTTACCCACTCTTTGGTGGTCGGCCAAGCTAGCTTGGAACCCAAGCTAGGGTCGGCCAAGACCCAAGGATTGAGCCAAGATTAGTGGCCAACCCTAGATTGGAGTCCAAGCTAGGTGTAGTCGGCCACATATAATATAAAAGGGATTTTATTTATAAATTTTTATTATGTGGAGAACATATTTTTAAAAGAGAGTTTAAAATTTAAATCTTTCCTTTTATAGCTTTATACAAAAGATTAAGAAAATATTTGAAATCTTTTCTTATTTGTAGATTGAAAGGTGGATTTTAATTTTAAGAAAGCTTTCCTTTTTTGTAACCATGTTCATGATTTAAAAGAGAGTTTAAATATTAAATATTTCTTTTATAAGTTTCTACAAAAGATTAAGAAAAGATTTGATATCTTTCCTTATTTGTAGATTGAAAGGAGATTTTAATTTTTAAAGATAACTTTCCTTTTGGAAATCATCCATATGTTTAAAAGAAAGATTTTAATTTATAAAAATTCCTTTTTTATAATCCACCATGAAGGAAAAAATTATTGGAGAAATTTTTTATAAATTTCCGGAAACAAATTAGGAAGTTTTAATTCTTGTGTTAATTAAAACTCTCCTTGTTTTGGAGTTTAAAGTGGCCGACCATTAAAATTAAGAAAAGGATTTTAATTTTAATTAGTTAAAATTTTCCTTTTCATGGCAAAAGAATTAAGGAAGTTTTTATTTAAATTTCCTTTTTTTCCAAGACCAAGGATTATAAAAGAGGGGGTAGAGGTTGATATCTTTCCTTATTTGTAGATTGAAAGGAGATTTTAATTTTTAAAGATAACTTTCCTTTTGGAAATCATCCATATGTTTAAAAGAAAGATTTTAATTTATAAAAATTCCTTTTTTATAATCCACCATGAAGGGAAAAATTATTGGAGAATTTTTTTATAAATTTCCGGAAACAAATTAGAAAGTTTTAATTCTTGTGTTAATTAAAACTCTCCTTGTTTTGGAGTTTAAAGTGGCCGGCCATTAAAATTAAGAAAAGGATTTTAATTTTAATTAGTTAAAATTTTCCTTTTCATGGCAAAAGAATTAAGGAAGTTTTTATTTAAATTTCTTTTTTTGCTAAGACCAATGATTATAAAAGAGGGGGTAGAGGTGCCTTCATGAGAACAACTCTATTCTTTTTCTTCCTCTCTTTTCCTCCTTGGTGTGGCCGGCCCTAGAGGTTCTCCCTCTCCTCTTCTTTTCTTCTTTAGTGGTCGGTTTCATCTTTCTTTTGGAGTTGGTGATGGTGGCCGGATCTAGCTAGGAGAATGAGAGAAAGGAGGCTTTGTTTCTAGCATCCCTTGGAGCTTGGTGGTGGTGGCCGGACCTCTACTTCTCTTGGAGAATTGATGGTGGCCGAATCTAGCTTGGAGAAGAAGGAGCTTGGTGGTTCTCGTCTCGGAAGATCGTTGCCCACACAACGTCCGAGATTAGAAGAGGAATACGGCAGAAGATCAAGAGGTTATTTGCTTACAAAGAAAAGTATAACTAGTAATTGTTTTCCGCATCATCCTAATTTTCTTTGTATAGTTATTTTTGGAAATACCAAACACAAGAGGCATATGATTCTAGAGCTTTTCAAATTTGTTTCGAATTTGTGTTTTTTTGTTTTATTTTTTGAATTTGTGTTTTGATTGTTCTTTTTGGTTAAACCTAGAGTTATATAAGGAAATTAAATATTAGCTTTCCTTAAAAGGCTTTGTTTAGGCGGTGGTGGATGCTCTCATACCTATGAAGGCCATGTGCCTCGTCATGCAGTCCTGGAAGCCAATTTTGAAAATTAATATTTAATTAAATTTATAACATAGGTTGATTTAGATCAATAGTGCTAAGTTCCGCTTGCGATCCAAGTCTAAACCATTAAGAACAGATAAGTTAAATTTGGAATCAATAATGTTAAGTTCTGTTTGCGATTCCTAATTTAACTTCTAAAGAACACAATAGGTTGTTTAGAAAAAGGTTCGATACTTGTACAAAATTTTTGTACAGTGGAACCGGTACGATTCTCCTAGGATCAACCAACAATTGGTATCAGAGCTAGGGTTTGCTTCTATGTATTTTGTTGGTGCAGGAAGCATCCAACGATCGACCGTTGTTTTGATAATGACAAAGGAATTCAAAGTTAAGTTGTTATGTGATCCAATGCACTTAACTGAGTGTTTCAGGAAAGTCCTAGCTGCGGTTAGGCAGGTGGAAAACCCTAGGGAGTAGTAACCCTAGGCTATAGGGGGTGGTAACCCTATGCGGAAAGTCTTGGCGGGTTGGGAGCTTCAGGCAAAAGTCCTGGGGAGGGGGGGGGGTAACCCTAGGTGGAAAGTCTTGGTGTCGCGAACCAGGTGAAAGATTGGACCAGTCGGGAATCGTACTGGCATCAGGTAAATCTCCTGAGTGGAGTAGGTGAGGGTGCGTTCCCCGTAGAGGGAACAGTAGGCGTTGGATTGACCTAGGGTTTCCGGTTGGAAATCCAAAGTCAGACCCGGACAGTCCGACAACAGTCAAGTATATCTATCATATTGTTTCTGTGCTAACTTTATTTTGCAGGGTTTGTGTTTGGGACTAACACAATTTGTAGGACCAAAGGAGCAACTTAGACCTCGGATGAACAGTTTCCGAGGCGCCTCCATGGGGTTTAGAGGCGCCTTGGGTGCTAGCCGAAGCCAGCTGTCCAGAGACGCTGGAGGCACCTCGGAGGTCACTGGAGGCGCCTTGGACCAGGCGTTGGAGGCGCCTTGGACCAGGCGTTGGAGGCGCCTTGGAGCAGCTTGGAGGCGCCTTCAGTGGGATAAGGCGCGACCAGATTAGAGCTGATCCACACGTGCGACTCGGCGGCCTGGAGGCGCCTCGGACAGGCTTGGAGGTGCCTCCAACACTGTTTAAAAGGGGGTTCGAGGCAGAATCTCAGTACATCATCTTCCAAGCGATCAAGCTACAACGCACTGCCTCAAAAACACCCTGAAGTTTGAGGTGATCTGTTATGGGTGCAACCAGAAGGGGCACACCAAGGCCAACTGCCCCAATCAGAAGGATGCAAAGAAGCAGAGGAAGAAGAAGGTGCTAAAAGCATCCTTTGAAGAATCTTCAGAAGAGGATACCAACGATGAGCTCGAACAGACGAGCCTTCTTGCCCTGATGGCCCGAGACCAGATCGATGTGTCCGAGAGTGAGAGCGAGTCGAAAGTAGAATCGGAAAGAAGCCACGGATCCATATCCATTTCCGAAGGGCCCGATCCCTCTGTAAGTATCCCTCGACTAAACAATATAGTTAATTACTTGTTACGAAAATTAGCTAAGTCTAATCTAAGAATTAAGTCACTTCTAAAGGAAGTAGCTGCCCTTAAAGAAGTGACTAACTCCGAATATTTGACAGAACCAGTTCAGACTGGAAACTCGACTCAAGTCCAAAAACTTGAGGAAGAGAATTCCAGCCTGAAAACTCAGGTCAAGGATCTGGAGAAAACATTAGAACGATTCTCTTTGGGTTCCAAGAACCTTGACCTAATTCTTGAACATAAAGGGCAATCTACAATAGAACTAGACTAGGATTCAAATCGAAAAAGAAATATAAGTCATATTTATCACTTATATAAAGATTAAATAGAAAAATGGTCCAAGCATGGGTCCCCAGGTCCAACCTGATCAATCAAATTGGATTTGGACAATATTGGGTCCCTAAGGATCAAATACATTACCTCGATAGACCATATCGAGGCTATGATCCAGGGGGAGCTAGAAGAAAAACAATAAAAATAAAACTAGATTCAAATTAAATTAAATTAAAAATAAAATTAAATTTAAATTAAATTAAAACTAAATTAAATTCAAATTAAATTAGAATTAAATTAAATTAAAATAAAATCAAATTAAAATTAATAATAAATTAAAATAAAATAAAATAAAATTAAATTTAAATTAAATTAAATTAAATTCAAATTAAAATCAAATTAAATCAAATTAAATTAAATTAAAATCAAATTAAAATAAATTAAAATTAAATTAAGATAAAATAAAATAAAATAAAATTAAATTCAAATTAAATTAAATTAAAATCAAATTAAATTCAAACTAAATCAAATTAAAATCCAAAGGAAGGCTCCAGAGTAGCTGGCACCTCCGAAATTAATCCACCCGATAAGGGTAAATAAGAGTAGACTACCCGGCCGGGTAATTAAAGTTAGATTAAGATAGGCTAGGTTTAACTTGACCCATGGTACTGGTGAAGTATTGGATGATAGTACGTTGAGGAAACTTAGTCATCGCATGTCTAGGAAGATATGGCTTCGACCTGGTGCATTTGGCTAAGTGGAACTGACCGAAACTACCCTTTATGGATCCTAACCAGTTAAACCAAGATTTTGTATTAAGTTCAATGGGTAGGACTATTTGAAAAACCTCGAAGGCATTGTTACTTTAATGATGTCCTTGTGACTCACCATAGCCCAGAAGTTTATCCGAAGAACGCCTACTTATTGAATCTAAAGCTAAACCTGAATCTAACACAAAGTTAAACCAAACCCTAAAATTAAACTTAATTCATCTCACATATATTGTAGGATTACCTGATTGAAAATTTAGATCGGGTGAGATGACTAAGAAATAGAAATTTAATTAAAATCAATTCAAAATTAAATTCGTAATTAAGATTAATTCAAATTCAAAATTAAATTCGTAATTAAAATTAATTTAAACTCAAATTCAAAATCAGAATTAAAATTTGAAATTCTATTTTAAAATTCATAATTTATTAAAATTATTTTCCAAAATTATTTAACTTAAAATCCAATTTCAAAAATTTAATTAACTTAAAATTATTCTTTTTAACTTATAAAATATTTTACAAAATTAATTAACTTAAAATTCAATTTCAAAAATTTAATTAACTTAAAATTATTCTTTTGAACTTATAAAATATTTTTCAAAATTAATTAACTTAAAATTCAATTTCAAAAATTTAATTAACTTAAAATTATTTTTTCAAAATTTAATTAACTTAAATTTTTTTTTTCAAAATTAATTAACTTAAATTATTTTTTTTTAAAATTAATTAACTTAAATTATTTTTTAACTTAAAATTATTTTTCAAAATTTAATTAACTTAAAATTATTTTTTCAAAATTTAATTAACATAAATTATTTTTCAAAATTAATTAACTTAAAATTATTTTTCATAAAATTAATTAACTTAAATTATTTTTTTTTCAAAATTAATTAACCTAAATTATTTTTCAAAATTAATTAACTTATAATTATTTTTCAAAACTTAATTAACTTAAAATTATTTTTCAAAATTAATTAACTTAATTAATTTTTCAAAATTAATTAACTTAAATTATTTTTCAAAACTTAATTAACTTAAAATTATTTTTAAAAATTAATTAACTTAAATTATTTTTCAAAATTAATTAACTTAAAATATTTTTCAAAACTTAATTAACTTAAAACTATTTTTCAAAATTTAATTAACTTAAAATTATTTTTCAAAAATTATTTAACTTAAAATTATTTTTCAAAATTAATTAACTGAAAATTTAATTTAATTAAAATATTTTTCAAATTAACTAACTTAATTCATCCATCTCACAATCACCCATAGAAATAACTAATGAAAACCTAGTACGGGTGAGATGAAAAAATAGAGAGCTTAATTCAATCAAACTATTTTTTAATCCATTAAAAGAATCTAAATCAACTACTTCATGCGTAGGAATTGGATCAATGGATGATAGATAGTGGATACTCCAGACATATGACTGGAGATAGGTTGAAATTCACTAAGCTCAAACTGAAAAACCTAGGGTCAGTTGCGTTCGGCAACGACGGTAAACTTAAGATAATCGGAAGAGGTAATATCGAACTTAACTCTAATTTTGTCATTCAAAAAGTTCTATTAGTTGAAAATTTTAATTTTAATCTATTGAGTATCAGCCAATTATGTGATAGCGGATACTTAGTTACCTTTGATAATTCTGGATGCTTAATTGAAAACGTCGACAACACCAAAATCAGACTTAAAGGATTTAGGAAAAATAACATCTATACAATTGACCTACCCTCAATAAAGTGTTTCTTGATACAACAAGAGGAAACCAACTTGAGGCACAGAAGACTGGGTCACACTCATATTAGACTCATTTCAAAAATGAGTCAAAACGGCTTAGTTAGAGGATTGCCCAAATTAAGAAACCTAGAAAACACAATTTGTCATCCCTGTCAACAAGGAAAACAAACCAAGTCAACCCACAAGTCAACTAGTCTAGATAGAACTAACTCTTTACTTGAGCTCCTTCATCTAGACTTATTTGATTCACATGGAGCCAAGTCACTAAGCAAGAACCAGTATTGCTTAGTTATAATTGATGACTACTCCAGGTTCACCTGGGTAAAATTTCTAAAAATAAAAGATGAAACCTTTGAAGTCTTTAGTAATTTTTATAAATTAACAGAAAATAAAAAAGATACTAAAATTAAAAGAATTAGAAGTGAGGGGAATTTGAAAATCATAGATTTATCCAATTTTGTAAAATCAACGGATACAAACACGAATTTTCATGCACTAGTAGGGCCTATAGAGTCTATAACCAAAATACACTAAAAGTTGAAGAAACAACTAATGTAATAATTGATGAAGAAAATAATTTACCAAATATAGATAAAAATGCAGACATTAACCCAAGAATTATAGAAGACGATGAAATTCAACTTAATACTAGTAAACCAGAGGAACTAATTCCTAACACAAATATAAGACCAACGAGAATAGGTATTTCTCACCCACCTGACCAGATTTTGGGTGACCCAAACCTAGGAGTTAGAACTAGATCCTCTTATAGAAACTTAAGTCAGATTGCCCTTATTTCTAAGATTGAGCCTAAGATGATAGAAGAAGCCCTACCTGACCCAGACTGGATCATTGCTATGTAGGAAGAGCTAGCATAATTCGATAGAAACCAAGTCTGGGAACTTGTACCTAAACCCATAGATAAGTCCATAATTGACACCAAATGGGTATTTAGGAACAAATTAGATGATCAGGGTGAAATAGTTAGAAACAAGGCCAGACTAGTAGCCAAAGGGTTCAGTCAGGTTGAAGGTTTAGATTATGATGAAACCTATGCACCAGTAGCTAGACTAGAATCCATTAGGATGCTGCTGGCTTATGCAGCACATAAAGGATTTAGATTATACCAAATGGATGTCAAGTCAGCCTTTTTGAATGGATTTATTAAGGAAGAGGTATATGTAGGTCAACCCCCAGGTTTTGAGGACTTAGATCATCCAAACCATGTATTTAGACTAAAAAAGGCCTTATATGGACTAAAACAAGCACATAGGGCATGATATGAACGGTTATCTAATTACCTAATATCCAAGGGCTTTAACCAAGGTCAAATAAACTAGACTCTATTTGTCAAAACTATAGAAAAAGATATTTTTGTTACCCAAATCTATGTTGACGACATAATTTTTGGCTCAACCAACACTAAACTGTTAAAAGAATTTGTTAATTTAATGGAAAACGAATTTGAGATGAGTTTGGTGGGGAAACTAAATTTTTTCTTAGGTTTACAAATTAAACAAACCAAAGATGGAATCTACATTTACCAAACCAAATATGCTAAAGAACTAATTAAAAAATTTGGCATGGAAAACTCAAAAATTATAAATACTCCAATGGCAACAAATAGCAACATTGATTCTGACCCAAATGGAAAACCAGTAGATCCAAAGTACTATAGAAGTATAATAGGTAGCCTACTCTACCTAACTGCAAGTCGACCCGATGTTTTATTTGCAGTAGGTATGTGCGCAAGATACCAATCCTGTGCAAAAGAGTCACACCTAACATATGTTAAAAGGATACTTAGGTACATTAAGGGCACCCTAAATGTAGGACTTTGGTACCTTAGAACTTGCACCCTTGACCTTTTTGGCTATTCTGATTCAGACTATGTCGGGTGAAAATTAGATAGAAAAAGCACAAGTGGTAGCTGCCAAATTCTAGGTCAGTGCCTAGTAAGTTGGTTAAGAAGAAAGTAACACTGTGTTGCTCTATCCACTACTGAAGCTGAATACATAGCACTAGGAGAATGTGCTTCCCAACTTTTATGGATGATGCATACATTAAAAGATTATCAGCTAGAATACAAAAATTTTAATTGATAATGTGAGTTCCATTAACTTAACCAAAAATCCAATTCACCGCTCTAGGACCAAACATATAGAGGTAAAACACCATTTTGTAAGAGATCATGTGGCTAAGGGTGAAATTGTACTCAGCTATGTTGAGTCCAAGTCAAACCTAGCTAACATTTTCACTAAACCCTTACCTGAACTTGAGTTCAGTGCACTTAGAAGGCAAATATGAATGTGTTAGGTAGAATAATTTTTGATTTTCAAATCAGTTTCCTACAGTTTTTAAAATCATCTTATGTTTTAAAAATTCTAGGAAAACATTGTTTTTAAAATTCCAATTTTACTAGATTTTCAAAATATGGAATGAGCTTCGGCTCTACCCTAGAAATCATGCTCCCCTAGAATTCAGCCAGAGCATCTCACAAACACCTAGGCTTACCTTGTTTGTGTTTGAAAAATATAGAACGACGTGAGATGCATAGGGTACATCCTGGACTCAAGAATGCTTATATCTGTGCATCAATATGAGTCTGGACATTAAACACCTAGTTAACAGTAATCAAGTCAAGTCTTCCAGCACTAGTCAAATCTAACTGGATCTATTGACTTAACTTGACTAACCAAGTGAAAGTTGTTGCCCTCTAGGTAATCAACCAGTAGCTAAATGGTTAGACATGTGGCCGCGAACCTACGTGCTTGATTTTTGAACCTTTTGAGATCACTTAGGTGTTGGATCGAGAAGCGCTAGAGGGGGTGAATAGCGCTCGCGGCTATTTCGTTCGATTATCGGAATCGTAAATCATTCGTCGAGTGATTAAAGCAGCGAAAATGAAATAAAGAAAACACAGACATGAAGGATTTACTTCGTTCGGAGCCTAAGGCGACTCCTACTCGAAGGCCCGCGATCCTTGATCGCTTTCTGTGGGCAACAACTATAAGCACGTTTAAAACTAGTTACAAATTGCAAGTATAACAATCACTAAAAATATACCAACGACAATGCAGAATTGAAAAGTCTAAGCTTCGGGTCGTCGGGGTGTTCTTGCAGCACTTAGGGATGGTTGGGTTGGCAGCACTTAACAGAAGTTTGCTTCGAAGAATGTTGATACAGCTGCTGCCTCGACCCCTACTTTTATACAGTGTTCAAGGCGCCTTAAACAAGCTCCAAGGTGCCTTGAAGCTGAATTCTATCACGATCAGTTCGCTGCGATAAGCCTTTGACTGCTGCGACCTGAAGGCGCCTTCAACGCCCTTCAAGGCGCCTTCAGGCTTCTGTCCAAGGCGCCTCCAAGCTGGTTTCGCAGCCAGCTCAGGTTTTGCACTCGAGGCGCCTCCAAGCTCCATGGAGGCGCCTCGGATACTGTTCATCCGAGGGTAATTGTGCACTTTGGTCCCTGCAAGATATGTTAATCACAAAAACACCCAGCAACACTGTAATGCCCGAAAATTCTCAAAACTATTTTAGAATTATTCTATGATTTTTCTGGAATTTTTAGATATTTTTCCAGAATTTTCCGAGTATCTGAAGTAGCAAAACTAATTAGAACCGCAAAATATCTTAGGCGGGAATCGAACCCGAGACCTATGGTATACGGAATAATGTTAGTAACCGGTTGAACCCAGCAGGGCCGTGCTGAAAGAAAGGAGAACCAAAAATATTTATATTAGAGTTGGGTTCATTAAACCACTTAATATAGATTAAAAACTTAAAGAGGGTTTGGTTTATTTTAAGAGTTTGGTTCGACACCTCCTCACCTCACGCCACTTCTCTCCTCTCAAAACCTCACCGCCGCCTCTCCCTCTCCTCCTTCTCACGGCACACCAAGCCCCAAGGGCCAAGGGAACTTCTTCCGGCGACGACTCCAACACGAAAAAGGTTCTTCTCCGCGAGAGGAACGCGAAGACGCAAGTGGATCGTCGAGAGGACCGTTTCCATCGGAAAACCAGCGGTTTGAATCATAAGAAATTACGAATAGGAGGTAAGAAACCCCTCACCTGCAGTATAATAGCTCCGTTTAGTTTTCTACGCATTAGTTTTAGCTATAGGCAGGTTTTTCGGCACATAGGGTGTGTTTAAACCCTCTTCGAGGAATTAGGGATCTAGTTGAGCACCTCTAGACGAGCCGGACACGTTGGTCTCCTTTAGTTGGAGATTCTAGACGTTGTCGGGTGCCTAGAGGTGATCTCCCTATTAGAGGAGAGAGTTGGAGCACACCAAGTGTTCGGTAAAATGTTAGTATAGCTAAATACCACCTCAGTTATGTTTAATAGCTAAGTTAAATGCATTAGGAGCATTTAAAACAGGGCATTAGTTTAGTTCATTTTATGGGACTACGGTCCAATGGGTGGGCTCCCACAGTCGCCTCTAGGTTCAGATAACCTATCTCTAGGTTCAGATAACCTAGAAACAGCAAGTTAAAACAGTTAGCTATATTCAGTATTTTATTTTCAGTGGCACTGTACTGGATCAGATATCCATTGGGTTGGACTCCCACAGTCGTCCCTAGATTTAGATAACCTAGTTAACCCTACTAAATTCGGGACTTGCAAACCCGGGTCTAGTTAGGGATGCGCGCACAGCAAGTACAGTTGCCGGGCCCAAACAGCATGATTACTATTTTCACTTATTATGATATTAGCTTTCAAACTCTTAATCTAATCCAGTGATTATAGTTTAAGATTAGTTTTAGCTTAGCTCCAGTTTAGTTTTTCCCTGTGAATATGCATGATCACTTTATGTGCAGTTGTTATACATGCTTTTATGTTCAGGTTTAGGTATGTCATGATTGTATGCTTATATGCCATGCCATGCTAGTTTATTCAGTATATCCAACATATGTTTTAAACAGCATGATTTAAAATCATATTTGCATCGTTGCATGTTTTTGTGAGGTAGATGGTTTCTTATTAAGCTTTAACCTTACAAATACTATTTTTCCTTATACTGCAGATAAAGGTAAAGGAAAGATGGAGTAGCAGAGGGAGCTGGAGGACAATGCAAAGGATGGTGTGTGTGGCAGGAACTGGAATAAAAGACCTTGGAGAGTTTAGCAAATTAGAAACTAGTTCTTCCTTAAGACATTTTCTTATACTTTGCTTTTTATGCATTTCTAGTAGTTAAAGGTTATGAGTTGATGAACCTTGCTTTAGCTTAAGTTTAGAATTGTTACTACATGTTATTAGAATAGTTTATCATGCATTGGATAGTTGTTATGCGGTATTTTGGCACGCCAAAGTGCTGAAATCAGAGTTCCCAGGCGAAATCAGAACTCTGATCGGTCTCCAGATCGGTAGACCGATCAGGGATCGGTTTCTGCGAACAGAACTTTCTGTTCATTCCCTGATCGATCCGTGGATCGATCAGGAGCTGGATCGCGGCTCACTGATCGATCAGCAGACCGATCCGTAAGCCACTGATCGGTCTACGACCGATCAGGTACCAGCTGGATCGGTCGGCAGACCGATCCAGCAGCATACTGAAGCGATGCAGCTTCTGGATCGATCAGCTGACCGATCCAGGGTGTTCAACCGTGCCAATAGCAGCCGGGATCGGTCCGTGGATCGATCCAACGCGAAACAATCGATCCAGTTCAGTTTGGATCAATTGGGAAGCTCGGTTTCGACCAAGAAACTCGGTAGATCAACTTCTAGTCCATGGGGGATGTTCCTCAGATTGCATCCTTTAGCACATGTAGAACCAAGAACGGTCATCAATTAGTAGAAAAATTTAAATTAGATCAGTTTTCCGCACAATCTAGATAAGCACAACTGTAGCGATCGGCCTTACAGCCTAGTAGTTAGAAGGCGGGTCGTTACAGTAAAAGAGTCTAGAAACATTCTTTCCTCCACATTAGTCAACCTGTTATACAATCACATAAGTTATTTATGGATATTCTAGGCTCTTTTGTTCTTGCCCTGTCTTTACTATGTTATAGATAGCTCGTGTAACACCCCAGTCTTTTAACTACTAGTCTGCGAGGGCGGAGTTATACTGGACTACTAACTTTACTTAGTTATGTTATGTTCTCTATGTCGTTAGAAATGACACGAGACGCTTGGAGAAGAAGGGCACTAGCTCTCGAGCCCGCAAAGAGGCGGCGGTTGGTGCCTCCTCCGACCTTACGATTAGTAGCTCGATTCTGACAGAGCGACAGAAATAGCCACCTTAAAGGCTAACCAGCAGAATACCCCTACCGTCACCAAATCGACGACTCCAGTAGTCTTAGAGGTTCCACCGGCTCAGCCTACAGCACCAGCACCAGCAGCAGCTGAGCCAAGAAAGGAAGCCTATCTCATCCAGTGGCGGTGGGTCAAGCCAGAGAGCTTCTCGGGCACTAGTGAACCATGGGATGCACAAGCCTGGTTCAAAACATTGGAGAGCACGATGGAGCTGGCCGTAACACGAGAAGGTGAAGTGTGCCTCCTACCGGACAGGAGACGCACGCATGTGGTGGGAAAGAATCGAAAGCGCCCAGTGAACCGATGACATGGGCTGACTTGAGAAGGAATTCTTTGAGGAATTCTTTCATATCGGGTTACAAACCGCCACTACAACGAGTTTACTGAGGGCAACCTATCGGTTGAGGAAGCCGTGAAGAAATTCAACAGTTGGCTCGTCTATGCCCAGCACAGAGAAAGAACGAATCGGTTGATGCTCAAGATGCCGAGGCCGGAGATAGCGGTGAACGTGGCTGGTGGCATACATAGGCCACAAACCACGAAGGAGTTAGTGAGCAGTGCCTTGACCACGAGCATTACCAGAACAGCATAAAGCAGCAGAAGCAAGTCCCTCGAGTCCAAAGGCCAAGGAAACTCTCACACTCAAAAACAGCAAGGCCACAGCTCCAACTGGAAAGGGAACTCCAACAACAAGCGCAAATCAGGGAGTGACTCAAAAGGAGGACCATCTAGCAAGCGACCCAGTTATCCAAAGTGTGCCACTTGTGGGAAATTCCACCGAGGGGTTTGTCGCAAGGGCACACGAGGATGCTTTGAATGTGGACAAGAAGGGCACATGGCTAAGCAGTGCCCGAACAAGACCGGTCTTCCTCAGCCACAGCAGATTCAGTACGCAGGCCAGCCAGCTCAGTTATATCAGATGCAGGCCGCTCTAGAGGGTCCACATATCAGCCAGGGCAGATTAGAAGCCCCTCCAGCTATGGCGAATGCGAGGATCTACTCACTCACCAGAGAGGACGTAGCCAATGCCTCGACAGTTGTCACAGGTCAGATTAGCATTTTTCAGTATAGTGCTACTGTTCTATTTGATACTGGGGCAACCCATTCATATATAGCCAGGATGTTCTCCGAAAAATTAGAAATACCCCCAGAGGTACTTAGTGGTCAGTTTCTGACGGCACTACCTTCAGGAGAGATCATGGCATCCACGCACTGGCTCAGAGCAGTGCCGGTCATTATAGCAGACAGAGAGCTCTTTTGTGATCTGATAGTGCTAGAAATGACTGACTATGACGTCATCCTTGGAATGGACTTTCTGATCAGATACGGTGCTTCCATAGAGTGCCGTAAACAGAAAGTCGTATTCCAACCCGAAGCAGAAATACAGTTTGAATACCTCGGAGAACCAAAGAGAAAAGCCAGAAAATTTCTCTCAGCAATGAAGGCACAGAAGTTGATGGATTCAGGATGTACGGGGTACCTAGCACATGTAGTCAATACCAGCCAGGACAAGGACCAACAGCTAGCAGAGGTCCGAGTTGTATGTGACTACCCAGCAGTCTTCCCTGAAGAGTTACCAGGCCTAGCACCAGTCAGGGAGATTGAATTTGAGATAGAGCTTTTCCCCGGCACCAATCCTATTTCCAAGGCGCCCTACCGCATGGCTCCAGCAGAACTGAAGGAACTTCATGAGCAACTACAGGAGCTGCTTGACAAGGGTTTCATACGCCCTAGTCACTCACCATGGGGAGCGCCCGTACTGTTCGTGAAGAAGAAGGATGGAAGCATGCGACTATGCATAGACTACGAGCCTTGAATCAGTCACGATCAAGAATGTATCCTCTTCCCGAATAGATGACACGTTCGACCGGTTAAAGGGAGCAGGTGTTCTCTAAGATTGACCTCGGATCGGGATATCACCAAGTCAGGGTCAAGGAGGGTGATATACCGAAGACATCATGACCAGACACGGACATTACGAGTTCGTAGTCATGCCTTTTAGCGTGACAAATGCTCCAGATACATTCATGGATCTCATGAGCAGAGTATTCAGGAGTATTTAGATAAGTTTGTTATTGTATTTATCGATGACATTCTTATCTACTAGAACTCAGGAAGAACACTCGGAGCACCGAAACTAGTATTGGAGACCCTTCACAGAATCAGTTATACGCCAAGTTCACGAAATGTGAATTTTGGCTGAACCAGTGTCCTTCCTGGGTCACATCATCTCAAAGGATGGTATTATGGTAGATCCGAAAGATAGAAGTAAATAACTGGAAGAGACCTAAGAACGCCAGAGAAGAGCTTTCCGGGATTAGCAGGATATTACAGGAAGTTTGTAGAGGACTTCTCCAGGATAGCCTCCCGGCCCTTACCAGAAGAACAGAAATTTCGGGACGGAGGACGTGAGAGCGACAATGAGCTAAAAGGAGATTGACCATGCTCCCATTTTGGCTCTACCAGACCAGCAGCTTTGACATCTATAGTGATGCCTCTAAGTTGGGACTAGGAGCAGTACTGATGCAAAATGGCAAGGTGATCGCCTATGCCTCCAGACAACTCAAGGATTATGAGAAGAATTACCCTACTCATGACCTTGAGCTGGAAGCAGTAGTGCTCGCTCTCAAAATTTGGAGACATTACTTATATGGAGCTCATACAGATCATCAGAGTCTGAAGTATTTCTTCACTCAGAAGGATCTGAACATGTGACAGCGCAGGTGGCTTGAGCTGGTCAAGGACTATGATGTGGACATCCTCTACCATCCAGGGAAAGCAAATAAGGTGGCAGATGCACTTAGCAGAAAATCCAGTGCTACCTTATTATCTCTTACAGCCATGTCACCGCCCCTACAGAAGGAGATCGTAGATTTCGGTCTCGAGTTCATCGTGGGACAGCTCTCTACTATGACCTTAGAGTCTACCTTGCTTGGTGATATTCAGTCAGCTCAGGAACAGGACCCTGAAATTCAGAAAATCAAGCAAGGGCTAGCAGAATCAGAAAGTAGAGAATTCAGAGTGTCCGATAGCGGGGTGTTGTATTTTGGTGACAGACTCTGTGTTCCAGATCAGGAGGAGCTACGGAGACAGATTTTAGATGAGGCTCACAGGACTCCCTATGCGATGCATCCAGGTTCCACCAAAATGTATCAAGACCTGAAGAACCATTTTTGGTGGTCCGGGATGAAGCGAGACATCGCCAGATATGTTAGCATCTGCCTCACCTGTCAGAGGGTCAAGGCAGAACATCAGCGACCAGGAGGAGTTCTGCAGCCTATACAGATTCCAGAATGGAAGTGGGAGGATATCTCCATGGATTTCATAGTGGGACTACCCAGAACCACGAATGGTTTTGATGCCATCTGGGTAATAGTCGACAGGTTGACTAAATCAGCCCACTTTTTAGCTATCAAGATATCCTACTCCATGGAGAAGCTAGCTCAGTTGTATCTCCAGGAGATCGTCAGACTACATGGAGTCCCACGAACCATCATTTCAGACAGAGACAGCAGATTTACATCACACTTCTGGGAGTGTGTACAGTCAGCATTGGGCACGAAGTTAAAGTTCAGCACAGCATTCCATCCGCAGACAGATGGTCAGACAGAGCGAGTAAACCAGGTACTCGAAGATATGCTCCGAGCGTGTGCCCTAGATTTCAAGGGAAGTTGGTGCAAATATCTGAGCTTAGCAGAATTTACATACAACAATAGCTATCAGGCCACTATCGGCATGGCACCTTACGAGGCTCTCTATGGGCGGAGGTGTAGATCTCCAATCTGCTGGTATGAGAGTGGTGAACAGAAGGAACTAGAGCTTCAGACAGATCTAGTAGCAGATACCACAGCAGCTATACAGCAGATCCGCCAGAGGATAGAGACAGCTCAGAGCCGCCAGAAAAGCTATGCTGATACACGGCGCAGACCCTTAGAGTTTTCAGTTGGGGATTCAGTGTTCCTCAGAGTAGCTCCCATGAAGGGAGTAATGCGTTTTGGGAAGAAGGGCAAACTAAGTCCCAGATATGTGGGACCATACCTTATCAGCAGAAGAGTGGGCAAGGTAGCATATGAGCTAGAGCTACCCCAGGAAATGTCAGCTGTCCACAACGTATTTCATGTCTCTATGCTGAAGAAGCATACCCCAGATGCCACCCAGGTGATTGAGCCCCAGTCGGTACAGATCCGCGAAGACCTCAGCTATGATAGTCGGCCTATTCAGATAATAGACCGAGCAGTTAAGAAATTGCGGAACAAGGAAGTACCATTAGTCAAAGTCATTTGGCACAGTCACACAGCAGAAGAGGCAACTTGGGAGACAGAAGCCAGCATGAGACAGAAGTACCCAGAATTGTTCTAAGTTCGAGGACGAACTTTTTATAAGGTATGGGGGATTGTAATGCCCGAAAATTCTCAAAACTATTTTAGAATTATTCTATGATTTTTCTGAAATTTTTAGATATTTTTCCGAAATTTTCCGAGTATCGGAAGTAGCAAAAATAATTAGAACCGCAAAATAGCTTAGGCGGGAATCGAACCCGAGACCTATGGTATACGGGATAATGTTAGTAACCGGTTGAACCTAGCAGGGCCGTGCTGAAAGAAAGGAGAACCAAAAATATTTATATTAGAGTTGGGTTCATTAAACCACTTAATATAGATTAAAAACTTAAAGAGGGTTTGGTTTATTTTAAGAGTTTGGTTCGGCACCTCCTCAGCTCACGCCACTTCTCTCCTCTCAAAACCTCACCGCCGCCTCTCCCTCTCCTCCTTCTCACGGCACACCAAGCCCCAAGGGCCAAGGGAACTTCTTCCGGCGACGACTCCAACACGAAAAAGGTTCTTCTCCGCGAGAGGAACGCGAAGACGCAAGTGGATCGTCGAGAGGACCGTTTCCATCGGAAAACCAGCGGTTTGAATCGTAAGAAATTACGAATAGGAGGTAAGAAACTCCTCACCTGCAGTATAATAGCTCCGTTTGGTTTTCTACGCATTAGTTTTAGCTATAGGCAGGTTTTTCGGCACATAGGGTGTGTTTAAACCCTCCTCGAGGAATTAGGGATCTAGTTGAGCACCTCTAGACGGGCCGGACACGTTGGTCTCCTTTAGTTGGAGATTCTAGACGTTGTCGGGTGCCTAGAGGTGATCTCCCTATTAGAGGAGAGAGTTGGAGCACACCAAGTGTTCGGTAAAATGTTAGTATAGCTAAATACCACCTCAGTTATGTTTAATAGCTCAGTTAAATGCATTAGGAGCATTTAAAACAACACATTAGTTAAGTTCAGTTTATGGGACTACGGTCCAATGGGTGGGCTCTCACAATCGCCTCTAGGTTCAGATAACCTAGCTCTAAGTTCGGATAACCTAGAAGCGACAAGTTAAAGTTAGCTATATTTAGTATTTTATTTTCAGTGGCACTGTACTGGATCAGATATCCATTGGGTTGGACTCCCACAGTCGTCCCTAGGTTTAGATAACCTAGTTAACCCTACTAAATTCGGGACTTGCAAACCCGGGTCTAGTTAGGGATGCGCGCACAGCAAGTCGGGCCCAAACAACATGATTACTATTTTCACTTATTATGATATTAGCTTTCAAACTCTTAATCTAATCCAGTGATTATAGTTTAAGATCAGTTTTAGCTTAGTTCAGTTTCAGTATCATGCTCCAGTTTAGTTTTTCCCTGTGAATATGCATGATCACTTTATGTGAAGTTGTTATACATGCTTTTATGTTCAGGTTTAGGTATGCCATGATTGTATGCTTATATGCCATGCCATGCTAGTTTATTCAGTATATCCAGCATATGTTTTAAACAGCATGATTTAAAATCATATTTGCATCGTTGCATGTTTTTGTGAGGTAGATGGTTTCTTACTAAGCTTTAACCTTACAAATACTATTTTTCCTTATACTGCAGATATAGGTAAAGGAAAGATGGACTAGCAGAGGGAGCTGGAGGACAATGCAAAGGATAGTGTGTGTGGCAGGAACTGGAATAAAAGACCTTGGAGAGTTTAGCAAATTAGAAACTAGTTCTTCCTTAAGACATTTTCTTATACTTTGCTTTTTATGCATTTCTAGTAGTTAAAGGTTATGAGTTGATGAACCTTGCTTTAGCTTAAGTTTAGAATTGTTACTACATGTTATTAGAATAGTTTATCATGCATTGGATAGTTGTTATGCGGTATTTTGGCACGCCAAAGTGAAATCAGAGTTCAGCGAATCGTAACTCGATCGGTCTCGGATCGATCGAGCACGGCATGTCCGGATCGGTCGGTGACCGATCCGAACAGATGTTATCCTCTGGATCGGGCCACCGACCGATCCAAAGACGATAGTTTCGAGAGCCAGTACGGATCGGTCGGCCGACCGATCCAGACATACTGGATCGGCCCGACCGACAGTGTACTCTGGATCGGTCGGAGACCGATCCGATCTGAAGCGATACGGATCGGTCGGTGACCGATCCGGGTGTTCAACCATGCGAGTGGCGGCCTGGATCGGTCCGTGGATCGATCCAGGCGCAATCGATCCAGTTCAGTTTGGATCGATTGGGAAGCTCAGTTTCGACCAAGAAACTCAGTAGATCAACTTCTAGTCCATGGGGGATGTAGGATACGCTTTGTGTTCCTCAGATTGCATCCTTTAGCACATGTAGAACCAAGAACAATCATCAATTAGTAGAAAAATTTAAATTAGATTAGTTTTCCGCACAGTCAGTACAGTACAACTGTAGCGATTCGCCTTACAGCCTAGTAGTTAGAAGGTGGGTCGTTACAAACACAAAGTTAGCATAAAACAACAGTATGAATATGATAAAGAATATTACGACAGTCTCCGGACTTCCGGGTCTGACTTCGGATTTCCGACCAGAAACCCTAGGTCGACCCGGCGCCTACTGTTCCCTCTACGGGGAACGCGTCCTCACCTACTCCACTCAAGAGATTTACCTATTGCCAATGCGATCCTCCAGATCAACTGGACTTTTGCTCAGCACTCGACGCTTCCGGACTTTCTGCTGGACATCCGCTTCCCGGCTAGTCCAGTCTTTCACCTGGTTCGCGACACTAGGACTTTCCACCTAGGGTTACCACCCCCTAGGACTTTTGCCTGAAGCCTTCGACCTGCCAAGACTTTCCGCATAGGGTTACCACCCCCTATGACCTAGGGTTCCCGCCCCTTAGGGTTTTCCCTTTGCCTAACCGCAGCTAGGATTTTTTTCCACCTAGGGTTACCACCTCCTAGGACCTAGGGTTACCACCCCCTAGGGTTTTCACCTGCCTAACCGCAGTTAGGACTTTCCTGAAACACTCATTCAACATGTTAGATAACAACACACCTTAAATTTGAATCCTTTGCCATTATCAAAACTTAGGTTCGATCGTCGGATGCTTCCCGCACCAACATCAGGCATGAACATAAAGGCTCTGATACCTTACTTAAAGAGAAATTAGCCAATTTACAATCAATCTAACTTAACTCATACTTAGACATTAAGGATTGAAGCTCCTCCCTTGCCCTCAAAAGCCTTAAATTAATTATTTGTCTAAAAGAAAATTTCTTGCAAATTTAGCTAAGTTTTCAAAACTTCAAACTTTCAAAAGTCATTTTTGATGTACTTTTTAGACTAAGCTTTCAAAATTCTGGCCATTTTAAAAGCTAAGTATTTTGAAAATTTAACTAAGTATTTTTCAAAGTCAATTTTTTAGCTTTTTTTAAAAAAAAAAAAGAAAAAGAAAAATTGCTCTTTAGACCTTGGTTTCACCTAGCTAAAGCATATTATACAAAACCAAGTGTTACCAAAATACTTTGTCCCTTATAAAAAGCCTACTGTTTCAAAATCTTGACTAAATTGCTTAAAACTAAAGTTGCTTTTGCTATGCTACAAAAGAAAAATCTTTCTCTAACAAAAGTAATTGATAAAGTTTTAGAAACCTAACTTCAAACTCAAACTATTTCACTTAGCGATTTGATCGCTTTAAAAAAGTGTCTTATAGTTTCCTTAGTTTTTTTTTCTTTTGTCCTAAAATTTTTTTTGTGAAAAGTTAATATTTTTTCAAATGTGTTCATTCTTTTTGATAAATGGCAAAGGGGGAGAGTAGAGAAATTCAGAATTCAAAAGCAAAAATTTATAAATAAAATTTTTAAAGAATGCCTTTATTAAGGGGGAGCCTGACAAAGTTTAAGTTTTAGCTTAACCAAGCGTGCATTTAAAATCTATTACGCTTGCTTACTTAAACTTTATGCATCTATTTTACTTAGCTTTGAATCTCAGTTGCCATAATCAAAAAAGGGGAGATTGTTGGTGCGGAAAGCATCCGACGATTGACCGTTGTTTTGATAATGGCAAAGGAATTCAAAGTTAAGTTATTATGTGATCTAATGCACTTAACTAAGTATTTCAGGAAAGTCCTAGCTGCAGTTAGGCAGGTAGAAACCCCTAGGGAGTGGTAATCCTATGTCATAGGGGGTGCTAACCCTATACGAAAAGTCTTGGCAGGTCGGGAGCTTTAGGCAAAAGTCCTAGGGGGGGTAACCCTAGGTGGAAAGTCCTGGTGTCGCGAACCAGGTGAAAGACTGGACCAACTGGGAAGCGGAAGTCCAACAGAAAGTTCAGAAGCTTCGAACGCTGAGAAAAAGTCCAGTCAATCTGGAGGATCGCACTGACATCAGGTAAATCTCCTGAGTGGAGTAGGTGAGGACGCGTTCCCCGTAGAGGGAACAGTAGGCGTCAGGTCGACCAAGGGTTTCCGGTTGGAAATACGAAGTCAGACCCGAACAGTCCGACGACTGTCAAGTATATCTATCATATTGTTTCTGTGCTAACTTTGTTTTGTAGGGTTTGTGTTTGAGACTAACACAATTTGCAGAACAAATGAGCAACTTAGACCTTGGATGAACAGTGTCCGAGGTGCCTCCATGGGGCTTGGAGGCGCCTCGGGTGCTAGCCGAAGCCAGCTGTCCAGAGACGCTGGACGCGCCTCGGAGGTCACTGGAGGCGCCTTGGAGCAACTTGGAGGTGCCTTCAGTGGGATAAGGCGCGACCAGATCAGAGCTGATCCACGCGTGTGACTCGGTGGCCTGGAGGCACCTCGGACAGGCTTGGAGGTGCCTCCAGCACTGTTTAAAAGGGGGTTCGAGGCAGAGGCTCAGTACATCATCTTCCAAGCGATCAAGCTACAACACGCTGCCTCAAAAACACCCTGAAGTGCTGCTACAAGTTTCTGACAACCCGGAGCTCCGCGATTCTAAGATTCTGTCGTCGGTATAAGTTTACTTAATTTGTACTTATTGTAATTCTCAGTTGTACAAACTTTTGCGCTATATAGTTGTTGCCCACAGTAAGCGATCAACGATCGCGGGCCTTGGAGTAGGAGTCGCCCTAGGCTTCGAACCAAGTAAATCTTGGTGTGTTTTTTTTTTGTGTGTGTCTTCTTTATTTTATTCCGCTGTTTTATTACTCGAATGATTTATGAACGTCTTTACGAATTCGAAAATAGTGAAAGCCACGAGCGCTATTCCCCCCCCCCCCCCCCCCCCCTTTAGCACTTCTCGATCCAACATATTTGGTTTTCAAATAGATTATGTGTATGTCATACATAATTTAGGCAGGATAATAGTAGGATGTGCTAACTTTCTGGTTGCAAGCTCCAACTATTATGACATATAGATATTATGTGTGATTGGACCCTTGGACATATCAAGGGCATTATTTTGTGTGTATGATTGTATGTATCAAATACAGCAGGAGCTGTATTAGTTTTAGAATTTTACTTTTTTGTTCGATCTAGAATACATGTACATTCCTTCATGGAATATAGGATCGATATATGTAAAAATTCTATTTTTGTCGCGGATCGTATCCTTGTGAGGCGTGGTGCTATCGGAGGACCAGAGGCGCAGCGGAAAAAGGAAGTTCGATGGACCCGACGACATGAACCTGAGGGCTGGCAGCACGCGAAGGACAGTGATGGAAGAAGCCATAATAGTTGGAAAATTAATTTCCATATTTATTACTTTTATTTATTGTGATGTGTGTGTGCATGTGATGTATGCTAGCATAGGTTTAAATTCCTCATTTTAAATAACTAAGTGGGAGAGGGATTAGTATATAAATCCCACGGTCTCTATTACTGGTTTTTAAGTGATGCAACAAGCTTGCGTGTTGGCTCTGAGTGCCTCCCTCCACAACGGATGAGTTTATTTACGGATCATTAGATCAAATTTCCTTTATGGATAGTTATAGGAAGTTATTTAGGATGTGTGTGATCTTCTCCAACTGAAGGGGTACAATTCTATTTAATAGACTTAGTATCAAGTAATGGTATACATTTAGACATATTTAATAGTATCCTCCCCAACGGAGTCACTGCTATCACTTATGTGACCAAAGGGAAACCAACTATTAATTTGTCATAAAACTAGGTTGACAAGATAATAAAATTAATGGGTAAAATCCCCTCTTACAAATGTTTGAATTTGTATACGTCCACACTAACGTGGCATACAAAATTCACGGTATTTGAGGTAATTTTATTTGTCATAAAGTTATATTGACAAGATAGTTAATGGGTAATTCCCTCCTCTTACAAATGTTGATTTTGTATACGTCCACACTAACGTGGCATGCAAAACTCATGGTGTTTTGAGGTGTTGGTAAATTTAAATAGTATTGTTTGAGGAATCAATATTATTTTAAATTTAGAGTCTTAACCAAATATTTGATCAAAGACATACCAACTATTAATTTTATTCATCATAAAGTAAGGTTGACGAGATAATAAAATTAATGGATAAAATCTCCTCTTTGAATTTATATACGTCCACACTAACATGACATACAAAATTCATAGGGATTTTTAAGAGTTGGTCTTGACCAAATATTTTTGTGATTCTTAGGATTTAAAATGTTGGTCAATCCCCTAGCTGTTATACTATAGGATAGACTTAGTGGTCCCAATTATAATGATTGAAAATAAGAATTGGACATTAAGGTGGACTGTCTTCTTAGAAATAAGAATAATAAAAGTGTATTTTATTCATTAGTTGTTACATGTTTAGTGGAGTTATCTACCGGTACCTGGTGTATAGATACGGGAACCACTGATCATGTCTGCAATTTATTGCAGGGGTTCCAGGAAACCCGACAACTATATGAAAGAAAAATCACCGTCTACATGGGCATTACTGTAAAAGTAGCAACTGTTGCAGTGGGAGATGTTTATCCTTCGATAGGAATAAAACATGGATTTTTTGAGAAATTGTCTTTACGTACCAAGTTTAGAAAGAACTAGTTTTCAGTTTCTAAACTATTTAAAGAACTTGATATTCTGCCTCTTTTAATAACAAAGTTGTTATCAAGAAAAAGAGAGAATTTATCTGTTCTGGTACATTGGTTGACAATTTAAAAATCCAATAACTCCCACAATGCAACAAATGGAAATTAATAACATATCTTCTAACTTTAATAAGAGAAAGCAACCTTCGGAGATGAACCAATCATATCTTTGGCATCTAAGGCTAGGTTATATTAACTTGAGTAGGATTCAAAGGATAATAGCCGATAAACTTTTGGGTTCATTGGTAGAGGAAACCTTTCCAACCTGCGAATCTCACTTGGAAGGAATAATAACCAAGAAGCTTTTAAGTCTAAGGGGTATAGAGCTAAAGATGTGTTCGAATTGGTTCATTCTGATTTATGTGGATCTATGACTATTCAGGAAAGAGGTAGTTTTGAATATTTCATCAATTTTATAGACAAATATTCAAAATACGGGTACATTTACTTGATGCGCTGCAAGTCTAAGTTCTTTGATAAGTTTAAAGAGTATTAGGCTAATGTGGAGTAACGTCAAGGTAAAAGTATCAAGACACTACGCTGAGATCATAGTGGTAAGAACCTCTTGGGAGAGTTTAGAAGTCACTTATCAGAAGACGAGATTCAATCCCAACTAACTGCACCTGGTACACCCCAATAGAATGGTGTAGTAAGAAGGTATAGGACTCTTATGGAAATAGTTAGATCAATGATGAATTATTTAGGATTACCAAAATTTGTTTTAAGGATATACACTGTAAACGGAAGTGAACATAGTACATTCTAAGTCAGAACTCTCTACTCCCATAGAATTGCAGAATGGGCGTAAGCCTAGTCTGAAGCATATTCGAATTTGGGTGGTCTAGTACATGAGAGACACTGATAAGTTGGACAGGAGTTCACTTTCTTGTAGGTTATCCTAGAGAAACGAAAGGAGGTTTATAATCCGAAAAATCAGAAGATCATTGTTAGCACCAATGCACGATTTTTAGAAGAGGACTATGTAGGAAACGATAAGCCCATAAGTAAATTTGTTCTTAAGGAAATAATAAAAGACACGTCTAATCTAGTACCAACTGTACAAGATGAAATATCACAAGAAACTGCAACACAGATGATACACAATTGCATAAAGTGCCTCGTCGTAGTGGGAGGGTTGTTAGGCAACCTAAAATATTCATGTTTTGGGAGAGTCTTTGGACTTGATCCTTGGTAAACATGAACCTAAATTCCTGGACATATGATGAAGCGCTCCAAGGTAAAGATGTAGCGTCTTTGAAAAGAGCAATGAATACAGAATTAGAATATATGTATTCTAATAAAGTCTGGGAGTTTGTAGAACAACCAAATGGTGTTAAAGTCATTGGGAGTAAATAGGTCTACAATAGGAAAAGAGGGATAGACAGGAAGGTGGAAATTTTCAAAGAAAGGCTTGTTGAAAAAGGGAATTTTTTCACCGGTAGTCGTGCTTAAGTCTATCCGAATTCTTTTATCTATATGGACTATGAGATTTGGTAAGTGGATGTTAGGACAGCTTTCCTTAAAGTCTTGAAGAAAATATCCATATAAAACAACCAGAAGGGTTCATTAAAAAGGGCAAGGAGCATCTAGTATGTAAGCTCAATCGATCTATGGACTGAAGCAAAGCTTCAAGGTCTTGGACATCTGGTCTAATGAAGTAATCCAGACCTATGGATTCATTCAGTGACCAAATAAGTCTTGTGTATACAAGAAGTGTGATGGAAACGTCGTGGTATTTCTTGTACTATACGTAGATGACATTTTTGGTAGTTGGAAACAATATCAAAATATTGTCGGAAGTAAGGGTATGGTTGTCCAAACAAATTCGATATAAAGGACTTGGGAGAATGCACATATTCTTAGGATCAAAGTAATAAGGGATCGCAAGAAAAGAATATTGTGTTTATTCCAAGCTTCATCTATCGAAGCAATCCTTGCTCGTTTTAGCATGCAAGACTCCAAGAAAGATTTTCTACCTTTTAGGCATGGAGTAGCTTTATCTAAAGAAATGTCTCCGAAGACATCAAAGGAGATAAAGGACATGAAGGCAGTTCCTTATGCTTCGGCTATCGGAAGCCTAATGTATGTAATACTATATACGAGACTAGATATCTGTTTTGTCTAGGGCATAGTTAGCAAATATCGAAGTAACCCAGGACCAGGACACTAGACTGTCGTAAAACATATATTAAAGTACCTTAGAGGGACTAGAGATTATACGCTAGCTAACAAGGCAGATAGTTTAATCCCTATGGGTTACACGGATTTTGACTTCAAATCAGAAGGGACAGTAGTAAGTCAACCTTGGGGTTTTGTGTTTACTTTAGGAGGTAAAGCCATAACAATGGAGGAGTGTTAAGCATAGATGTTTTTCAGACTCCACCATAGAAGCTGAGTATGTAGCAGCCTCTGAGGCAACCATAATAGCTATATGGCTCAAAAACTTCATGATGGACTTAGATATGATTTTTGGTTTGTCCAAAAATTATTACAATTTATTGTGATAATAGTGGTGCAATAACAAATTTGAAGAAACCATAAGTCCATAAGGCAAGTAAACACAATAGAGCGCAAGTACCACCCAATACGAGATATCGTATAACGAGGAGAAGTTGTTGTCGCCTAGTTTGCATCAGGTGATAACCTGTAGATCCTTTCACTAAGGTCCTTAAGGCAAGAGCTTTTGATGGGCATGTTGAAGGGTTGGGAATCAAATGTATGGCAGCATTTATGGCAGCATAGTCTTTTAGTATAAGTGGGAGATTGTTAGACTATATACTAAAAACCTAGCTTTTGTATAAACATTTATTTAGAAATAAGAATCACATTGGTCAAGTATCTACATTTATATATATTGAGTGTAGTCATTCAATTAATTTATATTGTAGATAACACGGTGTGTGGGGTCACACTCAGGAGATCGTGTTATCGGTTCTTTATAAATTATAAACAGTAGCTCACGACTGAGATGGAAAGGAACAAACCATTGGAATAGTCGTAGTGTAATTAGGTATTAGTTTATCTTGACTAATAAATTACACTAGTACACTCTAAGTGTATTGAGCAGGACCATTTAAGGAAAGTTCTTTTTATACTGACTTAATAAAAGAACAAGTCCTTAGTTATTATGGAAGTGTGTGCTCTTAATCCTAATATAATAACAAGCACATATATTTAGTATTCATTTCTTTAACTTATCAAAGGGTGAGATTTAGTTTGATAAATCAAAAGGCCCGATAAGTTGGGAAATGATATTACTTATAGTGTGTATTGTTGATTATAGAAGAAAACTGTGTCCTAGTAATCTAGGTTGATAATGTCCCCAAGAGGAGCTCATAAGGATTGTCATGTTAAACCCTGTAGGTGGACTTAGTCTGACATGACGATAAGGTTGAGTGGTACTACTCTTGGACTGAGATATTAATTAAAATGAGTTGTCAGTAACTCAATTAATTAGTGGGCATCCGACATCTTAAACACAGGGAGACTAACACACTCATAATAAGAAGGAGCCCAAAATGTAATTTGGGATTGGTCCGACATCTTATACTATTGGCGGAGGTGTAGATCTCCAATCTGCTGGTATGAGAGTGGTGAACAGAAAGAACTAGAGCTTCAGATAGATCTAGTAGCAGATACCACAGCAGCTATACAGCAGATCCGCCAGAGGATAGAGACAGCTCAGAGCCGCCAGAAAAGCTATGCTGATACACGGCGCAGACCCTTAGAGTTTTCAGTTGAGGATTCAGTGTTCCTCATAGTAGCTCCCATGAAGGGAGTAATGCGTTTTGGGAAGAAGGGCAAATTAAGTCCCAGATATGTGGGACCATACCTTATCACTAGGAGAGTTGGCAAAGTAGCATATGAACTAGAGCTACCCCAGGAGATGTCAGCTATCCATAATGTATTTCATGTCTCTATGCTGAAGAAGCATATCCCAGATGTCACCCAGGTGATTGAGCCCCAGTCGGTACAAGTCCGCGAAGACCTCAGCTATGATAGTCGGCCTATTCAGATAATGGACCGAGCAGTTAAGAAATTGTGGAACAAGGAAGTACCATTAGTAAAAGTCCTTTGGCAAAATCACACAGCAGAAGAGGCAACTTGGGAGACAGAAGCTAGTATGAGACAGAAGTACCCAGAGTTATTCTAAGTTCGAGGACGAACTTTTTATAAGGTATGGAGATTGTAACGTCCAAAAATTCTCAAAAGACTTTTATAAATATCCTAGTATTTTTCTAGAATTTTAGGATATATTTTTTAGAATTTTTAGAGTAGCGGAAGTAGCAAAAATAAATAGAAACGTAAAATAGCTTAAGCGGAAATTGAACCCGAGACCTAGCAAACTCTACGACTTATGGTGGACTCTAGTAACCAAGTGAACCCAGCAGGGCCGTGCTGAAAGAAGAGGGAACCAATTATATTTATATTTAAGTTGGCAAATTAACTACTTAATATAAATAGGAAACTTAAGTGGGGATGGAGTTTTTCATGTTTCGGCAACTCTTCCTCAAACCCTCACGGCGCCCCCTCCTCTTCCTCACCTCACGGTACACCAAGGCCCTGAGAGACCTAGGGTTTCACTCCTAGAGACGTAAGGGCACCTTCCGGCAATGACTCCGACACGAGGGCGTTCCTCTCCGCGAGAAGATCACGTAGACGCAAGAGGATCGTCGAGGGAATCGTCTCCACCAGAAAACTAGCGACTAGAATCGTAAGAAATCTAGTGCAGGAGGTAAGAAACCCCTCACCTGTAGTATAAGTAGTTCTCGTGTGATTTCATACTTTAGTTTAGTAGCATATGAATTTGTGACACATAGGTTGCGCAATAGCGCACACCAAGTGTTCGAGAATATGTTCAGCGCATGGAAAAGGGCAACTTAGATGCTTTAATAGCTTAGCTAAATGCAATAGAGACATTTATTTAGTGTATGCAGTTTATTATAGCTTATATGGGACTACGGTCCAATGGGTGGGCTCCCACAGTCGCCTCTAGGTTCAGACAACCTAGCTCTAGGTTCAGATAACCTAGAAATAGCAAGATAAGAAAAAATTTTAGCTATAACTAGTATTTTATTTTCAGCAGTGGCACTGTACTGGACTAGATGTCCATTGGGTTGGGCTCCCATAGTCGTCCCTAGGTTTAGATAACCTAGTAACTCTGCTAAATTCGGGACTTGCAACCCCGGGTCTAGTTAGAGATGCGCGCACAACAAGTACAGTTGTCGGACCCATCAACAGTATGATTATGTATTTTCATCTATTTATGATAAATAGCTTTCAAAACTCCACAACATAGTTTATGTGAATACAGAGTAGCTTAGCATCAGTTAGCAGTAGTGTAGCTTAGCTTTTATTTCAGTTTAGTTCTTATGGATCCACATGATGGTTTTATGCTCAGCTATAATTGTCATGTATCATATAAGATTATGCCATGTTTTAGAATCCATGTTTAGCAATGTTCAGCATATATTTCAAATAACATGTTTTAAATACATAAATTACATCGTATGCATGTTTTGTGAGGTAGATGGTTTCTTACTAAGCTCTCGAGCTTACAGATACTTCTTTTCCTTATACTATAGATAAAGGTAAAGGAAGGATGGATTAGCGGAGGTTGGAGGGCAATGCTACAAAATGTGTGTGGGCAGGAACTTGGAATAAAGATCTTAGGGATCTAGCGAGTTTTGTTTTAAGCATTAGAACTTTCTAGCATTTTATCATTCCGCACTTTAGTATGTTTAAATACCCTGAATTAGTGAATTATGCACTATGCCATGCTTAGAATGTCAGTTAATTGTTTTTGGTATGTTTATAGCCATATTGGAACTCATGCGTGTGAATTTGGCACGAAACAGTGCTGAAATCAGACTCCTGATACGAAATCAGAAACCCCGATCGATCAGCCGATCGATTGGGGGTCTTCAGTCGATCAGTTGATCGATTGAGGAGCTTGTACCGCGAACAGTAAGCTCCAGGATCGATCCGCCGATCGATCCGGACGCGTTCTGTCGCAAACAGAATGCCCTGGAATCGATCACCGGATCGATCAACAAGTCTGGATCGATCAGTCGATCGATCCAGAATATTACCCCGCGCACAGTAGCGCGCTGAATCGATCAAGGGATCGATTAGTCAGGATGGATCGATCAGCCGATCGATCCAGAATGTCGTCCGTGCACAGTAGCACGCTGAATCGATCAGTGGATCGATCAAACGACTCCAATCGATCCATCAATCGATTGGAAGGCCTGATAACAGCTGGAAACCCCTCATCTCAGCTCTTGATCATATGGGAAGCCTAGATTATCTCCCTTAGCATAGGAACAGTATTCAAGATGTAGTTTAAACATGAATTCCAGATCGAATAGCAATTAACAGAAAAAAATTGTATTAGTTAGCAAAATTCTTAAATCAGATCAGTTTTCCGCACATTAAGAATAGTTAGCAATAGTATAATGTGACGATCCAGCCTTACAGCTTAGCCAGTAGAAGGTGGGTCGTTACACAAGACCCAAGGATTGAGCCAAGATTAGTGGTCGGCCCTAGCTTGGAGTCCAAGCTAGGTGTGGCCGACCACATATAATATAAAAGGGATTTTATTTATAAATTTTTCTTATGTGGATAACATATTTTTAAAAGAGAGCTTAAAATTTAAATCTTTCCTTTTATAGCTTTCTACAAAAGATTTGAAATCTTTCCTTATTTGTAGATTGAAAGGTGGATTTTAATTTTAATAAAACTTTCCTTTTTTGTAACCATGTTCATGATTTAAAAGAGAGTTTAAAAATTAAATGTTTCTTTTATAAGTTTCTACAAAAGATTAAGAAAAGATTTGATATCTTTCCTTATTTGTAGATTGAAAGGAGATTTTAATTTTTAGAGATAACTTTTCTTTTGGAAATCATCCACATGTTTAAAAGAAAGATTTTAATTTATAAAAATTCCTTTTTTATAATCCACTATGAAGGGAAAAATTATTGGAGAAATTGTTTATAAATTTCCGGAAACAAATTAAGAAGTTTTAATTCTTGTGTTAATTAAAACTCTCCTTGTTTTGGAGTTTAAAGTGGTCGGCCATTAAAATTAAGAAAAGGATTTTAATTTTAATTAATTAAAATTTTCCTTTTCATGACAAAAGAATTAAGGAAGTTTTTATTTAAATTTCCTTATTTTCCAAGACCAAGGATTATAAAAGAGGGGGTAGAGGTGCCTTCATGAGAACAACTTTATTCTTTTTCGTCCTCTCTTTTCCTCCTTGGTGTGGCTGGCCCTAGAGGTTCTCCCTCTCCTCTTCTCTTCTTCTTTAGTGGTCGGTTTCATCTTTCTTTTGGAGTTGGTGATGGTGGTCGGATCTAGCTAGGAGAAGAAGGAGAGAAAGGAGGCTCTGTTTCTAGCATCCCTTGGAGCTTGGTGGTGGTGGCCGAACCTCTACTTCTCTTGGAGAATTGATGGTGGCCGAATCTAGCTTGGAGAAGAAGGAGCTTGGTGGTTCTTGTCTCGGAAGATCGTTGCCCACACAAGATCCGAGATTAGAAGAGGAATACGGTAGAAGATCAAGAGGTTATTTGCTTACAAAGAAAGGTATAACTAGTAATTATTTTCCGCATCATACTAGTTTTCTTTGTATAGTTGTTTTTGGAAATACCAAACACAAGAGGCATATGATTCTAGAGTTTTTCGGATTTGTTTCGAATTTGTGTTTCTTTTGTTTTATTTTTCGAATTTGTGTTTCGATTGTTCTTTTTGGTTAAACCTAGAGTTATATAAGGAAATTAAATATTAGCTTTCCTTAAAAGGCTTTGTCTAGGCGGTGGTGGATGCTCCCATACCCAAGAAGGCCATGTGCCTCGCCATGCAGTCCTGGAAGTCAATTTTGGAAATTAATATTTAATTAAATTTATATAATAGGTTTATTTAGATCAATAGTGTTAAGTTCCGCTTGCGATCCAAGTCTAAACCATTAAGAACAAATAAGTTAAATTTGGAATCAATAATGTTAAGTTCCGTTTGTGATTCCTAATTTAACTTCTAAAGAACACAATAGGTTGTTTAGGAAAAGGTTCGACACTTGTACAAAAGTTTTGTACAGTGGAACCGGTACGATTCTCCTAGGACCAACCAACAAGTAACTCGTTTAATTAGTGGACATTCGATATCTTAAACACAGGGAGACTAACACACTCATAATAAGAAAGAGTCCAAAATGTAATTTGGGATTGATGCGGTAGTTCAATAATAATTCTTTAGTGGTATGAATTATTATTGATGAAATTAAGTTGGGTGTTCGGGGCGAACACGGGAAGCTTAATTTCATTGGGAGACCAAAACCAATTCCTCCTCTCGGTCCCTATCATAGCTTCTTGTATATAGAGAATTATACCCACCTATACCCACCTTTATACCCATCCTAAGGTGGTCGGCCAAGCAAGCTTGGAGCCCAAGCTTGGGCCGGCCAAACCAAGAGGATGAGCCAAGTAGAGGTGGTTGGCCCTAACTTGGAGCCCAAGCTTTGTGTGGCCGGCCATGAAAAGAATAAAAGGGATTTTATTTAAAATCTTTCCATATATGGATACCATGGTTTTAAAAGAGAGTTTAAAATTTAAATCTTTTCTTTTATAGCTTTCTACAAAAGATTAAGTGAAATGTTTGATATCTTTCCTTATTTGTAGTTAATAGGAAGATTTTAATTTTTTATAAAACTTTTCTTTTTTGTAACCATGTTCATGATTTAAAAAGAGAGTTTAAAAATTAAATATTTTCTTTTATAAGTTTCTACAAAAGATTAAGAAAAGATTTGATATCTTTCCTTATTTGTAGATCGAAAGGAAGATTTTAATTTTAGAGAAAGCTTTCCTTTTTTATAACCATGTTCATGATTTAAAAAGAGAGTTTAAAGATTAAATATTTCTTTTTATAAGTTTCTACAAAAGATTAAGAAAAGATTTGATATCTTTCCTTATTTGTAGATTGAAAGGAAGATTTTAATTTTTGATAAAACTTTTCTTTTTGGAAATCATCCACATGTTTTAATAGAGAGATTTTAATTTCCTTTTATAACCAATCATGAAGGAAAAATTAATAGAGAAATTTTTATTAAAAATTTTCGGAAATAAGTTAGGAAGTTTTAATTCTTGTGTTATTAAAACTTTCCTTGTTTGGAGCTATGAGGTGGCCGACCATGATATTTAAGAAAAGGAAATTGGTTTTAATCAATTAAATTTTCCTTGTTAACCAAAGGCAAGGAATATAAGAGAATTTTAATTATAATTAAATTTCTTTATTTACCAAGACCAATGAATATAAAAGAGGGGGTAGAGGTGTCATACCTCATGACAACTCTCTTTTATTTTTCCTCTCTCTTTTCTTCCTTGGTGGGGCCGGCCATATGATCTCTCCATTTCCTCCTTTTCTTCGTCCTTAGTGGCTGAACCTCATCAACCTCTAGGAGCTTGTTTTGGTGGTCAGATCTAGCTTGGAGAAGAAGAAGAGAAAGGAGGTTTTGTTTCCTAGTTTTCCTTGGAGCTTGGTTGGTGGCCGAGACTTATAATTTCTTGAAGAAGCTTGCTTGGCCGAAAAATGGAAGAAGGAAGAAGAAGGGCTTGGGTGGTTCTCATCTCGGTAGATCGTTGCCCACACAATGTCCGAGATAAGAAGAGGAATACGATAGAAGATCAAGAGGTTGTTGCTTACAAAGAAAGGTATAACTAGTAATTTTATTCCGCATCATACTAGTTTTCTTTGTATAGTTTTGAAATACCAAACACAAGAGGCTAGAGATTCTAGATTTTCAGATTTGTATTTCAAAGTTGTGTTACTTTTATTTTATTTTCGATCTTGTGATTCGATTGTTCTTTTTGGTTAAACCTAATGTTATTATAAGGAAATTAAATATTGAATTTCGTTAAGAGGCTTTGTCAAGGCAGTGGTGGATGTTCCCATACCCAAGAAGGCAAAGTGCCTCGCCATGTTTGACCTAGGAGCCGATTTCCGTAATAAATATTTAATTGAATTTGTAACATAGGTGGATTTGGATCTATAATGTTAAGTATCATTTGCGATCCAAGTCTAAACCACTAAGAACAGATAAGTTAAATTTGGAATCAATAATGTTAAGTTCCGTTTGCGATTCCGAATTTAATTTCTAAAGAACACAATAGGTTGTTAGGAAATATTCGACACTTGTACAAAATTTGTGTACAGTGGAACCGGTACGATCTTCCTAGGACCAACCAACAATTGGTATCAGAGCTAGGGTTTACCTCTGTGTGTTTGGTTTTCAGTTTAATTATGCACATGTCATACATAATTTAGGCAGGATAATAATAGGATATGCTAACTTTGTGGTTGCAGGCTTCAACTATTATGGCTTATGGTTATTGTGTGTGATTGGACCCTTGAACATGTCAAGGGCAATTTATTGTGTGTGCATGATTGTATTTAACTAATACAGCAGGAGTTGTATTAGCCCTAGGATTTTACATTTATGTTCGATCTAGACTTGATGTACATTCCCTTGTAGAATATAGGATCGATGTATGTAAATTTTTTTTTTGTCGCGGATCGAATCCTTGCGAGGCATGGTGCTATTGGAGGACCAGAGGCGTAGCGGAAAAGGAAGTTCGATAGACCTGACGACATGAACCCTAGGGCTGGCAGCACGTGAAGGACAGTGATGGAAAAGACCATAATAGTTAGAAAATTAATTTTCATATTTATTGCTTTTATTTACTGTGATGTGTGTGCAAGTGATGTTTGCTTGCATAGTTAAAATTTCTCACCTTAAATAACTAAGTGGGAGAGGGATTAGTAGATAAATTCCATGGTCTCCATTATTGGTTTGTAAGTGATGCGACAAACTTGCGTGTTGGCTCTGAGTGCCTTCCTCCCCATCGGATGAGTTTGTTTGCGGATCACTAGATCAAACTTTCATTTTGGATGATTATAGGAAATTAATTAGGAGCGTGTATTCTTCCCCATCGGAAGGGGCACAATCTTATTTAATGGACTAAGTATCAAGTAATGGTATACACTTAGGCACATTTAATAGTATCCTCCCCATCGGAGTCACTGCTATTATTTGTGTGACCGAAGAAAAAACCAACTATTAATTTGTCATAAAGATAGGTTGACAAGATAATAAAATTAAAACCCCCTCTTACAAATGTTGAGATTTTGTATACGTCCACACTATCGTGACATAAAAAATTCACGGTGTTTAAGGTAATTTTATTTGTCAAGTTGACAAGATAATAAAATTAATGGGTAAAGCCCCTCTTACAAATGTTTGGATTTGTATACATCCACACTATCGTGGTATACAAAATTTACGGTGTTTGAGGAAATTTTATTTGTCATAAAGATAGGTTGACAAGGTTATTAATGGGTAAAACCCTCCTCTTACAAATGTTTGAATTTGTATACGTCCACACTATCGTGGTATACAAAATTCACGGTGTTTGAGGTGTTGGTGAATTTAAATAATATTGTTTGAGAAATCAATATTATTTTAAATTCTAAAGTCTTGACCAAATGTTTTGTGATTCTTAGGTTTTCAATCCCCTAGCTGTTATACTATCAAATAGACTTAGTAGTCCCAATTATAATGATTGGAAACAAAACTTGGACATTAAGGTGGATTGTCCTTTCAGAACCTAGAACAATAAAGGTGTATTTTATTCATTAGTTGTCGAAACATGTTTAGTGGTGTTATCTACCGGTACCTGGTGTGTAGATACAGGAGCCACTGATCATGTCTGCAATCCATTGCAGGGGTTCCAAGAAACCTGACAACTATATGAAAGGGAAAATACCATCTACATGGGCATTGCTACAAAAGTAGCAGCTGTTGCAGTAGGAGATGTTTATCCTCCGATAGGAATAAAACATGGATTTTGAGAAATTATCTTTACATACCAAGTTTAGAAAGAACTAGATTTCAGTTTCTAAACTATTCAAAGAACTTGATATTCTGTCTCTTTTGATAACAAAGTTGTTATCAAGGAAAAGAGAGAAGTTATCTATTCTAGTACGTTGGTTGGCAATTTATATAAATCCAATAAATTCCACGATGCAACAAATGAAAATTAATAACACATCTTCTAACTCTAATAAGAGAAAGCAACCTTCGGAAATGAACCAATCATATCTTTGACATCTAAGGCTAGGTCATATTAACTTGAGTATGATTCAAAGGATAATAGTCGATGAACTTTTGGGTTCATTGGTGGTGGAAAACTTTCCATCCTGCAAGTCTTACTTGGAAGGAAAAATGACCGAGAGACCTTTTAAGTCTAAGGGGTATAGAGCCAAATGTGTTAGAATTGGTTCATTCTGATTTGTGAGGACCTATGAATATTCAGGCAAGAGGTAGTTTCGAATATTTCGTTTCTTTTATAGACGACTATTCAAGATACAGGTACATTTACTTGATGCAATATAAGTTTAAGTACTTTGATAAGTTCAAAGAGTGCAGGGCTGATGTAGAGAAACGTCAAGGTAAAAGTATCAAGACACTGCGGTGAGATCATAGTGGCAAATACCTCTTAGGAGAGTTTAGGAGTCACTTATCAAAAGTCGGGATTCAATCCCAACTGGCTGCACCCCAACAAAATGGTGTGGCAGAAAGAAGATATAGGACTCTTATAAAAATGATTAGATCGATGATGAGTTATTCAGAATTACCAAATTCGTTTTGAGGATATACTCAGGAAATGGAAGTGAACATAGTACCTTCTAAAGTCAGAACCCTCTACTCCCATAGAATTGTAAAATGGGCATAAGCCTAGTCTAAAGCATATTTGGATTTGGGGTAGTCCAGCACATGTGCTGAAGGAAGACACTGATAAGTTGGACAGGAGTTCACTTGTTTGTGGGTTATCCTAAAGAAACGAAAGGAGGTTTATAGTCCTAAAAATCAAAAGGTCATTGTTAGCACCAATGATCGATTTTTAGAAGAGGACTATGTAATGAACCACAAGCCCATAAGTAAATTTGTTCTTAAGGAAATAATAAAGGACACATCTAATCTAGTACCAACAGTACAAGATGAAATATCACAAGAAACTATAACACGTATCACATATGATGCACAATACATACAGTGTCTCGTCGTAGTGGGAGGGTTGTTAGGCAACCTGAAAGATTCATGTTTTGGGAGAGTCTTTGGGTTTGATCCATGGTCAACATGAACCTGATCCCCAGACATATGACGAAGCACTCCAAGATAAAGATGTAGCATCTTGGCAAAGCGCAATGAATACAGAAATAGAATTTATGTATTCTAATAAAGTCTGGTAGCTTGTAGAACTACCAAATGGTGTAAAAGCCATTAGATTTAAATAGGTCTACAATAGAAAAGAAATGACAGATGGGAAGGTGAAAACTTTAAAGGCAAGGCTTGTTGAAAAGGGTATCAATTATGAGGAAACTTTTTCACCGGTAGTCATGCTTAAGTCTATCCGGATTCTTTTATCTTTTGCTACTCATATGTATTATGGGATTTGACAAGTGGATGTCAAGACAGCTTTCCTTAATAGAAGACTTGAAGAAAACATCCATAAAAAGCAACCAGAGGGGTTCATTGCAAAGGACAAAAAGCATCTAGTATGTAAGCTCAATCGGTATATTTATGGACTGAAGCAAAGCTTCAAGGTCTTGGAACATATAGTTTAATGAAGTAATACAGACCTATGAATTTATTCAGTGACCGGATAAGTCTTGCGTATACAAGAAGTGTGATGGAAACGTGGTGATATTTCTTATTCTATACATAGATAACATTTTTTAGTAGTTGGAAACAATATCAAAGTGTTGTCGGAAGTAAGGGTATGGTTGTCCAAGCAATTCGATATGAAGGACTTGGGAGAATGCACACATATTCTCGGGATCAAAGGGATCACAAGAAAAGAATGTTGTGCTTATCTCGAGCTTCATATATCGATACAATTCTAGGTCGTTATAGCATAAAAGACTCCAAGAAAAGTTTTCTACTTTTTAAACAAGGAGTAGCTTTATCTAAAGAGATGTCTTCGAAGACATCAAAGGAGATAGAGGATATGAAGGCAGTTATGTATGCTTCGACTATAGGAAGCCTAATGTATGCTACGCATGAGACCATATATCTACTTTGTCGTGGGCATGGTTAGCATATATCAAAGTAACCCAGGACAAGGACATTGGGCTGCCGTAAAGTATATAACGACTAGAGATTATATGCTGGTTTACCAAGCAGATGATTTGATCCATGTGGGTTACATAGATTTTAACTTCCAATCAGATAGGGACAATAGTAAGTCAACCTCGAGGTTTTGTTTTTTACTTTAGGAGGTAAAGCCATAACAATAGAGGAGTGCTAAGGATAGATGCTTTTTCAGACTCCGCTATGGAAGCTAAGTATATGGCAGCCTCTAAGGCAGTCAAAGAAGCAGAATGACTCAAAAACTTCATGATAGACTTAGACATAATTTCTGGTTTGCCCAAAAATTATTACAATTTATTGTGATAATAGTGGTGCAGTAGCAAACTCGAAGTAACCATAAGTCCATAAGGCAAGTAAACACAATAGAGCGCAAGTACCACCCAATACGAGACATCGTATAATGAGAAGAAGTTGTTGCCGCCTAGATTGCATCAAGTGATAACCTGGAAGATCCTTTCACTAAGGCCCTTAAGGCAAGAGCTTTTGATGGGCATGTTGAAGGGTTGGGAATCAAATGTATGGCAGGATATATGGCAGCATAGTCTTTTAGTATAAGTGGGAGAGTGTTAGAGTAGTATACTAAAAGTCTAGCTTTTTGTATAAACATTTAAGAATCACATTGGTCAAAAACCTACATTTATATGCTAAGTGTAGTTGTTCAATTAATTTATATTAAAGATAACATAGTGTGTGGTGTCACACACAGAAGATCATGTTATCAATTCCTTATAAATTATAAATAGTAGCTCACGACAAAGATGGAAAGGAACAAGCCATTGGAATAGTCGTAGTGTAATTATGTATTAGTTTATCTTGACTAATAAATTACACTAGTACACTCTGAGTGTATTGAGTATGATCATTTAAGGTAAATTCTTTTTATACTGACTTAATAAAAGAGCAAGACCTTAGTTATTATGGAAGTATGTGCTCTTAATCCTAATATAATAACAAGCACATATATTTAGTATTTATTTCTTTGACTTATCAAAGGGTGAGATTTAGCTCGATAAATCAATAGGCCCGATAAGTTGGGAAATGATATTACTTATAGTGTGTGTTGTTGATTATAGAAGGAAATTGTGTCTTAGTAATCTAGGTTGATAATGTCCCCAAGAGGAGCTCATAAGGATTCTCATGTTAAACCCTGCAGGTGGACTTAGTCCGACATGACGATAAGGTTGAGTGGTACTACTCTTGGATTGAGATATTAATTAAAATAAGTTGTCAGTAACTCAATTAATTAGAGGACATCCGACATCTTAAACACAGGGAGACTAACACACTCATAATAAGAAGGAGCCCAAAATGTAATTTGGGATTGGTGCGGTAGTTCAATAATAATTCTTTAGTGGTATGAATTATTATTGATGAAATTAAGTTGTGTGTTCGGGGCGAACACGGGAAGCTTAATTTCATCGGGAGACCAAAACCAATTCCTCCTCTCGGTCCCTATCGTAGCCGCTTGTATATAGAGAATTATATCCACCTTTATACCCATCCTAAGGTGGCCGACCAAGCAAGCTTGGAGCCCAAGCTTGGGCCAGCCAAACCAAGAGGATGAGCCAAGTAGAGGTGGTCGACCCTAGCTTGGAGCCCAAGCATGGTGTGGTCGGCCATGAAAAGAATAAAAGGGATTTTATTTAAAATCTTTCCATATGTGGATACCATGATTTTAAAAGAGAGTTTAAAATTTAAATATTTTCTTTAATAGCTTTCTACAAAAGATTAAGTGAAAGGTTTGATATCTTTCCTTATTTATAGTTAAAAAGAAAATTTTAATTTTTGATAAAACTTTCCTTTTTTGTAACCATGTTCATGATTTAAAAAGAGAGTTTAAAAATTAAATATTTCCTTTTATAAGTTTCTACAAAAGATTAAGAAAATATTTGATATCTTTCCTTATTTGTAGATTGAAAGGAAGATTTTAATTTTAGAGAAAATTTTCCTTTTTTATAACCATGTTCATGATTTAAAAAGAGAGTTTAAAGATTAAATATTTCCTTTTATAAGTTTCTACAAAAGATTAAGAAAAAATTTGATATCTTTCCTTATTTGTAGATTGAAAGGAAGATTTTAATTTTTGATAAAACTTTTCTTTTTGAAAATCATCTACATGTTTCAATAGAGAGATTTTAATTTCCTTTTATAACCAACCATGAAGGAAAAATTAATAGAGAAATTTTTATTAAAAATTTCCAGAAACAAATTAGGAAGTTTTAATTCTTGTGTTATTAAAACTTTCCTTGTTTGGAGCTATGAGGTGGCCGACCATGATATTTAAAAAAAGGAAATTGGTTTTAATCAATTAAATTTTCCTTGTTAACCAAAGGCAAGGAATATAAGGGAATTTTAATTATAATTAAATTTCCTTATTTGCCAAGACCAAGGAATATAAAAGAGGGGGTAGAGGTGCCTCACCTCATGACAACTCTCTTCTATTTTTCCTCTCTCTTTTTTTCCTTGGTGTGGCCGGCCATATGATCTCTCCATTTCCTCCTTTTCTTCCTCCTTAGTGGCCGAACCTCATCAACCTCTAGGAGCTTGTTTTGGTGGCCGGATCTAGCTTGGAGAAGAAGAAGAGAAAGGAGGTTTTGTTTCCTAGTTTTCCTTGGAGCTTGGTTGGTGGCCGAGACTTATAATTTCTTGAAGAAGCTTGCTTGGCCGAAATTTGGAAGAAGGAAGAAGAAGGGCTTGGGTGGTTCTCATCTCGGTAGATCGTTGCCCACACAACGTCCGAGATAAGAAGAGGAATACGATAGAAGATAAAGAGGTTGTTACTTACAAAGAAAGGTATAACTAGTAATTTTATTTCGCATCATACTAGTTTTCTTTGTATAGTTTTGAAATACCAAACACAAGAGGCTAGAGATTCTAGATTTTCGGATTTGTATTCCGAAGTTGTGTTACTTTTATTTTATTTTCGATCTTGTGATTCGATTGTTCTTTTTGGTTAAACCTAACGTTATTATAAGGAAATTAAATATTGAATTTCGTTAAGTGGCTTTGTCGAGGCAGTGGTAGATGTTCCCATACTCAAGAAGGCCAAGTGCCTCACCATGTTTGACTTGGGAGCTAATTTTTGAAATAAATATTTAATTGAATTTGTAACATAGGTGGATTTGGATCTATAATGTTAAGTATCGTTTGCGATCCAAGTCTAAACCACTAAGAAAAGATAAGTTAAATTTGGAATCAATAATGTTATGTTCCGTTTGCGATTCCGAATTTAATTTCTAAAGAACACAATAGGTTGTTAGGAAAGGTTCGACACTTGTACAAAATTTTTATACAGTGGAACCGGCACGATTTTCCTAGGACCAACCAACAGGAAGCGACTTCGAGGCATACGCGAAGGATGACATTGGGGATGAGCCATGGGCTTGAATGCATCCAAGGGACGAGAGCCAAAGAAAGTAGGCTTGAAGGCAAGAGGTCGAGGCTGTGAAGGAAGCGTCAAATGAGTCGTAAGGGTGAGGGTATGAGTGCTGAGAGATTGTACTCGGGTACCAGTCGACTGGTGTAGTCGATTGGGAGTGAACAGAATGCTTCTGTTCACTCGGCTAGTGTGGAGTAGTTGACTGGTACTTTTACCAGTCGACTGGTATTGAGCCGTTAGGATGTAACGGTCAAATTTCCACAAGAGGGCAGTCGACTGATGGTTTTAGCAGTCGACTGGTAGGCGGGGTTTTTCAACCCGCAGCCTATATAACCAAGGCTTGGGAGCTTGGTTATAGTTGACGAAATAGAGATGGTTAACCCCTATTAGTAGTCTACCAGTGCCCTAGCTTGTAAAGAGTTCTTGCGAGAGTTGTGGTGAGGTTTCTCCACCCACAAGGAGCTACGTGAGCTAGCCGGAGGTCTTTCGGGGAGTAATCCATCGACGGATAGGGATCGTCCACCTTACAGACAGCCGTGGAGTAGGAGCTTTATCTCCGAACCACATTAAACAACGTGTGTTGGTTTGCTTGCTCTTTCTTGTTCTTTATATTTGTATTTAGCTTTCATATTTATGTTTGTATTGATTGTATTCAAGATAATGCCCATAAATTGTGGAGCAAAGTGAAGAAAGTTCTAGTGAAGGAACTCATACCTACACAAGAGGAGAAAAGATTCGAAGAAAGTGATGAAGTGGTCCAAGAGGAGAAGAAGGACCAATCAGATGTGGAGACCAATTCAACATCAAAAGAAGAAGAGGAAGTGAATTTGATCACATCCGAGGAGAAGGAGGATGAAGAGAGGCCATCCACAAGTGTGGATGAGGAAGATGAGGCATCATCCACATCCTCAAGGGTTGAAGAAGAATCCAAGACAAGCGAAGAAGAGGTCTTGGAGGTCAACCTAGTGAGCACCTCCACCAAAGCAAAGTCAAAAGACAACATCATTTGCTTTAGATGCAATGAGAAGGGGCACTATAAGAGTAGGTGCCCATTGGATAAGAAAAAGGTAACTCCTAAACTCATTCAAGTTAATTTAAACACTAATAAGAGTTGTAGGAATGAAGAAGCCCAAAGGAGGAGATTGCGCATTGTGTGCTTCACGTGTGGGGAGAAGGGTCAGTACCACACCAAATGTCTAGGGATGTAAATGAACCAAACCGCTCGCGAGCTATTCGAAGCTCGATTCGATAAAAGCTCGTTTGAGCTCGTTTAATGAGGCTCGTTAAGATAAACGAACCAAGCTCAAGCTTTGCAATATTCGACTCGTTAGCTCATGAACACGTTCGTTAAGCTCATTAAGCAACTTTTAAATAAAAATAATAATAGTTTTGATATTGAATTGATAGATTTTACACTCTACTTATGAAAAATATAGATAAATATATTAAATTTATTTATTAAAATAAAATTATAAATTTTAAAAATATTATTATAATTTTTCCTAAATATATAATTTAATTTTTAATGAATATTTAAATTTATGATTTATATTTATTAAGCTCGTTTAAGCTCGATAAAAGCTCGAATAAGCTCGTAAGCCATGAATATATTCGTTAAATAAAGCTCGAGCTCGGCTCGATTATAAACGAGTCAAGCTCAAAATTCAAGAGTTCAGCTCGGCTCGGCTCGATTACACCCCTACAAATGTCCCAAGAAGGGAGAGATCAAGAAGCAAGCGCAATAGAGATGGGAGAAAGAGAGGAAGAATGGAGGCTCATGTTAAGGGGGAGCTCCAAAGGTAAAGGGTAAGGTAAACCCTAATTTAAATTTGAAGTCAAATTTAGATTCTTCTATGCATGCTAGGAGAAATGATTTTGTTAATCATAGTATGCCCATGCAAAATTTTGGATTTAAATATCATGATAAGAATAGGGTAAATATCGATCATAACCCTAGGAGACCTATGCATGATAGACCTAGGAAAGTTAAATTCTCATTACCTAAGGAGAAGAAGGTAATAGAGAACTAAAGCATTAATCCCAAGAAGGGGAGGCATATGCCTAGGAAGGGTAGGTCTAGGAATGTCCAATGTGGACAAGTAAACTCTAGGTTTAGGAACCTAGAAAGGGAAAATCAAGCTTTGAAGGCAAAGCTTGATAAATTGGAGAAAACCCTAGAAAGATTCAATGTTGGATCTAAGGGTTTAGGTATGGTGTTGGGTAGTCAAAGACCCAACAATGATAGATATGGTCTAGGATACCGATCTAGTGTCTCCAATGCTAAGGAAAAGTCTTATGCTAGGGTTGCATATGACTATAGCAATGAGAAGCCAATAAATAGCAAGAGAAAGCCATTTAAAGGTAAGGTTAAATTAACCAAGGACAAGGTGTCCAAGGTTAAGAAGATTAGGTTTGTAGGTCAAGTGTCACTGGAGGTGCACCGATGTGGCCTAGCGATTGTGGATGAGTCACTTAGGGAGGTGGCTAAGGCTAAGAGCTGCACGAGGAGCTCAAAGAGTCAATTTGGGACCCATGACCAATGGATCTCAAGTGGATTTTATTTGGGAGTCTAGATGGGTCATAGAATGTGCCAAGTGGTTTGGAGACGGACTCAAGTCTCAAACGTAGGGATTTGACACGCATGAGTTGTGTTTCATGCAAAGAAATATGACATTGGGGTCATATTTCATGATAATTGGTTTTGGATGTATAGATGTCATATAAACCGATGTTAGGGATGCATTGTGAGTTAGTATGGGCAAATATATCAAGAGGAAGCCAAAACTAGGACTTTAGGTCAAAGTTCAATTGAACCATTTAGGTAGATTTGAGTTTTGTATCAATCTTGGGATTGATAATAGATACATTTTTGAATGTATTTTTCTCAAGTAGACATGGGTAAAACAGATATCTCCATAAAATTTAGGGATTTTTCGATGTCTGTGGAATTATTGGCGCATTTCTGAAATTGTGTTCAGAATGCAGGATAGACTGAAAACAGTGTGCTAGTCGACTAGTACAGTTACCAATCGACTGGTACAGTTACCAATCGACTGGTAACAGTGAATATCAAACATAGAATGGTTCTGTGTGTTGTTTCGATAAGTGCAGTCGACTGGTGCAATCGACTGATGCTAGTCTAAATTTGTTTTCAACATTGATTTGGGGTCGGGTCAGCTCGTATAGGTGTATGAGATCCATGAGGGATACATACAAGAGTTTATGGTCAATTTGGATGATAAGTTTTCAACAATTGAGATATTGTTGGAGAACTTTTTGGATGTTAGGCAACGGAAGAGAAGTAAGGTTTAGTTGGGAAAACCTGAAAATACCTTTGCGGTAATGAAAATCCTAGCTCATTGGAGAGTTTAGGTGTAGGGGGAGCCTTGCGATATGTTCTTAAATAGCCCTGTGGTAAAATCCTATCTCAATGGGGAGCATAGGTGTAGGGGGAGCCTTGGGCTAGGTTCCAATGCATGTTTTCATTTTTGTTTGGGCAGTATAAGTCCAAGTGTGTAGTCTTGGCAACGTAAGTCCATTCGGCGGTGTAAGTCCAAGTGTGTAGCCTTGACAACGTAAGTCTATTCGGCAGTGTAAGTCCAAACGTGTAGCCTTGGCAACGTAAGTCCATTGTTTTTAGCATATTGTTTTACTATTATGTTTTTCCTAACTTAGACGTATTGCCAAACATCAAAAAAGGAGAGATTGTTAGAGTAATCCTAATGGTCCGTGTGACCATGTGTTTTGGTGTTTGGGCAAAAAGTTTAAGTTATGTTCACCCTTGTGTTTGATATGTGTATGTGAGTGTGCAGGTTTGCAGGATACACATGTGACCCAGGTTGACGGCTTCGGGTTCGGTGAAGGATGGAGCATCTGAGGGACCGTGGACAAGGCAACAAGGACAAGGGTCGAGGGAAGCGACTCCGAGGCATACGCGAAGGATGACATTGGGGACGAGCCGCGGGCTTGAATGCATCCGAGGGACGAGAGTCAAAGGAAGTAGTCTTGAAGGCAAGAGGTAGAGGCTGCGAAGGAAGCGTCAAATGAGTCGTAAGGGTGAGGGTCCGAGTGCTGAGAGATTATACTCGGGTACCAATCGACTCGTGTAATCGACTGGCAGTCGACTGGGAGCGAACAGAATGCTTCTGTTTTCTCGGCCAGTGTGGAGCAGTCAATTGGTACTTTTACTAGTAAACTGGTATCGACCCGTTAGGATGTAACAGTCAAATTTCCATAAGAGGACAGTCTACTGATGGTTTTGGCAGTCGACTGGTAGGCGGGGTTTTCCAATCCACGACCTATATAACCAAGGCTTGGGAGCTTGGTTATAGTTGACGAAATAGATGTGGTTAACCCCTATTAGTAGTCTACCAGTATCCTAGCTTGTAAAGAGTTCTTGTGAGATTTGTGGTGAGGTTTCTCCGCCCACAAGGAGCTACGTGTGCTAGTCGGAGGTCTTCCGAGGAGTAATCCACCGACGGATAGGGATCATCCACCTTACGGACAGTCATGGAGTAGGAGCTTTATCTCCGAACCACGTTAAACAATGTGTGTTGGTTTGTTTGCTCTTTCTTGTTCTTTATATTTGTATTTAGCTTTCGTATTTGTGTTTGTATTGTTTATATTCCACTGTACAACTAACAAATACCTAAGAAGCAATCAATTTGGGGGTACCGTCTATCCAACCCCCTTCTAGCCGGCCACCGATCCCCTATACGCAGGACCTAGGTCATGGAATAGGAGTCGCTGAAAAATCCAAACCAAATAAAACCGACTGAGTCATGTTTTCTTACTTTCTGTTTTTATATTTAAATTTTTCGCTGTGTATACTTTAATTTCAAAACCCAAAAAAAATATTTTTTGAAATCACATGATTCACCCTTCTCTCTCATGTGTCTCAATTCAATAAAAGTAGGAAATAAACAAGCATATGGTAATGCAATATGTTAAGTAACTTTGAGCGACATTTATCTTTGTATTATTGTGAGAGTGAGAGCAACCACTATTTATCTTGTGAGCTTTATCAGGCTTGGTATTCAAGATTCATTAATGTCACAATGCTCGTTAACTGATGTAAGAATTGAGCCATGAATGTGTTGATCTTTGAGAATTGATAGTCCTAGGTTTTTTTATATATATCTTTTAAAGTTTGATTGAGAATTGTTAAGAAAATGAGTCTTTATTTATTTTTTTAATTTTATTTATTTGTTTATCATGTAACAAAAGGTAATTCGTTCGTTCCAGTGCTCCCGTCAAATCGTCCCTAGGTCAACACGTTATTTATTTGTTTACCAGAATAAGTAAGAGAGAGTTAATAACTCATTCATCGTCTCCTAATTTCGTCTACGCAGGAAGCTTCTGCTCTTCCCGGACGCCCAGCCCGACGCCGCCTCCCTCCACCTCCTCCATCGGCGACACCCAACGGCCGGTGGCCATCTCCTCTCCTTCACCGCCGCCGTCCGGCCGAACCTCTTTCCCATCTTCCTCTCCACTCCATCAACTCCTTCACCGCCGATTTTCCCCTTCTTCCTCCTCACGCCATCGCCAAACGGAGTTGCTTCCCCTCAACTGATCTGCACCTCATCGGCACATCCACATCTCTTCTTCGGGTTAGCATCCTCAACCGGGTTAGGAAGAGGCTCCATCTCCTTTCCTTCCACCTCTCTTCTTCGGGTTAGAAGAAGAGAGCCCATCCGTCAGAAGCTTCTCCGGCCATCTTCATTCCTCTTCACCTCCAGCCGCCTCGGTTAGAAGAGAGGCAGCCCCATTTCCTCTTCTGGCAGCCCTCCTCTTCGGGTTAGAAGAGGAGGTTTTGTTCTCCGCTCCGATCCACATTTGCAGCCGCTACATCCGAAGATCCATCCGCAATTGCCGTCTATCTGCAAACTTGGGTTGTACTCTTCATGCGTGGTTTCTGCTTGTTGGTTGATGAATGCTTGTATTGAATTGTCCTCCCATGTTTAGGATTACATTTACTATTGCTTAATTCAATTCATGCTCATAACGTGTTTGGTGAAATGTCTCTTCATTAATTAGGTTTTAATTTTGTATTTCCTTTAGTTCATATTGTTCAATGTTTTTGTTAGTTTGATTACTTTATGTTCTCTTATGTTTATGTCTTTTGTTTGATGCAATTAGGTTAGATTAGGTTTGGTTTCATTAATGCTCCATTTCTTTAAATGCTTATTCTATGTTGCTTTTCATTTCTTTGTCATCCTAGTTTAGGTTAGATTAGGCTCCCTTATTTACATTGTCTTTTGTTTATTAGAATTATATTTCATTACCTGCATTGCTATTCATTTTGTAGTTTTAAACTCAACCCAAATCCTCCATGATCATATCAAAAACCCAAAAGTAATAATCAATCCTAAGAGCTATCATCCATTGTTACATTCGTTGTGTGACGATTCGAGTCATCCTTATACTACATTAGCATAGAGATGTTCAATAATTTAATTATAATTTGATACATTCGTAGTACAACATACGGATGCTCCTATCACTCACCAAGCTGGGAGATAAGAGATTAGGCAAAGTCATTAAAATCTTTTACATACATTGAGAACGGCTTTCAATTCATATTAAATATTGATGTAATAACTTGGCACGGCATTATATGTGACATTAAACATTTGATTGGTTATGCATTTGAAAATCTCCACACAAAAACATAGTTTAGCAGACTCGTGCAGCTTGTCTTTCTATTTCACTTGAGAACCTAACGCTTTTCTTTGTTAAAATGGATATGCTTGCTTTACTATGATTTTCCCCCTTTTTCCTATGTGAATCTCAATAACTGTTATTTTCCTTCAGGTAATTTGGTCAATATTGTAATTCCGCGTCCCGGACCGAACAGAGAGCCAATCCCCGGTGTTGGAAAGGACAATGAATGCAAGCATGGTTGTGGTGGCATCATTGAGTTCATATTACTTACTTTCACATGTACTATTTGTTTTCTTCTTGTGTTTTCAATAAATTATTGGAAAAATTATATGGATACCCAAAATTTATTGTTATTCCATATGCCCGTCTTTCCAAAAATGATCTCCACTTGTTAAGTAACTTGTCTAATTAAGAGCATCCGTTAGTTATATACTTATATTTCTCCTAAATATTTATGGTCCTTATTTTCATGTCATTTTTTAAATATTCTACTATTTAAATATCTCAAATCTCATAATAAAATATCCCATCAATTAAATATTTATAGATCTCATTTATCAAATATCCACTATTAAATATATAAATACTATAAATATTTTACAAATTTGAAATTGAAATACAGAGGTATAAATCATATTAAATTAATAAAAAATATAACCATAAACCATAGAAATTACAAACTACAATTAATAAAATAAACAAGGAGTGGATAAAATAAACCATAAGAATTAACCACATATTCAATTTTTTCTTCAGCTGCTCACATATCGTTAGATGATTTTGAAGTTGAATATTTGTCATGCCTCGTGTGTCTATTATGAGGAGTTGTTATGCTTGGATGAGTTAATTCACTTTTTTATTATTATTATATTCTTCCAAATGTGCTCTTAATTGTTGCATAGCCTGATTCAATTCATCAATTAGGCTTACTCTTTCTTGGCATTTTCTCTTTGCTGCCTTCTATTGCATTGGACGAGGTCGGACTTCTCTATCATCTTGATCAACAGTTGTGTTAGGATTAGAAGAGTTAGTATGTGCACATGATGATTCTGATGTTCTTGCTTGCTTTGTAGCTCATCGCTCTGAGGTTCGAGGAGCATACATCGAACTATCTTTCACGATCCTCCACACATGTTTATATTGGAAAGTAATTTTAAAAGTACTCTTGTATTCTTTATGAGCTCGCACCATTAAGTCTCGTCACTCCATCCGCTTAGTTGATCATTATATCATTTATTATAAATTCCATTATATCTATTCACGATCTTTTTAAACGAAGCCCAATGAGATTTTGCTTTCTCTGTAGTTCATTTTTAGCTCCCTTATCTCGATTGGTATTGTAGTATGTCACCACCCGTTTCCAAAAAAACTCTCTTTTAGTCATTACCAACTACTAAATCTTCACTCATAATTGTGTAGGGCACTGCAAGAAGCTTATCATATGCTACTGTCTATAGTGTTCGCTTGTTATGATCTTCATCTGATTCGTTGCCCATCTCAGGTGCTTGATTGAGAATAAAATCGTCAGACCCTATTTCAGATGAGAATGGATGAACTTGTGAATCAAGGGTTGCATAAGGTATTTCTGTACCTTTATCACTGTTAGTAGACCCGACCCCGGGCCGGGTCTGGCCCGGACCCGGCCCGGGCCCGTAACCGGGTCAACGGGCCGGTTGCCCGTTGACCCGGTTCGCCGGGTCGAACCGGAACCGGCCCGGCAAGTTCATTGATGTAACGGTTAACCGGCGGGTTGAACCGGCGGTTCAGCCGTAATTTTTTTTTTTTAAGCGGCTGAACCGCGGTTAACCGGCGGTTCATAGCCGTTGGAACCGGCGGTTCGTAGCCGTTGGGAGGGTTTTTAGGTATTTTTTTCAACGGTTAGGATCATTTGACCGTTTTTGATCAATGGCTATGATTTAGTGTCCGTTACTATCAAAACTCTATAAATAGATAGCTTATTTCATCATTTTTCACACACATCTTCTCTACTCTTAATCTCATTTTCGTATTCTCTAATCTCTACACGCTTTCGTTTTCAATTACAATGGAAGGAGGCCGCGGAGGTGCATCATCTCGAGCTAGGAAGGAGCAATTACAATGGAGGAGGACCCCAACATTCAATCCACCAATGATGTGACCGATCATCTTCCGAATCCTACACCCGAAACACAAGGAAGTACCGATACAATTACTTCTAAGGTTCGGGAACTGCCTCCTCTAAAGTCTTCTATTTTTACTACACATTTTGAGATGGTCTCTCTTCCGTCGGGAGAAATGCGTGCAAAATGTTAGCAATGCAATGCTTCCTACAAATTCCAAGCCGCCGCCGGCTATGGGTCGTTGAAACGACATGTAGAAACGAAGCACCCGACGGAATATGGACTCGACCGTTCTCAAACACAATTATCAAGATTTTCTTCAACTAGCGGTAGTACCGATTCCGGTTTATTTTTATATTCGGATAATAAATTAAGAGAATCATTAGCTAAATTTGTTTCCGTAGAACATCTTTCTTTTAGTTTTGGATCTAAATGCACATTTGAAGATTTTTGTAAAGAATCTCTTAATCCATGTGCTAAACGTGTTCCTAGGACTACACTTACTCGTACAATTAAAAAATTAGTAAAACAAGGAAAAAAGAATTTAATTGATGAATTTAGTAAATTAGATAATAAAGTTTCTTTATGTTCCGATATTTGGAGTGATCATTGGCAAACACATTCGTATATGGGTGTGACTTGCCATTGGATCGATAACTCTTGGAATCTCCAAAAAAGATTATTAGCTTATAGAGTTTTTGATGAATCACATAATGCTCATAATATCGTACAATTATTATATTTAATTTTAGAAGAATATGGTTTAACTCATAAAATATTTTCAATATCATTAGATAATGCTAGTTCTAATACCGCTTGTTTAGATGATCTAAAATTTGTTTGTCAACCTATTATTGGAAGTTTATTTTTTCATATTCGTTGTGTATGCCATGTTTTAAATTTATGTGTTCAAGATGGTTTAAAAATTTTAGAAAGTTATATTAAACCAATTAGAATTGCAATTTCTTATTTTTGGTCTCATCCATCTATAATGAAACAATGGGGTAGGTTTTGTAATGTTAATGGAATGAGACCTAAAAAATTTCCACGTGATGTATCAACACGTTGGAATTCAACATACCAATTATTACAAAATTCATTTCAATATAAAGAATTATTATGTTCATTTTTTGCACAAAACACTAATACTAATATATATTTATTTTCACAACAATGGAATATTTGTAGTAGTATTTGTGAAATTTTAAAAGTATTTAATGATGCAACCGAACAACTTTCCGGTGTTTATTATCCTACTGCTCAATTAGTTTTAGAAAATTTTTCTAATATAGTATTAGTTTTAAATGAACATATTAATAATGAATCTTTATCTCCTTGCATCTTAGCTATGAAAACTAAATGGGAAAAATATTTTTATTTAATTCCTGAAATTTATTTAATTGCATTTGCTTTAGATCCTAGATTTAAATTAGAAGTTTTACAAGAAATGTTAACTTTATATTATGATGCTTTAATTCCAATTAAAGATTCTTCTTCCCCGATCCAATTAATATTATATATAATGTTAGAATTTATTTATATGATATTTATAATCAATATTATGCAAAATATGGAACACAAATTAATATTTCTGAAATTCAACAAACTACTAGTAGTAATTTAAAACTTACAAAAGCACAACTCTTATTAAAAGAACGGACAAAACGTCCACGGGAATCCTCAAGTTCCACACAGGAACTTGAGAATTATTTTACGACTTCTTTTGATTTTAATGAAGCAGATTGCGAAAACTTCGATATCTTAAAGTGGTGGTCACAGAAGGCTCAAAGCTTTCCCGTTCTTTCCGTGATTGCAAAAGAAATTTTAGCTTGTCCAGTGTCAACTGTTGCTGTGGAGAAGACGTTCAGTGCCGGCAGCAACATATTAGATGAACGACGATCAACTTTGTCTCCCGACTCATTGGAAGCCCAAGCATTACTGGACGATTGGACCAGAGCGGAGAAAAGAATCCAAGGAATGCAACTTTCAAATGACGAAGTTGAAGATTTTGATACTGAAGGAACAAATACGACAGGAACAGGAAATGGAAGTGAATGAAAATGTAAAAGGATAAAAATGTAAAAGAACTACGTGGGCTTTGATTCCCCTAAAGGGATACGTAGGCAACTTAAATAAGTGCAAGCCCTTTTTTTAATAAATTTTAATTTCTAATTTTTAATGTTTAATGTTTAATTTTTAATTTTTAATTTTTATTAACATATTAATCTTGAACCGTGACGAACCGTGACGAACCGTGAACCGAACCGTGAACCGGCGGTTCTGAACCGTGAACCGTAACCGTCTTGGGCGGTTAAGGTTAAGGGTCGACCTGCCTGGAACCGTCGAACCGGCGGTTCCGAACCGTCGAACCGGCGGTTCCGAACCGTCGAACCGTCGGTTCCGAACCGTGGTCAGGTCTAACTGTTAGTTGCATCAACACTATCTCTTCTCAATTCATTTGATTGAATCTCCAGTGATTGAAGCAGATTAATTCCATGAGATGGGGCTTGCATCAAATATTGATTACTCTGCCAATATTCTGGAGGATATGTATAAAACAGAGCTCGAGGGTCGCCACTCAAAGAATTTGGATAACTTTGGAAATTATGGTAATATGGTGGTGGGTATGGAAAAGGTTGGAAATTTGGTAGGTGTTGAGTGGGAAATGGAAATTGGGAATTGAGGAAATTAGGATGAACTCGAGAATTTTCTTCACTAGAATTTTTGTCGATATTTAGATAGTTGAACAAATCTCTAAAATAATGACTGAAATTTTTATCCATTTCTCTTTAAATTTTTGGTAGGCAATGAGTGTAGAATTGACTAAAATAGATGAAAGGAACGATGTATATATAAGGAAAAATGAACGTTATCCAACGTTTGAAAAAAACGAACATTGTTTAACGTTTAATTTTGATTTTTTTTTTAACGTTCGATTCGATTTTGATTTTTTTTAACGTTCAACTTTAATTTCTTTTTATTTTTTCTCATAAACATACCAAACAAAAACATTAATTAAATAAAAAAAATATGAAACCCACCTTTTGGTGGGCCCCAATAAGGAAAAATCACTGGACATAAATTTGTGCTTGGTGATTTCTAATCACTTCACAAATTCCTCTACAATAAGAGATATTTGAGAGGAGGAGATATTTAGAGAAATATCTTTTTCAAATATCTCCCATTGGAGATGCTTTAATGAAGTTAAGTTATATCTAGACCCCCATTAAAGTAGGTTAAATTAATTATATCATGGCCTTAAATGGAGTTTTGAAAAAAAAAAAAAATAGGGTACATGGAATTCCAATTAAATTAGAGGTCATGTATATATTGTTGGATATATGTGAATGAGAAGAGGTGGAAGAGGAAAAAAGCTCCATTATGAATGAGACTTTAGTTCTACATTGAGAGTTTCAAGGCATATTAATTGGTTTATATTGATTCATATAAATTGATGATGTGAATAAATGTATGGGGAGATGCTCTCTTCTCACGCGTGGGTGTGCCGAGGGAGGGGAGGTGTAAATCCAGGGTCCGGATTACATTGAATCAAATTGACTCGTGTGCGAGTACGACTTACGTGCGTTGAATGTCAGACCGGTCATAATAAAATTTGCTCAAGTGAACAACAAATATTTTACCACGTAAATCTTTGAGGTGGGGCGAATCGGTTTCAAGGAAATTGCGTCTATCGTAGGCCTCGGTTCATCTGATACAATCCACTAAAAATCTCTTTCGGTACCCCTGGAAGAGAGAATCGAGTACAAGAGACTTAGGTCAAGTGCAACACACTGCACTTGTCCTTTTGTAGAAATTAAATACAAAAAATAAATGTTACCAACACTTTTTAGAAATCGTAATGGAGCATTTTGTGTTGATGTCTGTCTGCTGGACGCGATCGGAACTCCTAGGAGAAGTCGTCGGACTTAACAGCTTCACTGTAGAGTAGCAGCAGTAACCGGAAGCAGTCAGAAGCTTGAATGTACATGTAGTAGCTCGAATATTCTTTATCTCCCAATGCCTCCTCGAAACTGCCTTATAAAAGGCTTGGAAGGCGCATTCCATAAGCATGGAAGGCGCCTCTAATGAGGCAAAAATCAATCCCGACATCCCTGTGCCTTATCTTCAATCCGGTCAAATTCTATCAGTGAAAGGCGCCTTTCATAGCCATGGAAGGCGTCTTTCATAGCCATGGAAGGCGCCTTCCATGAACAGTACCGAGGCGCCTTCCATAGCCATGAAAGGCATCTTCGGGTAATGTTCACTCGAAGACAACTTTGTTCCTTTACTTGCTTTCTTGCCCTGCAACAAATGTGTTAGTCCAAAATACCATGCAAGACAAGTGTTAGCACAATATATAAAAATAGAGTAATTAGTTCATGTCCTCCTAGGACCAGGAACTAATTAAGGTCTCAGTCTAGGGATCTCAAATGGTCCTAGACTGGACCGACGCCTACTGTCCTTCAACTGGGACGCGTCCTCACAGTCACTCTCCTTCAGTGACTCGCCTTTACTTAGCTTTTGCCAGTCATCCGGTCAGCCTGTCGACCAGTCTAGATTCGTGCCAACTATCCGGTTGGCCCGTCGACCTAGCTGAAACTTCCCTGCAACACTAAGTTAGCACAATAGATAAAATAGTAAGATAAAATAATGTTAACAGAATTCAAGATTCATTGGTCTGGTCGACCACGCACGGTCCACCTGAAACCAATCGGTCACATATAACCTAGGGTTATCTCTCCCTAGGGTTGCCTAGCTTCACTCACTAGGACTTCCATTGTCTGGCTTCACTTACCAGGACTTCCTCCACCTAGCTTCATTCACTAGGATCCGACTTCATTCACCATGACTTCCACCAGCTAGCTTCACTCACTAGAACCTGATTCACTCACCAGGACTTCCACTACATAGCTTCACTCACTAGATTCGTGCCAACTATCCGACGTCATCCGGTCAGCCTGTCGACCAGTCTAGATTCGTGCCAACTATCCGATTGGCCCGTCGACCTAGCTGAAACTTCCCTGCAACACTAAGTTAGCACAATAGATAAAATAGTAAGATAAAACAGTGTTAACAAAATTCAAGATTCACTGGTCCGGTCGATCGCGCACGGTCCACCTGAAACCAATCGGTCACATATAACCTAGGGTTATCTCTCCCTAGGGTTGCCTAGCTTCACTCACTAGGATTTCCATTATCTGGCTTCACTTACCAGGACTTCCTCCACCTATCTTCATTCACTAGGATCCGACTTCATTCACCATGATTCCACCAGCTAGCTTCACTCACTAGAACCTGGTTCACTCATCAGGACTTCCACTATATAGCTTCACTCACTAGGGTCTGACTTCACTCACCAGGACTTCCACCACCTAGCTTCACTCACTAAGATCCGACTTCACTCACTAGGACTTCCAACCTAACTTCACTTACTAGGGTCTGACTCCACTCACCAGGACTTCCACTTTGTCTAACCTCCAGTTAGGACTTCTCCTTGTTAGTCATCTAGTCCTAACTAGACTACTCTCTTCCAAACATCAAGTTCTATTTATATTAACCCTTGGTCAAATTGACCAGACTTGGGTGCATTATCAAAAATCAAAACCCTAGAGGTCAATTACACCAACATACTTGATAGTTTGAGATTGTTTATTTAGATCATCTCGACAGATAACTTAAATTTGATTCAATATAATTTAAATTCGACTAATTCAAATCTCCGGCATACTGTCAAACACATATAGCTAACCTTTAATCATATCTTTGGCACTATTTCCTTTCTGGCATTTCCGTTTGATCCTTTCTACAAGTTTGTGCACATTAGCAACCAACTACAATATCATTAAATTTATTCTTATCATATTCTTAGTTGACAATAATTTTAAATTTGCCATCTCTGGTGGATCAATCATATCTGTGTTTCTCCTGAGGTTTGATGGAAATGCTAAATGCTTGAGAATTTATAGAAAATTGCTGATTTAGATGTTGCAATCATATAGTTTGATATCCTATTTCTTGTTGCTGTTTATAATTGCTGACTTTAATATCTATGTCATCCCTTGAACTCGCTCGCCATAACTCGTATCAACTCACATTCAACAACTCCTAAAACATGAAATTATCCAATGCTCTACCTCTAAATATAGGAGTCTAGCTTTCATAGTAATCAAAGGAATTGAATAAAAGAGAGATCAATCTCGAATGATATTTAATTACAAAAGATTTATTAATAATTATTAAGAAGATGGATATAAAATTTCAAACAAAGATTAATTATTGAATACAATATAAGACTAAAGTGATATTTAAAGTTTGACATAAAATCTAGATTCTGACAAGTTAAAATGTATTCAGACTCTTTATATACATAATTTGTAAATTTATTATGGAATATATAATAAAAATCAAATAGTATCTATAAATTCAATATTAAATGAATAAAAATTATAATAAGACTAATGGATACCTTATTAAACTAGTTTAATGAGTTAGATAAAATAGTCTCATATTAAAACTTTTAAAGTAAATAAATTGAAAATTTAACTTTAATAGGAAGATAGAATATTTTCATATTAAAAAATTTAAATCAAATGAGGTAATTTATATTGAAGTACATCAGTAATTATCACTAAAATATTATAAATATTATTAAATAAAGGCTTTTCTTTAAAAATCTTATAATTTTTTTTAAAAAAAATAAGATTTTTAAAAATAAATGTCATGACGGCTGACCATTCAAATCGTATTACTCATTCAAGTGGTATGAGCAAAAGGAAACAAATAAAATCGTTTCCATAATTTTGAATTGAATAAAATTTATGTAAGAATATTAATTTTTTTTTAAAAAAAAATTCAATATACGCATTATTTTGATTGCAATATATATATATATATATATATATAACGATTAAAAACAGCAAATACTTTAGGTGGGTTTATCCTCGTGGAGCAGTTTGCCGCTTCGTTGCTGGACGAGCCATGCGCACCGCTACGGTATATATATCGATCCTTCGGGGGATCGGATGAGACAGACCGATTGGGAGGAGTGATGGTCGGGCCCGGAAGACCGCTGTTCGTGCTCTTCGGATCTTCCGTCGTCCAGTTTAGCTACGGCAACGGCGGCTGGGGGGCAATCCTCGCCGACTACTACGCCCGCAAGGTACTCCCGAGATTTCTCCCTGTTCTCGAAGTTCTTCGTTTTGGATCTTTGAATCTGATCATTGCCTTGGGTTTTTCACAAATCTCCGTCTTTAAGTTCTCTGGCAAGTTAGGATCTTTTTCTGTCGGGTTCATAAATAAAACATTTGATTCGGTAGATACTCGACTTTGTGATCGACTAGAGTCGTCGACCTTTCCCGGAGACAATTTAATTGATCTGCTTATCCTAGTTAAAAAAGCGGCGGAGAAAATAGGCTCGATTGATATAGCATTTGCACTATATGTGGTCCTTTTTGCCCGGTTTAATGTTGGAGATTTTGCATAAATTACAGCCTCTCCTATATTTCAGGTAGTTCAAAGAATTGTTGTTCTATCTGGATTGTCAGGTAGTAGATTTACCTGTTGTGCAAGATAACCAATTTAGTCACCAGTATCACATATACAAGAGGCTTGTGAATTTTCTGACATGTATACATATATTGAATACAGAGTCATGAATTTTCATTCAAAACCATTGAACTTTTTGATTGCATCCTACAGTCAGCATCATCAACTTTCCTGCAATTTAGGGTTCCTAATGCTCTGTATATTTTAGATTTTGCAAACAACTTTCCTACTTTTAAATTTCAAGTTTCAGGACCACATACATCAATTTTTTGTGAATCTCTCACTACTTAATTTTCTGATACGGCATAGGCTGACATTTTAGTGCGGGGATACGCTGGATGGAACTCAAGACGTGCTGTCCAAGTGCTTGATAAAATTTTCCCAAAGGTAAATGGTAGAACACCATATGCTTTAAGATAATTTCCAAAAGGTCTGCTTATAATGTGTATCATAAAGTTCTAGGTAACTTCTCCATGCTTCTGTTCCTCGCTACTGTATGCTGATCAAGGGTGATGTAGTTTTGTTCA